>NC_142314.1:15359868-15671447 GCF_054855325.1 Carica papaya
TCATAATGTAATCTTAGGTATGCTCACTATCTCTAGTACCTTGGCTAAAGTTTTAATAGATCGAGGATCTACACATTCTTTTGCATCACATGAGTTTATTCAGCATCTAAACATTGAATAGTCATCTTTAGAATATGTATTAATAGTCTTTACTCCAGCCAATAAGGATTTGACCACTGGTATAGTCTGCTGAGCATGTATTATAGAGATTGCCAACACAGAGTTACAAATAGATCTCATACTCCTAGACATGCATGATTTTGATATCATACTAGAAAGGGATTAGTTGGCAGCGTACCATGCCAATATAGATTATCATGGAAAGATAGTGACTTTTAATATTTCCAATGACAAGGCCTTCAAATTCAAAGGGATTAAGGAGCCCCAACATCCATATCTCTTATCTTGTATTCAAGCTCAATGATTACTTGAGAAGAGATGTGCATGGTATTTGGCCTATGTAGTAAAGAATAAAAGTAGAAAAGTCAATCTAAAACAGATACTAGTGGTGACGAAAGTTTTTGATGTTTTTCCAGAAGACTTTCAAGTTTACCTGCAGACCAGGAGATTGAGTATTTTATTGACTTAATTCCTAGTACGAGTCCTATCTCTAAGGCTTCGTATTGAATGGAGAAAGCTGAATTAAAGGAACTCAAGAAACAGTTACATGAATTATTGGATAAGGGTTTCATCAAACTAAGTGTATTACCATAGGGAGCTCCAGTACTATTTTTGAAGAAGACGGATGGTACCATGCGACTTTGTATCGACTATAGGCAAATAAACCAAGTTACCATAAAGAATAAGTATATGTTGCCTCGTATTGATGATCTATTGGACCAATTTCAAAGAGCCAAAGTATTTTTAAATAATTTATCTACATTTTGGATACCATCAACTAAAAATTAAGAAAGAGAAAGTTCCCAAGAATGCATTCAGGACCATGTATAGCCATTACGAATTCTTAGTCATGCCTTTTGGTCTAACAAATGCTCTTGCAGCATTTATGGATTCGATGAACAAAGTCTTCCAACCATTCTTGAATTAGTTTGTCATCGTCTTCATTGATGATATACTGATTTATTCATAGAGTGAAGCTGAACATACGAAGCATTTGGCAATAGTGCTTGGAATACTTAGGAAAGAGAAGTTGTATGCTAAGTTTAAAAAGTGTGAGTTTTGGTTGAAGGAGGTTGCCTTCCTTAGACATATAGTTTCAAAGGACAGAATATTAGTAGATCAAGTTAAAGTAAAAGCAGTAGTAAACTGCAAAAGGCCTACAATGGTAACTGAAGTCTGAAGTTTCCTCTATCTAGTTGGATACTACAGGAAGTTTATTAAAAAGTTTTCAAAGATTGCTACTCCACTAACTCAGCTCACTAGAAAGGACACAAAGTTTGAGTGGAATGATAAGTGTGAACAAAGTTTTCAAGAACTAAAGAAATGGTTGACAACAGCTCTAGTATTGACTATTCCTAATGGTACTGGTAGATTCTCTATCTACAGTGATGTTTCAAAGCAAAGGTTGGGATGCATGCTAATACAACACAAAAAAGTGATAACTTATGGTTTTAGACAATTAAAAAATCATGAGCAGAACTATCCTACCCATGACTTTAAAACTACCCGACATAGTTTTTACCTTAAAGATCTGCCACCATTATCTACATGGTGAAAGTTTTGAGATTCACACATACTATAAGAGTTTGAAGTATTTCTTCTCGTATAAAGAACTTAATATGTGCCAAAGGAGATGGATGGATTTACTTAAGGATTATGATTGCAAGATCTTATACCATCCAAGAAAAGGCAATATAGTTACAAATGCACTTAGTAGAAAGAGTATTTGCACTCTTGCCTACATAATGGCCTCAGAGTGGAGACTCATAGAAGAGTTTCAGAAATTGAATTTGAATGTCCGACATAAGAAATTAGGAGGATACCTAACCAATATAAAAGTATAACTCATTTTGATGCAGAAAATTAGAGAAGCTCAGCAGTCTGATCTTATCTTAAAGTTGATTATAGAAGATGTCAGTAAGGGATTTATGCCAAAATTTAGACTATCAGAAGATGGTGTATTGAGGTTTAGAAATAGAGCATGTGTGCTGAATAACAATAGTATGAAAAATGAGATATTAGAAAAAGTACATTGCTCTAAATTTTCTATGCACCCTGGTAACACTAAGATGTATCAGAACTTGAGAACCAAATATCGATGGAGTGGGATGAAGAAGAATATAGTAGATTTCGTTTCTAAATGTCTGATATGCTAACAAGTAAAGGCTGAATGTCAAAGACCAATAGAACTACTTCAACCCTTGCCGGTAGTAGAGTAAAAATAGAAATATATTACTATGGATTTCATGATGGGTCTACCTATAACAAGATCCCAACATGATGCTATTTGGGTTATCGTTGATAGATTAACTAAGTCTGCTCATTTTTTGGCTATCAGAGTAAATGACCCACTAGACAAGTTGGCGAGGCTCTATATCAAGGAGACTATGAGATTGCATGAAATTCTAGTCACAATCATCTCTGATCGAGATCCTCGCTTTACTTTAAGATTTTGGACCCATCTATAAAATGCTATGCAGACCAAGTAATCCTTTAGTATGGCTTTCCATCCTCAAACAAATGATCAATAAGAACGGATAATCCAAACAATCCAAACTCTAGAAGATATGCTACGAGCTTGTGTCATTGAGTTGTGAGATAATTGGGATGATCATTTACCTCTGATTGAGTTCACGTGTAACAACAATTATCATCTAGCATTCAAATGGCACCCGATGAGGCTTTGTACAGAAGACTCTGCAAATCACCTATTTGTTGGGAAGAAGTTAGAAAATCGGTTGGACCTGAATTAATGGAAGAAACTACAGAGAAAGTGAAATTAATCAGGAAACATCTTCTGACAACTCAAAATAAACAAAAAAATTTATACCGACAATCGAAGAAGAAATTTAGAATTCGAAGTAGGCGACCATGTATTTATGAAAATCTCACCAATTAAAGGGATTATGAGATTTCGGAAGAAAAGAAAACTGAGTTCTTGATTTATTGGACTTTTTGAGATATTAGATAGAGGGGAGTTGTCGCCTACCGTTTAACATTGCATGTACTCCGATATGAACCCCTTGCACTTCAGGATAACCTATCCTACATTGAGCTTCATGTGTAGAAAATAGATGGCAAAGAAAGGATATTATGGTCCAAGGTAATCTCCTTAGTAAAGGTACTATGGCTACACCATTTGACTGAAGAAGCCATATGGGAGCCAGAAGAGGAAATGAAGGCCAAATACCCACATCTGTTTATGACTACTGGTAAGTCCAATATAGAGGACCAAATTTCTTTTTTAAGGGGGAGGATGTGATAGCTTGAAAATACCTTCGAGTTAATTTTTTATATTTGATATATTTAATTTAGCTTTACATGTGTTTGAAAATATATAATAAAGTTAAGGACAAAGTTTAGATTCAAACAAAAAAAATGATGGATAAGGATGAAGGAGCTAGAATAAGCATGAAAAAGCATAAGAAAATGTGAGAACCCTTTAAATGAAGTGGTATAATAAAAAATGGTATAATGAAAAGTGGTAACTATTAGATAAGATGACATAACGGAAAATAAAATTTTTTACATGAAGTGATATATGAAAAGTGGTAACTTTTAGATGAAGTGATATCACATAAGATAGAAACTTTTAGATAAAGTGGCATGTAAAAAGTGATAACTTTTTAGATGAAGTGATATATGAAAATACCGTTTAGATAAAATGACATGTAAAGAGTGGTAACACTTTAAGTGAAGTAATATGATGAAAGGTGACAACTTTTAGATGAAAGAGTATGATAAAATGGTGGTAACCTTTTCTTCGTGGCTCCCCACTCCTATAAATAGGGGATAGGATAAGGGAGGAAGAGACATTCTGGATGAGAGAAAATTAGTAAAAAGCATAAAGGTGAAGGAATAAGAGGAAGTACGAAATGTGTGATTTTTTAGAGTATTTTAAAATTTTAGATAAAAACCATAGGGAAATTCTGCTAAATTTTTTAGAGCGGAGAAAGAAGAACAAAATAGGAATAAGGCTCATAATCGAAAGGGGTAAGCTTTTTCTTAAGTTTTAAAATTTAGTTTCTCTTTTATTTTTGGGATTAGTTTTTGAGTATTATGTTGGATATTTTTGAGTCAAGAAAGTGACCAAAAATCATCTCGAAACTCTATCGAATTTTTTATAGAAAAAAGTCATAAATAAAGCCAGAACTCTGCCAAAATTAAGATTACATTTGTTAAGAACCTAAGGTAAGTGGATATTACAGATTCATACGCTACGTAGTTTTAAATTATTTTACGTATTTTCAGTATAAAAATATAAACGTGTTTTATTTGTCTTTCGTATTTATTTAAGTAAGTATTTGTTAAAGTTTTACTATGATATAAGTATTATTTTGCTTTGTATTTTTTAAATATGATTTTGATATATGTGCATTACTCATTATGGAAAGAAGTTATTCCGAAAGCACCTACATTATGGTAGGCTTCAATCTGGCCGCACGTAACCGTTCTGTGTTTGAGTGTATTAGTGAAGTGATAAGTGTATACCCATATATAATCGTTCTATGTCCAGGTGTATGAAAAAATAGTCTGATCTACGTGCCCTAACTGTTCCGTATTCGGGGGGTAGTAATATTTCAAGGTACTCATGTATGCCATTCTGTGTTCGGGTACATGGGAAACCAATGATAAGTATCTATCCCTACGCATAATTATATGGTAACTTATTGATCCTCCATAATAATGATGAAGTATACAACATGAATCTGTTTTCTGATTTGTGCTTTCGTCTTCTGATTTGTATCTGTTTTGGAAAGATTATATGGCATATGTTTTGTTGTGTGTTAAAAAATTATATATTGAATGTATTATGCTATGATTTCATAATATTGTTTATTATGATATTTTATCTCACCTCCTGATCACCCTCCACATACTGAAAATACTGCTGTAGAGTGAGCGGTGATATAAAGGAAATTTTTGAAGTCTAGACTCTGATATTAATGTTACTGTTTCGTACTTTTGTTTAGTAATGTAAGTAAGGAGATTTAGAGACTCGTACATATGTTTATGTTTTATATTTAAGAGATATAAGACCTCTATGACTCTTTTATTATTAATAAAGTTAAGTTATTTTACTTAACTCAAGTCTATACAATTTAAAGAAGTATACTCCAGTCATTATCCTATAAGACGGGATGTGGTCCGTGACATTCAAAACCCTAAGCATTCAATCTCCTTCACTAAAAGCATTTAAATACCCAAATCAACTATTCATCTTCTTCTTCATTTCTCTCTGCTCCTCTTTTGCAGCAGGGTTTCTCTCTCCACACTATCATCCATTCTTTATCCTCTGCCTCCTTGACCCTACTAAAAAGGTTTTTATCAAAGGGTCTCTCATTCACGTTATGACTTTATCGTCTTCGAGTGGTATGTAGCTCTAACATTCTGTTTCTTTTTTCTTTTCTTAAAATTTGTTGAATTCAATAAAAAATTACTTTGTATCAAAGTTTTTAATATTTGGTATCAGAGTGAGGTTGAATTCACACATTTTAGAATTCTATTAACAGTTTATATATATATATATATATTATACTAACATTATATATAAATATATATTATACTAATAGTTTATATATATTTTTTATTATACTAACATTATATATATATCATACTAACAGTTTATTTATATATATTATTATAATAATAGTTTATATATATTATTGCTCTAACATTTTATATATATTATTACACTAACAGTTTATATATATATATTATTAATCTAACAATTTATATATATATATTAACAGTATATATATTATTATACAAACAGTTTATATATATTATTATACTAATAGTTTATCTATTTGTATATATATTACACTAATAGTTTATATATATATATATTTGTTAAATTACTTTTAATTTCATAAATATAAATATATATGCGTAGTTTATACAAATTATAGTTTCGTAGTTTTATGACTTAAGATTTATTAACATATCAAGTTACCAAAGCAATCCAAATTGATGAGTCTTATGTTAGTTAAACTACATTAAAGAATTAAGTGAGACTTATAAAGGAATAACATATATATTTTTTATAATTATAAAATTAAAACTAACTCAAAGGAGAGTCACTTTCTACTAATTATGAACTAATAATTTATTTTGTGTTATTTAGATGGATATCCAAAAATAACATGTAAATGACACAAAATATTATGTATGTTAAGCTCCTTTGAGTGAACACTAGATATGCTAATGTTTTGGCCAGAGGAAAAACTATAGTAATATCAATAGTTCTCTATTTATAAATTTCAATTCTTTATTATGAAAAACTATAGTAATATCAATAGTTCTCTATTTATAAATTTCAATTCTGTATTATAAATATGCTTGAGGTCTTACTGTGAGCATTGTTCTATTTTTTACAGTTCTCACTTCACTATATTCTCTTGCATCTAGAATGGTAACTTTTGATGAGTCAAATTTTGCGGAGTGGTATGAAATGGTCCAATTCTCGCAAATTTATTAGATCTTGACCTAGCTTTAATAATTGAAAAATCTCCAAAAGCTACTAATGATAGTACTTTGGAGAAGATGGAACAATTAAAAGCCTGGACAAGGTCAAACAAACTCAAATTTATGTTTATGAGAATAACCATTGTCACTAACATCAAAACTTCCCTCCCTCAAACTGACATAGCCTCAGAATTTTTGAAATCTATGGAGAAGCGTTTCAAACGCGTCGATAAGTCTTTTACAGGCACGTTGATGACTGACTTGACCATCATGAAATATGATGATCAGAAAGGAATTTAGCAACATATTTTGAATATGGCTGAAAAGGCAGTAAAACTTAAGGCATTGGGAATGAACATGAATGATTCCTTCTTAGTACAATTTGTCCTTAACTCACTTTCTTTGCAGTTTGCTCCATTCAAAATTCACTATAACACAAATGACTAGCAGTGAAACATGAATGAGCTTATTAGTAAGTGTATTAAGGAGGAAATGAGAATAAAGCAAGATGAATATAACTTTGCCCTTACAGTTACTCATAGAGCTATAAAGAATACAGACAAATCCAAAAAATTAAAGAACATTCCACTAAAAAACTAGAGTAGACCTGGGGAGAATAACCAAAGTCATGATGGAAAATTTACTATAAGTTGCTACTTTTGTGGCAAGAAAGGCCATGTGAAAAAAGAATGTGATAAGCGTAAGGCTTGGTTCGAAAAAAGAGCTATGAATCTTTCTTTTGTATGTTATGAATCAAATCTTGTTAAGATTCCTTCTAATACTTGGTGGATTGATTCTGGAGCCACAACTCATATTACTAATTCAATGCAGAGATTCCATACAACCCGAAAATTGAAAGAACGTGAAAAATTCATCTATATGGGAAACCATCTCAAAATAGAAGTGGTAGTTGTAGGTACTTATCGCTTGCTATTAGAGACTGGTAATCAGATGGATCTTTTGAACACTTTTTATGTACCTTCAATTTTTAGAAATTTAATTTCACTATCTAAATTAGATCTTGTTGAATATTTAGTTTATTTTAGTTGTAGAAAAGTAAGTTTAGTATTTAATTCAATGATAGTTGGTTCTAGTATTTTATACAATGGTTTATATAAAAATTTTCTAAATCATGAATTTTTATAACCTTTAGTTACCTTGTTCTCAAATATTGGTTTAAAATGTGGCTTAATTAATGAAAATTCTTCATTCTTGTGACGTAAAAGGATAGGGCATATCTCTAGAGAAAGAATTAAGAGATTAATGAATGATGAAATTTTACAAAATCTTAACTTCACTGATTTCCAAGTATGTATAGATTGCATAAAAAGAAAGCAAAGAAAACATACAAAAAAAGATATCACAAGAAGTAATGAGCTTCTTGAGATAATTCATATGGATATTTGCAAACCACTCTCCATTTCTTATTTCACTGGAGAGAGATATTTTATCACTTTTATAGATGATCTATCTAGCTATGGTTATATATATCTAATACATGATAAGTCTCAAACCATTGACATCTTCGAGGTTTACATCACAAAGGTTGAGAGACAATTAGATAGAAAGATTAAGATTATGAGATCTAATCAAGGTGGTCAATATTATGGTAGATATGATGAGTCAGGACAAAAATTCTGGTCTATTTTCCAAATTCTTAGAAAAACATGGGATTCGTGCTAAATACACAATGCCAGGTACACCATAATAAAATGGAGTTGCTGAAAGGCGTAAAGACCACAATGTATATCTTGAACAGAGTTCCTGGTAAGGCAATATCTGCAACTCTTTTTGAGTTGTAGACTGGTAGAAAACCAAGTTTAAGATATTTATAAATATAGGGTTGTCCAGCGGAGGCAAGAATCTTCAATCCTCATGAGAAAAAGCTAGATTCAAGGACAATATATGGATATTTTATTGGTTATCCAGATAAGTTCAAAGGGTATAGATTTTACTATCCTAACCATGGTATGAGAATAGTTGAAACCGATAATGCCAGATTCTTATAGAATGGCGAAATCAGTAGGAGTGAAGAACTAAGAAAAATAGACCTTGAGGAAATAAGAGTGGAGATCCCACTACCTTTTTTGCCTCAAGAAACAATTGTTGCTCAACCTTCTTAATAAGTTATAGAAAGTAAGCTACATAATGGAAATGGTTGATTTCTACAAGAAGATGTCATCATTGAGAATATTGTAGAACAACCTCAATCAATGCCTTTAAGAAGATCTCAAAGGGAAAGAAAAAATGCTATATTAGATTATTATGTGATAAATCTACAAGAATTTGATTTTGATATTGGGATAAGAACATATCTGTTTACGTTTTCACAAGTCATAGAAAATGATGATTCTAGTAAATGGATAGAAGCTATGAAAGAAGATTGAAGTTTATGGACCATAATGATATATGGGATCTTGTCGAATTGTTTGATAATTATAAAAGTATCAGTTGTAAACGGGTCTTCAAGACCAAACGCAATGCTAAAGATAGTATCGAACGATTTAAAGTGAGAATAATGGTCAAAGTTTTAGTCAAAAAGAAGGTATAGATTATAGAGATACCATCTCTTCAATTTCTAAAAAGGAATCCCTTAGAATCATTATAGTACTTGTAGCACATTTTGATTTAGAGTTACATAAAATGGATGTGAAAACTACTTTTTTGAATGAGAATTTGGATGAAGATATCTATATAGAATAACCTGAACAATTTGCAAAGAAAGAAAAAGAAAACCTAGTTTACAAATTAAAGAAATCCATTTATAGTCTTAAACAAGCTTCCAGAAAATGGTATATAAAGTTTAATGATACCATTACATCTATCAGATTTAAGAAAACCACTGTTGATTAGTGTATATATCTGAAAATTAGCGGGAGCAAGTTTATATTTCGATACTATATATGGATAATATTTTGCTATACAGTAGTGATCTTGGTTTATTATACAAAACCAAGAAATATCTCTCTAAAACTTTTAGATGGTTGATATAGGTAAGGCAACCTATGTTATTGGAATAGAAATCTTCAAAGATCGATCTCAATGATTGTTAGGTTTGTCTTAAAAAGGATATATTAGCCGAGTTTTAGAGAGATTCAATATGCAGTTATATTCAGCTAGTGTTGCACCTATTCTTAAAGGTGACAAACTAAGTAAAGGTCAGTGCTTAAGGGATAACTTAGAAAGGAAACGGATGAAAGACATTTCCTATGCATCTGTTGTGGGAAGTTTGATGTATGCTCAAACCTGTACTAGACCAGATATTAGTTATATTGTTGGTATATTGGGAAGATATCAAAGGATCTAAGAATTGAACACTAGAAAGCTACAAAGAAGGTTATGTGGTATCTCTGAGGGACAAAATATTATGTGTTCACACATAAAAGATCATAATAATTAGAGGTCATTAGATACTCAAACTCATATTATGGTAGTTGTCATGATAGCTTAAAGTCTACTTTAGGTTTTGTCTTAATGCTAGCAAATGGGGCAATTTCATGAAAGAGTGTAAAACAGTCCATTACTGCCTCATCCACAATGGAGGCTAAGTTTATAGCATGTTTTGAAGCCCAAGTCATGCTTTGTGGTTGCAAAATTTCATCTTAGGGTTTGGTATTGTTGACTCTATTACTAAACTGCTAATAATATTTTGTGATAATACCGTAACTATTTTCTTCTCTAAGAATGACAAGTATTCTAATGCATCCAAATACATGGACTTAAAGTATTTATTTGTTAGAGAAAGAGTCCACAAACGACAAGTGTCGATTGAAAATATTAGTACCACACTTATGATTATTGATCCATTGACAAAAGGAGTAACGACCCCAGAAATTTAAAAGGGAAATATATATAAAGAATATAAGTGCGGAAGCGAAATAAAAGGTTCTGGTTCATATCCCTTACACAATAACTTAAACGTACTAACAATTTCGAAAATAAGTCCTCTAAAGGAAAATATTGGAAATGAAAGACTATAAGAAAAATTAATAAACATCTAGGTAACTACTCACCGTCTTCTTGTAGATCGGGCTTGGGAACCAAGTCTTCCTGATCTGAAATAGTTTAGTAAGGAGTGAGCTACACTAGCCCAGTAAAGACATCACACTATATCACTGTCACAGAAATAAAGGTTGGTAGAAAACTAAAAAAAACCAATGGAGCACAAGTTTCAAGTAAATTTATTTATCAATAATCAAACTATTTACCGTCCACTTACCTCAGTGAGATTTATAAAAACGACATATGAAAACAACAACATCATAGAGATCATAAGTTCATACACAATCTGTAACATAGTACATGTCATACTTTTATATTTCAATTATCAAACAACAGTTATCCATTTTTATCAGCCTAGTAGTATCCGTGGAGATCCATAGGGGGCTCTGCTACCCGTGAATTACTTCCTTAACAAACTTAATTTCCAGGGCCGTCCCCATACTCCGTCCGGTATGGGCGCCAAAACATTTAAAGTCTTCATACCCCGTCCGCTATGAGACAACATTCCCAATAGGGTTCCCTCTGGACCCGGTCCGTCCACCATCTCCTAAGATATCTAGTGAGGCTGTCAACTTATCCATTTATCAATCCACATACCTTTTCTATTTTTTTCTTAGTTTTTCGTTTCCCACATAAACATGAATACTTAAACAATTAACGAGCACCCAATAAGACAAGTATATTATTACATCCCTGAAATCAGGTCGAAATAAAGTAAGCAGTGATTCATGCATTCAAAATCATAGAATGAATAAAATAGATACCATACTGCATTTAAAATTGTAAAATAAACTAAATAGGAACTGACAAAGAAATACGTCTGGTTCGGGCTCCATTAGCAACCGTAATAAATTACGTGTATCTATATAATTCATAAAATACAGTTTTATCACTTATTAAACTTTAATCCCGTGATAGAAAATAGGGTGAGGGGTCCTTATTTGATTCGAAACCAAAAACAAGATTTTCACTGCGCCTACGGGCAGTCCCTCAGTTCCCTAAATTTTTTATCGGGAACTGAAATGCGCTTATGGTACCTACACATGTCCCAAATAACTCAAAAATCAGACCCAAGGCTTATTTGGCCAATTTCGGAATTCCGGCACGGCGGCTCCGCCGTGCTCTGGCGACGGCGATCTGCCTCGGGTTGGCCGTTTTCGGTCGAATTCGGTCAAACTTGCATTGGTTCCTGTGAGAAAACACCCCTAGGGCCCTCGGTGGGCCGAACAAATACCGAAAATCGAAAGTTACCGGTAGCGAGGCTCTCCGGTGCGGCGGCTCCTCCGGCTCGAGTCGCGATTTGGTGTTTTGCTCCAGTCAACCTATAGAGGAAGGAATGGTGGTTACAATGGTGAAAAAATGCATCGAACGGGAAACGGGAAGGGTCTCATCGGAGGCAAAAATTGAGAAAATCCACGACGGCACCGCTGGGCTTCGATGGTGTTTTTCAGCCAATTGGCCTATATTTTGGCTCCGATTTGGCTACAGGAATGGATCTCAGCCGTTCGATCGCGTGCAGGCGGATCGCCCACGAGGCACCCTTCCGCGTGGCCTCCCGCGTCAGCGTCTCTACCACGCGGCGTGTTCTGGTTGGCCGAGGCTATTGACCGGGCAGCTGATGTAACGTAATTCTTCTAAATTGCATTTTGACCCCCGGTTTTCAAATTTTCTTTTAAAAATACCCCCAAAACTCAAATTTTCACCCCTTTTTTCCAAAATTGCTTTCAATTAAATCTCTAAAATAATTTTACCCCCTTTTTATTGTATTTATTATTATTATTTCTATTTAATATAAATTAAAGTAATTTAAAATAAATTAAATTCGATTAACACTTAATTATATTTATTTAGAATTAATAAAAAATAATGCAGTAAAATAATAATAATAATAATAATAATAAAATTTTGGGTGTTACAAAAGGACTACCTCCAAAGACATATGTAGAACATATTGTAAGGTTAGGTCTTTTGAGTAATCCATAATATGACGATGAATGTTTTAGTGGTTAAATAATTGGTATTTTGCACATTAAAATTTTTTTCTATTATTTTCTATTTTTCAATCATTGGTGCATAATTTAGTATTTAATTAACAGGGAATGTCTTGACAAGACAAATTATAGAGGCTGTTTTGGCATTATGAACTGAATTAGTAAAGATTACTAATGTGTGGTGCCAAAAAAAAATGTGACATTGAAGTCATGCGATCATTATGATTCACATTTATAATCTAAATTATTTATGTGACATCCCAAATGCTAATTAAGACATAAGGGTACCACGACTGTACTTCGTCAAATGTGACCCCTACAATCATATCGCATCACTACTCTCGTTAGAGGGTACACCGTTATCTACAGGGAGCAGTTCTCTCACGATTCAAACCAAATGGGGGGAAAAAGAGAAACCCCTCAGAGATAAAAAGTCTAACGAAATAATTTATGAATTATGCATGCAATACCAATACATATTTCTCATGCCTATACATCACTTCATGCTTAATAATTTTTCTACTGTCAATTGTAACAAATATCAATATTTATTTCAAGCATTAAATTATTTAAATTACACATGCAAATTAACAAGTTTATAAACGATCATAAAACATCCATTAACACGTAAAATTTACTTCGTTTGGGCATAAAAATTAACCATGCAATTATTAATTTAAACTTTATTAATTTTACTCTAAAAATGCTCTTTAAGATATTTAAAAGTAAATACTGAATTCTTTACTGAAACCTCAATATTTTTCCTATGTCTTTTCTTCTTCTCCTCCTCTCTCTCTATTTCTAGATCACTCCCTCTCTCTAAAGCTCTTGGAGGATGGAAGAATGGAAATAGAAATGATGAGAAAATGGTGAAGGGAGGGTCCCTATTTATAAAAAAATAGGGACCGTTAGATTTGCATCAAGTGGTAAAATCTGGAGAGGAGAGAGAAAGTTAATGGGAAATATGAGATGCGACAGCTGAAATATGTGGTCGACGGATGGACAACATGATATGAAGTCCGCGCGAAAACTGGAGGCACGCCACTGAAATGACGACAGCACATCGCCGAACCCGAAGGTAGCACGCCACCCAACTAGTAGCGGCCTACCTCTCGAAGTCAGCACCCAACACCTGATGGGTTAGCATGCGCTACCCGAGGTAGCACACACAGCCCTAGCCAGCCACACACCGCAGGCCTACCGCACGGATGGAACGCGCACAGGGCGCATGGAGCTGCGCCCATCTGCGTTTGATGGGATGCGCACGCAAACCACGCCTCGCGTCTTGCGCGAAAGAGACATGCACACGTCCTGCGTTGGCTGCGTGCGCGCATACACACGCAATAGGCGAAGCCCGCACAAGCGAGATTCTTCCCAAAGCATTTTTGCGGGATTTTTTCGTCTTCTTTTCTGTTTTTCCCTTAAATCTATTTAAATAATAAATAAAATATAATTTTTCTATGATAAAATAAAATAATTAATTTCAAGAATCATTTAACCGAATGAAATTAAAATACAATATTCATCCGGAAAAATTGAAAATATGAAATATTAAGGAGTTTTAAATGGTCTTAGGACCCGAATAATTAGGGGTTTACATTACAAATTAAGTACGAAGATTTTCGAGGTGTTACAATTTTAGTGTTATGGTATAGTAATTTTGGGCTTGTTGGCTGATTTTATCACAATCACATATTAAATTCATTTTACCGATAAATATATTTTAGTATATATATTATAGTTTTCGTAATCAGTTTTGTGGGTCAAGTAGGAGAATATTAATTTCAACAATTAAAGTGGATGACTCACTAACCTACTATTTTATTTTTTTCATCCACTTATGATGTTTAAAGCCAACTTAAAGGACATATAAAATAATATATAACCGTTGTAAAGAAAAATATACATTGATGAAGTAGGTAACCTTAAAATAAATTATATAATTATTATATTTTATGAGAATTAAAGTATGATAATAAAAACAATTATCATCACATTCAACTACTTTGAATGTACTACGGTCTCTCATCTCATCTATAAAATGAATACAAATTCTCCCTCCTTTCAAAGTGTCTTCCATCAATTAAAGTTTCACAGTTTTTGTGCATAATAGTTAGATAGAGAAAAAAAGTATGTCAGATAATTAATATTTTTAACAAAAAGTTTCTCAATCATGTTATGATTGCATCATCTTCGAATGTTATGTAATTCTAATATTTTATTTTTTTTTTCTTAAAATATGTTAAATTCAATAAAAATAATAATTTCCACGTTGAAGTTTCTAATACGAAGTCCGATCACCCCACTATTACACTACTCCTCCTTTCTTCTGTGGTTCAAAGAAGACAGAACACATGGATAAAAAAAAAAAAGTCTCTTTCATGCTTTTTCTTCTTATCTTCCTTGGGACTTAGGCTTCAGTCATTATAGCCGCCTACTCTCCCTTCTCTTTCAGTCACATCTGCTCCTTTGCCCTATTCGACTTGTCCCCCTCCTACCTCTGTCATTAACTCTCTCTCGTTTTTTCCTCTTAAACTAATATTTAGGCGCCTTTTTTCCCTTCTTGTTCGAAAAGCTAAAGAAACCCCTAGACATGCCTACAAGTGGCATCATCTGATGATGGATAGGGGGCTTGGTTGGGTCCGTGTTCTGAGTTGCTCAAGCTTCTTCGTCTAACTTGGTTGTTCTCTGCTCAACATGGGTCTGCTTTTTTTCAAGTCTTTCTCTCTTTTTCTTTTCTTTCCTTTTTCTGATTTTTTTCTTTCTTTTTCTCTTCTTTTTTATTTGAACATAATAAAATAAAAAATAGAAATCAATAATACTAATAATAACTTAAACTAACAATAAAATTAATAATTATGATGATAATAAATAAAAAATTAAATAAATTCAAATTTGCATTTTTATTTTGATCAAAGTTAATTTAGACCTGACAAATTTAGGGCCTGGTAGCTTCTACAACTAATGAAATTATTTAGATTAAGCACTTGTTTTTATATCTTGGAATGAAGTCACTTGATCTTTTTGTCATTTTTTGTGATGATCAAGTTGTGATACATATTGCATCAAATCAATTTTTTTAATGAAAAAATAAAAAATACAAAGATTAATTATCATTTTATCTGTGATTATATAAGATAGGTCAGATCAAAACTTCTGCTTATTAGTTTTGAGCATCAACTAGTTGATCTATTCACCAACATTATTTGCTATTCAATTTTGTAATTTGATATCCAAGATATCTGTTATAAAATTTATTAGTTCATTTTTAGAGAGAGTGTTGAAGTTAACAAATTAATGTCCAGCTTTATAACTCTCATGTATGTAAAATACATGACAACATGTACATATATATATATATATATGACCTTAGTCTCTAAATATTCCTCGGATCATCATTTGTAAATTTTCTATTCAATATAGAAAACATGTAAATATATATATATGACATTAGTCTCTAAACATATTTTTTTCTCTCTTCATTTTGAGTTAGTTGCAATGATGTACACATGTATTGTAATACCCTAAACCCAAAATCAAGAACATTACAACGTTGTATGTCTATGCAAAAATCTAATAAGCATGACAAGATTTGGGACAATCTTAAACTTAACCAAAATATACTTTGAAAATTTAATAATCAATTAGTCCTCTAAATTGAAAATTCCAACCTCAAATCTCAGAGATTTTGAGATGTAAATAAACTAATTTTTCAATTTAAATAAAAATCAATTAATATATTTTAATTTGTTAAATTGGAATTCTTAACACTTGTACGTCTCAAGTCTCCGAGTACAATTCACTATTCAAAATTTGGAATAAAAGAAGATAAATGGAGTCTATAGCTCAGTAAATAATTAAAAATTTAAACTATCTTGATCAAATATATTTAAATAATTATATCAAAATAAATTCAATATATAGTAAGAAAACATAATAGTAGAATAATTTTAAAACTTTTTTAATTAACATTTAAGATAAATTATTGTTTCGAAAAAATAATTAAAATAAACTCATTTAATATTGATAAAGTTATAATTAAAATCTTATAATTCTTAGCAGCTATAACCACATTATATCCCTATAACAAGGCCCAAAAAAATCTTTTAACTCCTATACTGTAAATGATACATATATTGTTGTATCAGGATCGAAAACCATATTTAATTCCTATGGTGTATGTCCAAAAAAAAAATTATTTATGATAACTTTCAGTGCGTATTCCATAAGTATGATCAAATTATAGTTAGATTGAGATATTTAAAAAAAAAAAACTTATAAATATATTTTTTTTATCAAAAACATATGATTTTATCAAATGTCTCAAATTTATAACTTCATCAAAAGATAAACTTGATCCAAGGTTTATAACTAAACAATAACTTATAGATAATACATATGTTTGAATGATGTATATAATTAATAAATAGTTTTAAAACTAATCAGCAATTTTATAATTATATAAAATTTATAATAATTTTCAAATTTGTAGAATACTATAATAGGTTAAAGACTGCTCACTATAAAGTTAAATCCAAAATTCTCAATAAAATGTCAAAAACTTTTTTGAAATTATACTAGTTCAAAATATCGGATTAATATCCAAAAATTCTATTAATATATAAGCCTGCTGAAGAGAAGCCTAATAGGTGACCTTTTATGTAAAGGACATATAGGTAGGCCATTTATGGAACTCCAATTTAAAATTCATCAAATTGATTAGAATTTAATACAAATTTATTATTTCTTAAAATACACCAATTTTTTTATACAACCCAATAAATTCTAATAAGTAATATAGGATAAGATATATATCTGCACAAATTTTCAACCAAAGTAGTATTACTTTTAACATCCTAAAAATCTTTCATTAAAAATTAAGATCTAGATTCTCTTATTTGCATAATGCACAACTGAGTGTTAACAATTTAATTCTCTTAGTAAAAATTAAATTAAACAATGATTCTTAAATATCTATTGACTAGACATATAGAGCTATAATTTTGAAGGAAAAAAAACAATAAAAAAGATTATAAAAAACAGAGATTCATAACCTTAAAGTTGTTGCTACTATATGGGTTTTTTCTAATAATCTTAAATATTCAAAATCTCGTAACTCTCTTAATTTTTGTCTAAATCATGCAATCTTGGTGTTTATGAAAAAATTATGATTTATAAATTGTGATTATATAGCCTTGTGGCTAAACATTAGCTAGAAATTGAAAAAACTATAAAGGCCATTGCCACTCTATTCATATGTTCCTAAGATTCTAAATTTTTAAAAATTTATAACTCATTTAATTTTCATCTATATCATGCAATCCTAGTACATATAAAAAGCTTTGGTTATATAGACTATAAATAAAAAAATTTTGTTGGGCAATAGAGTTTTTTTCCCTAAAAAGTGAAAAATGTGACTGAAATGCAGTGTCACGCGATTTGCATACTATTGCAGCCATTAACTTTCAAAACTTATAACTTGCTCATTCTAATTCAAATCATCTAGTCTTTGTGTTTATGGAAAGCTTATAAAATATGTAAAGATAAAATGTTTTGGTTGCCAAAAGTTGGCCAAATTTTTTAAAATGCGGAAAAAACTTTACTATGCACAGTTCATGTTCTGTTACAATAGTCAATTTATTTAAAATTTATATTTTCTTCAATTCCAACCCAAATCATACAATCTTGATTTTTACCAAAAAAAATTATAATGTGTAGATTACAAATAAATTATGTTAGTTGCAGAAAATTGAAAAATAAAAAAGATTTAAAAATATGTCCAAGAGTGCTATTGACAAAATAACTCTGTCCTTCTTTGCATATATATAGGTTCTTCTTTTATTTTCTATCTCTAAATGACATGCAATAGAGTTCTAATTTAGGATTTAAAAGACTTACATTCTTGTTTTAAACCTCTTTTTTTCTCATCTCTTCTTTCTCTTCTCTTTTATTCTTAAGGTTTCATAGTCTTTTAATTAAACCCTAAGAGCTAGTTTATAAATATAGAAATGTTATTTTCAAAATTACAAAAAGACGTAATAACGCATATTAAATAACAAAATATTCTATACTTTTTACAAAATAATAATATAACTTCTCTTGGTTCATAATTAAATAATAATTATTTTTTTTCCTAAGATGGGTATTACATGGCTTGTTCTCTTGTCCTATTTTTGCATTTGTATCTCTTACGCAACTCTATTTTCTATTTATTCTACTCTCTTACCTCCTCTCTGTCATTCAGAAAAAGAAAGAATGAGGAACAATGTTGTTTAAGAATTATTTAGGGATTAAAAAGATTGTAGGATTTGGGCTGGTGCTAATGGGTTAGGGCTTGCACTTTGTATCATATTTAAATTGGCTAGACTTTAACTTTAGGTGGGCTAAAAATGATAGCCTTGAATTTTAATACTTGAGACTTGGTTGAACTTTTTAATAGATTTTCTTAGGTTTTAATTTAATTTCTGTCAAGCTTAAATGAAATGGGTTAGGTAAGTTGGTTATAATAGCAATTCTAAATGGATTTTGGGTAAAAGTAAAAGAGCTTTGGGAAGAATATATATTCAGACATAGAAAAAAAAAATAGTAATAATAATAGTAGTAGTAGTAGTAGTAAATACTAATAATATTATTAAATAAAAACTCTAATAAGAAGCCTAGTTCTAAATTTGCTAAGGTAAAATTGATATGCACAAAATTTGGATATTACAATTGTTTTCCATTATTATGGTATTATCATAGTCATGTTGGTATTGCATAATTCATTCGATATTTATTATTTTGAAGCAACATTTTATAAAAACTTTTGCTTTATATTATTATAATGATACAAGTACATTTTTAAACAAAAAAATAGAAATAAAGGTTAATCCGTATCTAATGCAGTTAGCAAGTTTGACACACAATTACAAACATGAATGACAAAATCTCCCCGTCAAAGAGAGAGAGAGAGAGAGAGAGAGAGAGAGAGAGAGAATGGGATGTCATAAAGATAATTGAATAAACAAACAAAAAAAAGTTTAAATATATATCAAGTTTAGATTTTCTTTTTGTTTATAAAGTCAAAAGATACAATCTGATCCTTTATAAAAGGATTTTCTATTTCAAATTTAGATATATACTAGATTTAAATATTGTTTCTCTACAAAATTAAAGGATACAATTTAATCCTTTATAAGATGATTTTTCAGTTACCTTTTCTTGAAAACTCAACTATTTAAGAAGAGTATTACTTGTATTATCTCAATAAAAATAAAATATCCAACTAGCTCGTGAAACTCAAACAAAGAAACAAGAGATGGAGACATCTTCACTCAAACTAGCATTTTTTCTTCTCTTCATGGTTGCCATTAATAGTGATCTTGTTATGTCTAAACTTCATTCTTGTCTAAAGTCTTAAATCTATATGCATCATAAGTTTTCTCTTCCATGTGTTATTAATTTCTTTCTATTACATAATTCTTTTTTTTTATAGATTTTCATTATGAAGTTGAAGCAAGAGGATCTGTTGTTAGGTTGGTATGCAACACAACTACAGATTGTTCTTTTATGTGTGAACACTTTTGCCCATGTGAATGCAATCAACAAACTTATAAGTGCCAATGCACATATGTTATGCCATCAACTGGTAAAGGATCAATAGGAGATTAAGAGGATGGTCGTTGAGCTCAATAAATATGCTTGTATGAATTAGAATTTCTATGAATAAAAATATGTTTATAGTAAACTTATCATTTATCTCAAGGTCTTTATTATTTTATTTTTAAATTTTATTTTTTTTATTTCAAAACTAAAGAAATAGAATTCATCATTGATCCTATTAGGGGAAGATAAGACACTAAATTATTAACAATCTCGATGTAGAAATCCGACTCAATATAGCATAAGACAAAAAGGTTTGAAGCACCTGCCTTATGGTATATGATAATTTTGGATTACAAAAATTTTAAAAATTAAGGATAAATGAGAAAGTTTAAAATATATATTAACCGAATGAGACAACTTTGAAAACATATCCAAAACAATCAATATTTTCCATTTTTTTATTTCAAATTAAGATAGTATAAGGCAAAAAAGATTTGAGGCACCTACCTTGTTGCATATAATAATTATGGATCGAAAAAATTTTAAAAATTAAAGTTAAAAAAATAAATTTGAAAATATTAACGAATGAGACAACCTTCAAAATAGATCCAACATAACCACTATTTTCCTTTTTTTTTTCTTTCAAATCATGGCCACATCATGTTTGAGAAATATGCAAGAAAAGCCTTCTATTAATGGTGTGTTTGGATGAATTTCAGGGTATATGGTCTTGTATGGTAATGACAGAGTATGGTAATGGTAAAGTTATACCATATTTGGGAAGATTGTGTATTAATGTATGATAATAGCAGGTGTTTTTATTTGTATTGATAAGATGGTATTGTTGTATATTCAATCAAATTACTTATTTTATCACTGTCTTATTGTATATAATAACAAATGAAAAAAAAAAAAGAAAAAGACTCATTTAACTTGTAATTCAGTCATTTAACTTGCAAAATTAATCAAACTATAATTTTTAATGAATTTTTTTTCTTAAAATAGTAAAAAAAAAAATTGCTCTAAGGAATTGATAGTGAATATAAAAAATCACTTCAAAAATATAATTTTTTATTTATGATTATAAATTGAAAAAAAATCTAGAAATTAGCTATTGCATAGTATTTATTATTATCATTTCTATAACTTAAATAAAGTAAATAAATAAATTTTATTAAGTTTATTGAGACTAATTTTTAGTTTTTCTAATTTTTAAATAATTAAATAGTTATGTATATTTAATCAAATTATCTATTTCAATCATCCTCTTTTTAATATATACCTAATCAATTTTTTTTAAAAAATTGCATAGTCCCATAAATATAAGAATTTTAAAAATATAACGCTCATTAAACCATTTCAATTATAAATTCAACATAGATTAATCACTCCAGACCACCAGAAAGCCCCATACATTTTAGCTCCTATAGAGTGCAAGTGTCTTGCTAGAGAAAGAGCAAAAGGACTTGACGGTGTTGTTATCTCAGTTGTTACAAATAGTAGGCTAAGTTTAGCCAGGCTGCTGCCCACACAAAAATAAAAAATTCCTTAAAAAATCTTTGCTCCCTGAATTTTTAATTAAACCTGTTATATAAAGAAAATAATTTGAATCAAATCTAAATTTCAAATCTAGATAACAAATTAAATGTTGAGAACAAAATTAAATAACTTGCATCCATGAGACAAATGCTTCAAAAAGTACATGATTTCAGCTTTATTTGGAATGTGAAACATAAGAGTTTTTATAGCAAAAAAAGTGTCATGAGTCCTTTGAAAAATTAAAGTAACTTGATGAGACAGGTTGAAGAGTTGTATATGATGTTCTTAGGGCAAAAAACACCAAACTTGCTATGCATAGCTGTAGACCTACCATCTTCTGCACCACTTGCAACCCAACATCCTAGAAAGCACCCGACCCACCAGAAAAAGAAATTATTTATTACATGTATGAAACAGCACATTATTAGAATCTATTTGTTATGAACCTAGAAATAAAGCAGAAATTGTGTTATATTCTCATTGAAGATATTGTTGTTTAAATCGTACATTGTTGGATAATATTGAAGCTATAAAGCAGGATGAGATATGTGCATAATAAATAAAATAAATATGCTGGAGGTATTGAGATAAAGATGAAGCCTTTAGGAGATAGATAATCTGAAGGAGATAGCATCACAGACGTGATCTGGTACAGATGAATGTACTGGAGAGAAAATATCATATGAGGTTGATCTGGAGATGATTTCGGATGGATATCTTTAACACTCCCTGGCAAGCCCATTCTTCGAGGATTGTAGGCAAAGTTTATCTCTAATGAATAAAAACCAATCCCGGTGGAGGGGTTTGGTGAAGACATCTACAATTTGATCTTTAGTTATCAGAAAATGAACAAGAAGATTATCGTTTGCTACTTGTTCTTAGACAAAATGGTAATCAAGTTCAATGTGCTTAGTGCGAGCATGAAGGACAGGATTTGCGTGTAGGTATATGGCACCAATATTATTGCACCATAAGGTTGATTTGTTGGGGGAAGGAAATCTAAGTTCACGCATCAGACTCTAAAGCCACAGGAGCTCAAAAGTGGCATTAGTAATAGCTTTATATTCGCTTTTAGTGGAAGAACAAGGTATTGTCGATTGTTTCTTAGCAACCCAAGATATAAGATTTTTGCCAAGATAAATTACATATCTGCAAGTAGAACACCGATCATCCGAGCACCCGCCTCAATCACTGTCATTGAAGCAGTGGAAATCAATGGATGTGTCACAAGAGAGAAGTAAACCAAGGGAAGCTATATACTTGAGATACCGCAGGACTTGTTTAACGGCTTTCTAGTGTATATCTATTGAAGCATGCATAAACTTGCATAATTTATTACTTGAGTAGCTAATGTCTGGCCTGGTGATGGTTGCATATTGAAGGGCCCCAACTACCTAACAATACATAGAGCCATCCGAAAGCAAAGTACCCATAGATTTAGATAGTATAGGAGAGCCAGTCATTGGTGTTGGACTCAGTTTTGCATCTTCAAGGTCTGTTCTTGAGAGGAGATCATGTATATATTTGGTTTAAGTGAGGAGCAGCCCATTATGCTCATAGTTAACTTCAATACTCAAGAAGTAATGTAATCGTCCAAGATCGCATATAGGAAATCAGACTTGAAGGATGTACTGATGCTGCGAATGAGATTAGAATTACTGCCGGTGATAACTAAGTCATCAACATATGTTAGAAGAAAGAGTTTATCAGTGCCATGATGATAGATAAACAATGACGTATCAGCCTTGGAGACATGAAAGCCAACTGATATTAAGAACTAACTTAGCCTAGTAAACTATGCCCGCGAGGCTTGCTTCAAACGGTAGAGTGACTTCTGTAATTTGTAAACATAAGAAGGATGAGCAGTAGATTAAAAACCCAAAGGCTGCTCTATATAAATTTCATCTTCCAAGGTACCATGGAGAAAGGCATTTGAGACATCCAGTTGTTGAATGTCCCATTTGAGAGCAGAGGTAAAAGATAGCAGAATTTTGATGGTGGAAGCTTTTACAACAGGGCTGAATGTCTCCTTGTAGTCAAGGCCAGGTTGCTAGGAGAAGCCTTGGGCAACCAATCGAGCCTTGTAGCGATCAATACTGCCATTAGATTTTCTTTCAGTGTGAAATACCCATTTGTTTCCAATGATATGTTTGTGGGTGGGTCTGGTACCAGTGACCAAATATTGGTAAACTGTAATGCATCAAACTCAGACTTCATGATAACATTCCATTCTATGTGACGAGAGGCCTGTTTATAAGTTTGAGGCTTATCTAAAGATAGTTTGGTTTAGGAGAGTGTTTGGCAAAGTAGGTGATATGTTTACGGGTCATGGTAGAAGGGCGAAGTGTCATAGGGTAGGTGCGCTAGGGAGACATAGGGGGATTTTTATTTGAATTGTACTGGGTGAGATCAACTATAAGGGGGATGGGAGGCATGGTAGTGAGTGAGGTGGAGGAATGAATGGAGAAGAGGATGTCTGGTTGGTGAGGAATGGTTGGGGGAGAGGTCAGAGGGAAGGGAGACATATGGGAGGTAAGTGCAAGGGAGTTATTTGTATGAACTATTAACCAAAGAGATGAAGCATCTGAAGCACCTTAGGAGGTGGAAGGGATAGAGGATGAAGAGATTTTGAATAGAAAAACTACTTCATTATATTTAACATGGCGACATATATATAGACGACCGAATGAAGGATCAAGACAACGAAAACCAGAATGGGAGGGGGAATTGCCTAGGTAAACACAAGGACTGGACCTATATGAAAACTTATGACGATTATATTGTCTGAGGAGAGGAAATATGAGACACCAGAAGATTTTCAAGTTTTGGTAAAGAGGAACATAACCAAAAAGCTTGGTGAATAGGCAGGAATCATTCAACACATTGGTAGGTAGTATGTTGATTAAGGAGACTGTAGTCTCCAATGCAAATTGCCAAAACCAAAGAGGAACATTTGAGTGACCAATGAGAGTGAGACCCATATCAGTAATATGACGAATTTTTCTTTCTAATAAACTGTTTTTTTCATGCGTATGAGGACAAGCTAAATGATGAGTGATTCCCTTTGTTTTACAGAATTGATTTACTTTTTGATATTCGGCCCCAAAGTCTTATTGTAGTGATTGAATTTTAGAATTGAATTGACGTTCAACATAAGCATTGAACTCAAGAAATTTTGATAAAAGCTCACTTTTATTTTACAAAAAGTATACACCTATGTATAACATGTAAAATCATCAACGAAAATGGCAAAATACCTATGACCTTGGCTCGAAAGAGATGGTGTCGGACCTTATACATCAGAGTGGATTAACTCAAACGGCATCAAACTCTTGTGGACAACAGAATGTAATGTCAAGAGAGAGAATTTTCCTAAAGGACAAAACTAACAAGATTTAAAAGTGGAGAAGCGAGAATTGGGCAGCTTGTGAGACTTGAGGATGGAGGAAATAATACTGTGATGAGGATGACCAAGCCGGGAGTGCCAATCAATGAAGGTGGAAGTGGTGCTGACATGTTCTTGCTTCCTTGGTGGTTGCAGTTCATAGATACCATTGTTACTGGGTCCGTGGAGAAGAACTTTCTTGGTTACCTTATCCTTGACAAGAAAATGTGAGGGTCAAAACTCAAAAAAACAATTGTTATCATGTGTAAATTTTTGAACAGACAGTAGAGGTTGTGTAATTTTGGGCACATGGAGAACATTTTTGAGGTAAAAGATATGCAGAAAAGAGTAGTAATTAGTTGAACCAGAGCGAGCAATTTGTATCCCTTGGCCATTATCAACTTTGAATTGATCATCACCATTATAATTGTTGGCAATACGGAGAGAAGCAATGTCTGGAGTTATATGGTGGGAGGTTTCTGTGTCTGGATTCCACGATAGATACTGAGTACCTTGGTATGGTTGGGGGTTGTGATGGGGAATACTTTAGATTAATCTGGGATTACCATAGTGTAGTGGGCTTATGCTGGAGCAGGATGCTGTGGATGATACGTTTTTCGACATCTATCAGCGGTGTGATTTTGATAGCCACAAATCTGGCATTGTCCCCTGAGTTTGGATTGAGCAGACCTGTTGTAGTTGAATGACAATTGAGATGGTTCTTTATCAACTTTGTGAGAGCTGGTGGTGTGAAAAATATTAGCAATTGGTGCATCCTGAGTGCTTTTTATTATAATTTTGTCAGCAAGTAGCTAACTATGAAGTTCATGGAATGATATTGGTTCAGGTTTCATATTAAGTATAGTGATGATTCCATGAAATTCTTGACCTATATTGCGATAAATGATCGCGTTGAACTCTGCAGAAAAAAGTTGACGACCAGCGGATGCAAGTTCATCAGCCAAGGCTTTAGCTTTGTAGAGAAACTATGAAATTGATAGGTCATTCTGTTTTAGGTCCTACAGCTCAATATGAAATTGAAGTTGGCAATTCTAAGATACAGAGCTGAATGCAGTTGCTAAGGCATTCCAGACAGAGAATGACGAAGTGAGACCAATAATGTATGGAAAAATTTCCTCATATAAGGAAGATAGAAGCCAGGAAAAGAGCATTTGATCTTTCCGAAACCATGCGAGATACGCAGGATTGGTAGTGGTGGTGGGAGGTTCACCAGTGACTAGCAATTCTGGCGGTGCCGATTCACTGCCATCAACAAGGCCTTTGAGATTTTGATAGTTTAGTATAGGCATGAACTGAGTTTTCCATGCCAGGTAGTTTTTGGGATTTAATTTGATAAAGAAGGAATGGTGGTTATGGGATTGCTGTTTGAGGAAGCAGAGATGAGGGAGAGTTGATCGGAAGAAGCCATTATTTTTCTTTATTCTATGATGGCTCTGATACGATGTTATGAACCCAGAAATAAAGCAGAAATTGTGTTATATTCTCATTGAAGATATTGTTGTTTAAATAGTACATTGTTGGATAATATTGAAGCTAGAAAGTAGGATGAGATTTGTGCATAATAGATAAGATAAATATCCTGGAGTTATTGAGATAAAGATGAAGTCTTGAGGAGACAGACAATCTGAAGGAGATAGCATCACAGACGTGAACTGGTACAGATGAGTGTGCTGGAGAGGAAATAGCATATGAGGTTGATCTAGAGATGATTTTCGGATGGATATCTTTAACAGTATTAATTAATAAACCAACAAATAAATATGAAAAAAAATACCTTTAAAGTTATAAAAAATAAACTGAATGACAAAAGAACTTATATAAGACAGTATGAGCACGATGCTCCTGATAATTATGTGTTTAAATCATATAGAAAGTATACACTAGCAGCTGTGATTGACGTAGTGGTCCCAAGTAAAATTAACCGTCCATAAGTTTCACTAATTCTGAAAGGCAAATTCTTTTTGTCCAACTGCAGACCAAGGGCCGCAATTAATCCATATGCAACCATTTCAATCAATGAAAGTGGAATACCTGGCAAATGCAAAAGGACTGTCACTGAAATCCGTACTTCAAAGATTTACCTACAAATGGAATGCTATCCGTATGGATTCTCAAGTAATGCAATGAGAATGGAGATGCACAAAGCAATTACTGAAATTC
Source organism: Carica papaya (assembly GCF_054855325.1). NCBI lineage: Eukaryota > Viridiplantae > Streptophyta > Magnoliopsida > Brassicales > Caricaceae > Carica > Carica papaya. Next base: position 15,387,139 of record NC_142314.1, read on the forward strand.
TTAAATAAAATGTGCTTATACGGTAGTGAGAATGTTTAAGTTAGTCAAAATATACAAATTATTATTTGAAAAATATGTCTTTAGGTGTTAATTACAAAAATAGTCCCTGTTTTTAAAGTAAAAATTTTATAAGAAATGTATTTATTTACTATAAATATGTTAGATTTATTTTATTGTATATATAGTTAAGTTTAACAGAGAACTAATTAAGTAATTTAAAACTTAAAATTTTGGAAAATAAGAAGCATCAATTCAATATAGTAGTTCATAAACAAGATCCTTTTGTTTATTTCATTTATGCACATTTAGTGGTGAATAATTATGGTTACACAATATCATTCTGTTAAAAATAAACTGAAAATAAGAAGTTTTTACTAATGTAAAAATATGAAATTTAAGATAACTAGATAGATACATTGAAAAGAAAAAACATATTATATTCAATCTGAATGGGATGTATTTACATAACAACACACAGCCTATATATAGGCAGCAAAAAACCCCTATTAATTTTATTATTAGTAACTAGTCATTTATTTATTTATTTACTATTAAATTCTGCTATTTAATTTTCTGTTATTTTGTTTTAATTTTTCATAATCACTCATTTTAAATTTTTCTTTAACTGATAATTTAATAAAATAAATTAATTCTAACAATCTCCCCTCTTTAATTTATTTTCTTCAACATGCCGATCAGATTCCGGTTGTGTATGAACTTTTCTTTGGTCAACGCTTCTATGAAAATATCAACTAACTACAAATCTGTTCTGCAAAAGTTGAGTTGTACTTCTTGGTGCTCGACTGCTTCTTGAATGTAATGATACTTGATAGCAATATTCTTGGTCCTGTCATGACTAACTAAATTCTCACTAATTACAATTGTTGATTTGTTGTCACAGAATATTATTATTGTTTCTTGTTGCTTTTCACTAATATCTTCTAGAATCTGTTTTAACCAGACTGCTTGCGTGATAGCACGAGCTGCTGCAGTGTACTCAGTTTTAGCTGATGATAAGGCCACTGCACTCTGATTTTTTGACGACGATGAATAAAGACCAGATCCGAGTAAAAAGCATATCCTGATGTACTTTTCATGTCATCAACACATCCAACCCAATCACTATCTGTATAGCCGATTAATTTTGAGTTTTTTACTAATTTATACCATATTCCATAATTTGTTATACCTTTAATATATCTGAGCACTCTCTTTGCAGTTGTGAAGTTTAGTTGACTCGGGCTGTTCATGAATCCTGATAATAGGCTAGCAGCAAACATGATGTCTACTCATGTTGCAATCTGATATAACAAACTTCCAACTAAACTCTTGTAGGTGGTTTCATCTGCCCTCTTTGCTCCATAATCTTTTTTTAGCTTTTCATTAGCCATTAGGGGAGTTATAATTAATTTGCAATCTCGCATATTAAATTTCTTCAAAATATTTTCTGCATATTTTTTCTATGATATAAAGATGCCTGTATCACCTTGGCATACTTCTATGCCCAGAAAATAATGTAGCAAATTGAGATCACTCATCTCATATATCTCCATCATATCTTTTTTAAATTTTCTGAGCATTGTCTCATTGTTGCCTGTGTAAATTAAATTATCAATATATAATGAGATAATTAGAATATTAGTACCTATTTTTTTGACATATAAAGTCGGCTCGCTCTTGCTTTTTTGAAATTCTTTATTTGTGAAGTATTTTTTTATCTCACAATACCATGCTCTTGGTGTTTGCTTTAAGCCGCATAGCACTTTCTTTTGCTTGTATATTTTGTTCTCTCCCCCTTCAACCAAAAATTTTTCTAGTTGTTCGACATAAATTTCTTCATCAAGATAATCATTCAAAAATACTTATTTAACATCAAGTTGATACAATTGCCAATCTTTTTGAGCTGTCAAAGCAATAATAGTTCTAATTGTTTCTACTCTTGTTGTAGGAGCATAAGTCTCGTAATAGTCTATACCATACTTTTGCTTAAAACCTTTTGTCACGAGTCTTGCTTTATACTTCTGAACTGATCCGTTTGGATTCAATTTTATCTTGTAAATCCATTTAACACCGATCACTTCACGATCTTCTGGTTGATCTACTAGCTCTCAAGTATTATTTTTCTCTATCATGCGGATTTCATCATCCATAGCTTTTATCTAATTTTGTTGTTTCTCAACTTCTTCAAAACTCTGTGGCCCGATTAGAAAGAAATTACATGACTCATAAATTTCTGCTGAACTTCTTACTCTTCTTGGAGCTGACTCTGGAGTATTTAGTATTTCTATTAGAACCCAGGCTTGAACTTGGACTAGAAGTTGAGCTTGAACTAAACTCATTTTGTCTTGGAGTGCTATATGGAGTAGTTTGTCCTCCCAATGAGATAATTGTTGCAGACGACTACTTTTATTGAACCTTCTCATCTTCCTAATTCGGGGAAGCATTCTCATCGAACACAATATATCTATTGATCATCAACTTCTTCTTCTCTAAATTGTACACCCTGTACCCTTTTGTACCATCAGCATAGCCTGCAAAAATACATCTTTCACTTTTGTTATCAAATTGTGATCTATTTTTGGTTGGTACATGAGCATAACATACACAACCGAAAATCTTCATATGGTTAATCATTGGCTTAACACCACTCCATGCTTCAATTAGAGTTTAATTTGGAACAGATTTTATCGAATTCCTGTTCAAGATATAAACTACTATATTTACTGCTTCTGCCCAAAAAGTGTTAGGCAAATATTTCTCCTTTAGCATTGATCTAGCCATCTCGACAATTATGTGATTCCTTCTTTCAACGACACCATTTTGTTGAATAGTATATGCTACTATCAATTGTCTCCGAATACTGCGTTCTTCATAAAAACTATTAAGTTCTTCGAGGTAAACTCACCACCTCGATCACTTCGTAAAACTTTATTTTTACAATCACTTTGATTTTCCACCATGGCTTTAAATTTTCTGAACATTTCAAAGGCCTTTGATTTTTTTAAAAAAAAATATATCCACGTCATCCTTAAATAAGCTTCAACAAAAATTAGAAAATACCAGTTTTGGCTCTATGAAGATGTTTGCATCTTTCTACATATGTCGATGTGTACTAGTTCAAGTGGTGCACGTGCTCGCCAAGACCCTCCAGATGGAAAAGATGCTCGCTGTTGTTTGCCAAAGATGCATTATTCACATGTGCTCGACTTTGTGTTGATAAATGGTAGGCCCCGAACCATAGTTTTGACTCTTAATAGATTTAAAGTATTATAGTTGATATGATCATACTTTTTATGCCATACTTCTGAGCAGTCAACAACTTCAGTTCGTAATGCCATTTATGAAGCATATTTAATTTGCAACAGAAAATTTATGGACTTCTGCATGTCAACTCTAGCAAGGAGATAATTATTATTTCTCCGATCGAAAATTTTGCAACCTCTATCTTCAAAATGAACTGCATAACTATTTTGTAAAAGTTTTCTGATACTCAACAAATTTTTCTTCAGATCTGGCACTAATAGCACATCTCGAAAAAATTTAGGTCTCATCTTAGTTTGTACTGCAATACTGCCTATGCCTTTAACTTGAACCATGTGGCCATTTCCCATGTGTACCTTGGTTTCATATGATATATCTATATCTTTGAACAATTTTTAGTTACCTCTCATGTGGTTTGTGCAACCACTATCCAGATACCAAATATCATCTTTTTCTTCTGTTGCAGGATGGCATGTGAAGAAAATATTTTCATAATTTTCATTTTTTTTATGAAATTTACGCGATCCTGAACTTAACTTCTACTTCTACAGTATTTTATGATGTGACTGTGCTGTTTGTATTTGTTGCAGTGTTTCTTCTTCCAACATCTCAACGTACTATGATTTGATTTCTTACATATGTCATACCACATTTATGAACTTGAACCTACTTCTCATTCAGTTTGATTTTGTTGTTTCTCTATATTCTGTCCTCTTTTTTTCTGATAATTTTTTTGATTTGTCAAAACCGTTTGAATTCTAAAACTAGTGCTAAAAGCACTTTCAACAGAGTTGCTCCCACTCTGTAATTTCCTTGCCTCGTGCGACTCCAACAAACTCATCAATTGTTGAATTGTAAGAGTAGACAAATCTTTCGACTCTTCAATTGCTGCAACAATATATTCATATTTTTTAGATAAGCTAATTAAAAAAAATTCTACTTTTTAATCAACAATTTCTTCACTAAAATTTCGCATCTGGTTCATGATCTCGATCACCTTCGAGAAATACTCTTTTATTTTTTCAGACTCTTTCATTTGTAAATTTTAAAATTGTTTGCGCAAGGTCTGCAACTTCACGGCGATCACCTTTGTGGATCCTTGGAACTCTTATTGCAATATATCCCATGCTTCTTTCAATCTAGTTGCCCCAATTATCCGAGAGAACAAACTATCTGCAACACCTTGTTGTATGAGAAACAAGGCTCTAGCATCCTTTATCTGATCTTCCTCTAACTTCTTTGTTTCTGCTGGTGTTAGTTGATGCCCAGCAACAAATTGAGAATAACCATTCTCAACTATATCCCACAACCGTTGTGATCGTAGCAACGTTCGCATTTTTATCTTCCATACATCATAATTTTCACCCAAAAGATGGAACTATTGTTTGTGTCATACTTACGCCAACACCTGAACCCATCAATTAAAAAATGTTTCTTTTTTTACGAACGTAAGTTCACTACTTCGTTAATGCTCATCCTCGAACCAACCTCTGATACTAGTTGTTGGAAATAAACTGAAGATAAGACGTTTTTACTAATACAAAAATATGAAATTTAAGATAACTAGAGAGATATATCGAAAAGAGAAAATATATTATATTCAATCTGAATGGAATGCACATACAGAACAACACATAACCTATATATAGGCAGCAAAAATACCCTGTTAATTTTTCTATTGGTAACTGTCCATTTATTTATTTAATTACTATTAAATTCTTCTATTTAATTTTTACTATTTAATTTTCTGTTATTTTGTTTTAATTTTTCATAACCACTCATTTTAAATTTTTTTAACTGATAATCTAATAAAATAAATTAATTTTAACACATTCACTATCTTACTATCTAAAAGGAGAAGAAAGGGAAAAAAAAGTTTTCAGGTGTTCTTTTCTTTTTTTTTTTATGAAACATGAAGAATTAAGGAGTTTAACATGAAGATCTTCACAAGAAATGTTTAAGAATTAAGTTAACCTCTTTTATCTCCTCATCTTTCTCAGAAACTGAAAAGCTTAACAGAATCCATAGAATTGTAGAAAATACCAAAAACGACAGCATAGTCACTATTGAGGACGTCACTGCTAGTGCCACCACCACTAGGGCAAAAGGCATTAGCATTAGCAAGTTTCAGAAAAGTCAAGTATGTTGTTTCCATAAAGCCTATAGCCCCAAGCCCCATACACCACAGGTACGCGAAATTAGTAGCAGATATAGGATGAGGAGGAGGAAGAGATGATGATGATGATTATGATGCAGTGGACTCCGATTCCGCATCTTGACTTGACTCAGAAGATAAGCATTTAGTAGGGACCAACAACAGGATCTAAGTCAATCCCTGGTTCCAAAAAAATGAAATGAGAAACGTGTATAGCATATATACACAGGCGAAGAAAAATAAATTACCTTAAATTGGATCGAATGAAGGCCAGAAACAGAAAAAGAGAACTGGCGCAACAACCAGAGATGATATGTGGATGATGAGAATCCATCACCGTCAAATCCGACAAAGGCTGGAGAGGCAGGCCCGAGCTTGAAAGAGGAGAGTCGCGGGTCTGATAGAAAGAAACCTGGAGGAGGAGAAAGAAAACCTTGGTTTTATGGGAGAATTTAATTTTTTGAAATTAGTCAAGGAGAAATATAGAATTAAGAAAAAATGGTGAGGGTATAAATAGAAGCAAAATTTTTTAACGCTCAAAAATTACTGATGATTCGGTAATTTGCAAAAGTGGAAAAAATAGTAGTTTGAAGAATTATGGAAGAACAATCACAAAATTATGCCATGTGTTTGAAAGTGGATCCAAACAAGGTAAAATTATCTCTTTACTATACCATATATTATTAAACCACAATCAAAACACATTCTAACAGTTTATTTCCTCATTTTCAAACAATCTTTAAACACCTCCATATAACTTGATTTTACACTCCCTATTCATTGTTAAAGCTTAACAATCGATAAATAACCAAAATGAAAGGTAAAAACATAAACCTTCATTGAATATCGAATTCCTCTTTTTTATTGGAACATGTTGTTTGAATTAATTAATGTTTAGGTAGAATAATCTCAAAACCAAAGGGCAAATATTCTTTAACTAATCTGTATAAAAAAATCATACACAAATTAGAAGCTACTAAGGAAGAAATTCATATCTAAATGAGAGGAAAAATAAACATGAGATGGTGCAAAACCACAATTGAGTGAGGGAATTTCCAGGTCAACACACCACATGAACAAAATCCATAAAGAAAAAAAAAAAAACAAAAACAGAAAAAAAAAAACAAAAAAAAATATTAAGGAACTATACCATATGGAATGCATGTATTAGAAAAAATTTAAAAGAAAATTCAGGCTAAACCAACTTATCATACCCAAAATCAATAACTTTATTATTATAAATAATATAATATGTCTTATCTCAGTAAAATAAATATTTCGAGTCATTATTTTATAAGTTATCTAAAAATATAATTCAGTATAGGAGCAGTCACAAGACAGTAAATTTCTAATGTATTTATCCACCCAACATTACCTCTATTCATATTAAGATTTCATTTTATTTCAGGCATGCTTTACACTAGAAGAGTAGATAGTAAATTTTTCATAAATATACCTATAAAATTTCATTAACAAAAATTGATGTTTTAGACCATATTACGCATTATCTAAACAAAACTCAAACTCTAGTACACATTGTTACTCAATGACATGAATTAAGTACAATGATAATTATACCAAGTATTTCTTTCCACAAAGCAATTCAACTTCTCATAAATAAATTTCTATACGAATCACCTAAATGAATTCCGTTATTTACAATCATACTTGTACCAAAGATTTTTTTTTTTTGCAAAGAAGCATTCCAACTTCTCATAACTATATAAACAATAAGCAAATCCTAGGATCTTTTCCTTTTTTACATCACCACCTTTTGTTCTTTTCTTCGAGGACCCCCTGACCTTTTCTTTTTCAATTTTCGTCTCTCTTGCTCTCGATTCCTCTAGATTTCTCAAACCTCTCTCCTTCAACACCAGATTCTCTTAAACCCCTCGTTTTTTCTCAAACTAGCTCTCGTACTCTTTGTTCTTCTCTTGAAGTCCCCTCCTCTTTTTTCTCGTCTCCCTTCAAGCCCGAAGCAAAAGCCTTCTTTCTCTCTGTCGACTTCTCTTCTTGTCTTCCTCACTCTCTTCCACCATGATCTACCCTTACCAAAGGCCTTTCTTTTTATAGTTAAAATCCAAACCTAATCGACTTCAGATTGACAATCCACTTGCTTTGCATTTCTCTCATTGCTTCAGAACTCCACCATCTGCATCTCCTCTCTATTTCATCCCTTTTTGTACTCGAATAATCAACATCATTATCCATCAAGATCTTCATCATCTGTCATCATCATGCCACCTGCTCCCTCTTTTTTCTTTATCTGTTGCAGCCCTCTCCACAACCACGCCTTTCTTCGAGTTTTTGGTTTCTTCAAGGCCATCTCATCATCGTCATTGACTCCTCGTGCTGCGGCTACATCTGATCACACCACCTGTTCCCTCATTCTCTCTCTCTCTCTCACTCTCTCTCTCTCTCTCTCCCATTTTTGTTGTTTGCATTTATAAGAGAGGAAAACTAACTAAACGGTGTCGTTTTTTCGATAAGCAATGGTTGTGCATCCTAGGCTTTTGCTTTTAAATCGGGTTGGCCATGTAGAAAATTGGATTAGGGCTTTTGTTTGGGTCTTGAATTAGAATGGATTTCTCCACTATAAAAGAAGGCTTTGGGATGGATATTAGGTTTGAAATAATTTCGATTTTGGGCTTTGATGTTACAAATGAAATAAACCTTAATTTGGGACTGGGTTTAGGTTTCTTAAACCAATTTGGGTTTAGGAATTAGGTTGGGTCAAAATGAATTTTTAATTTGGATTTGGGCAAAAGTGACAAATTAAAGATTTTGAATGATGGGTTGGATTTAAGTCACTAATAATGATAGTAATAATAATATTTTTTTATAAAACAATCAAGAATATTAAAAAATCATTCAATTTTTGTCTATATCATACAATCTTAGAATACATAAAAAGCTTAGGTTGTACAGATTATAAATAAAAAAATTTTGTTGGGCAATTAAGTTTTTTTCCAAAAAAATAAAAAAAGTAACCAGAATACATTATCACATGATTCCCCTGCAACTGCAATCATTAACTTTTAATAATTAGTAACTTATTCATTTTAATTCAAATATTATAATCTTAGTGTTTATAGAAAGCTGATAAAATGCAACTTAAAGATAAAATGTTTTGGTTGTCAAAAGTTGGCAAAAATTTTGAAAATGTGCCAAAAACGTTATGGTGCGTAGTTCATGTTCCACTACGACACTTAATTTTTTAAAATTCATATATTTTTCAATTCTAACTAAAATCACACAATCTTGATGTCTACGAAAAAAATATAATGTATAGATTATAAATAAATTAGATTAGTTATAGAAAATTGACAAAAAAAATTAAAAATGTGTCCAAGAGTATTACCGCTACAATAACTCTTTCATTTCTTATACATATACATGTTCTTTTATTTTCTGTAGTTTAATATCGTGCAATAGAATTCTAATTTAGGGTTTAGGAGACTTACCTTCTTGTTTTAGACCTCCTTTTTTTTTTTCCTCTCTTTTTTCTCCTCTCTTTTATACTTATGATTTTAGAATCCTTTAATTAAACCATAACAATTAACTAGAAATGTTCTTTTCGAAATTACAAAAAGACCTAATAACAAATATTAAATAACAAAAATTTTATAGTTTTTACAAAATAATAATATAACTTCTTTTGGCCCACAACTGAAGTTATTTATTTCCCTAAGATGGGCATTACATGGCTTGTTCTCTTGTCCTATTTTTGCATTTGTATCTCTTCTGTAGCTCTATTTTCTACTTTTTTTCTACTCTCTTTTCTCCTCTCTTTGTCATTCAGAAAAAGAAAAAATGAGAAACAATGTTGTTTATGGATTAAAGTGATTGTAGGACCTGGGCTGGTGCTAATGGGTCAGGGCTTGCACTTTGGATCATATTTAAATTGGCTAGACCTTGACTTTAATAGCCTTGAATCTAACTTGAGACTTGATTGATTTAATAGGTTTTCTTAGGTTTTCATTTAATTTCGGTCAAGCTTAAATTAAAAGGGTTAGGCAAGTGGGTTATAATAACAATTTTAAATATATTTTAAGTAAAAGTAAAAGAACTTTGAGAAGAATATACATTAGACATAGAAACAAAAATAGTAATAATAGTAACAGTAGTAAATATTAATATTATTATTAGATGAAAACAATAATAATAAGCCTAGTTCTAAATTTGTCAAAGTAAAATTGATAAGGTCAAAATTAGGGTATTACAATTTTTCCTATTATTATGATGTTATCATAGTCATGTTGGTATTGCATAATTCATTTTATATTTTTTATTTTGAAGCAACGTATTATAAAAATTTTTATTTTACATTATTATAATGATACAAGTACTTTTTTAAACAAAAACATAGAAATAAAGGTTAATTCGTATCTAAGGTAGTTTGGCACACTATTACAAACATGAATGACAAAATCTCCCAATTAGAGAGAGAGAGAGAGAGAGAATAGGGCATCATAAAGATAATTAAATAAATGAACAAAAAAAACTAAATGCATATCAAGTTTAGATTTTTTTTTTTTTATAGAGTCAAAAGATACAATCTGATCCTTTATAAGAGGATTTTATATTTCAAATTTAGATATACACCATATTTAAATATTATTTCTTTACAAAATCAAAAGATATAATTTAATCCTTTATAAGATGACATTCAAATTGCCTTTTTTTGAAAACTCAACTATTTAAGAATAGTATTGCTTGTATTATCTCAATAAAAATAAAATATCCAACTAGCTCGTGAAAACTTAAACAAAGAAACAAGAGATGGAGAAGTCTTCACTCAAACTAGCATTTTTTCTTCTCTTCATGGTTGTTGTAACTAGTAAGTGATCTTGTTATGTTTAAACTTCATTCTTGTCTAAAGTTTTAAATTTATACCTATATGCACTCATAAGTCTTCTCTTCCATGTGTTATTAATTTTTTTCTACTACAAAATTCTTTTTTTTTTCTTTATAGATTTTCATACTAAAATTGAAGCAAGAGGACCTGTTGTTAGGCTAGTATGCAACACAACTGCAGACTGTTCTTTTATGTGTGAACACTTTTGCCCATGTGAATGCAATCAACAAACTCATAAGTGCCAATGTACATATGTTGTGCCATCCAGTGGTAAAGCGTCAATAGGAGATTAAGAAGATGGTCATTGAGCTCAATAAGTATGCTTGCATGTATCGAATGTTTCTATGAATAAGATGGTCGTTGAGCTCAATAAGTATGCTTGCATGTATCGAATGTTTCTATGAATAAAGATGTTTGTGGTAAACTTGTCATTTGTCTCAAAGTCTTTATTATTTTATTTTTAACTTTTATTCATTTTATTTCAAAAACTAAAAAAATAAAATTCATCGTTGATCCTATTAGAGACAGAATATGACACTAAATTATTAGTAATTTCGATGTAGAAATCCGACTCAAGATAGTATAAGGCAAAAAGGTTTGAGACACCTGCCTTATGGCATATGATAATTTTGGATTGCAAAATTTTAAAAATTAAAGTAAAAGACATAGTTGAAAATGTTAATGAATGAGATAACTTTGAAAACATATCCAAAACAATAATTATTTTCTATTTTTTGCTTTCAAATCAAGATATTATAAGACAAAAATGTTTGAAACGCCTGTCTTGTGGCATATGATAATTTTATATTAAAAAAATTTAAACACTAAAGATAAAAAAATAAAGTTAAAAATATTAACGAATAAGACAACCTTGAAAACATATCCAAAATAGCTAATATTTCTATTTTTTGCTTTTAAATCATGACCACATCTTCTTTAAGAAACGTGCAACAAAAGCTTTCTATAAACAATTTATTTCCTCATTTTCAAATAATTTTTAAACACCTCCATATGACTAGATTTTACACTTCCTATTCATTTTTAAAGCTTAACAATCTAATAAATAACCATAATGAAAGATAAAAACATAAATATTCATTGAATATCAAATTCCTCTTTCTTTTTATTGAAACATGTTGTTTGAATTAATTAATGTTTAGGTAGAATAATCTCAAAACCATAAGGTAAGTATACTTTAACTAATTTGCAAAAAAAAAAATCATACACAAATTAGAAGCAACTTAGGAAGAAATTCATATTGAAGTGAGAGGAAAAATAAGCAAGAGATGCTGGAAAATCACAATTGAGTGAAGGAATATCCAAATAAGCACACCACATGAAAAAGTCCATACATAAAAGAAACAAAAACAGAAACAAAAATAATAAAAAAAAATTAGGGAACTATACCATATGGAATGTGTGTCTTAGCAAAAAATTAAAAAAAAAAATCAGACTAACCAACTTGTCATACCCAAATCAATGACTTTATTGTTATAAATAATATAACTACGTTATCCTAATAAAATCAACATTTCGTATAATTAATTTATAAATTATCTAAAAACATAATTCAGTATAGAAGCAGTCCTAAGAGAGTGGATTAGTAATGTGATTATCAATCCAACATGACCTCTAGTCATATTAAGATCTCATTTTATTTTAGGTGTGCTTTATACTATAAGAGTAGATAGTGAATTTTTCATAAATATACCCATACAATTTCATTAGAAAAAATTGATGCTTTAATCAAATTGCACATTTTCCGAACAAAGATCAAACTCTTGTACATATTGTTACTCAATGACATGAATTAAGTACAATAATATTTATACCAAGTATTTCTTTCCACAAAGCAATTCAACTTCTCATAAATAGTTTTCTATAAGAATTATCTTAATGAATTATGTCATTTACAATCATATTTGTACCAAAGATTGTTTTTTTATCAAAAAAGCATTCCAACTTCTCATAACTATATAAATAAGAAGCGAATCAGGGATTTTTTCCTTTTTCACATCACCACCTTTTGTTCTTTTCTTCAAGGACCCCGTGTCCTCTTCTTCTTCAATTTATGTCTCTCTCACTTTCGATTCCCTCTAGATTTCTCAACGCTCTCTCCCTTAACACGCGATTCTCTTAAACCCCTCGTTTTTTCTCAAACTAGCTTTTTTACTCTTTGTGTTTCTCTTGAAATCCCGTCCTTTTTTTCTCGTCTCCCTTCAAGTCCGAAGTAGAAGAAGCCTTCTTTCTCTCTGCTGATTTCCCTTCTTATCTTCCTCACTCTCTTTCGCCATGATCTGCCCTTACCAAAGGCCTTTCTTTTTATAGATAAAATCTAAACCTAATCGACTTCAGATCGGCAATCCACTTGCTTTGCACTATCTCATTGCTTCAAAACTCCACCATCTGCATCTCTTTTCTATTTCATCCCTTTCTGTGCTCGAATAATCATCATCATCATCCATCAAGATGATCATCATCTGTCATCATCATGCCACCTACTTCCTCTTTTTTATTTATATGTTGCAGCCCTCCCCACAACCATGCCTTTCTTCGGGTTTTTGGTTTCTTCAAGGCCATCTCATCATCATTGTAACACCCAAATTATTTTTTTGTATTATTTTTATTTTTGTATTTGAATTTTAGTTTAATTTTTTTATATTTAATTTATAAGATTTTAATTCAATTTAATTTAATGAAAATAAAAATAATAATGATAAAATATGGTAAAATTATTTTTTGGATTTAATTGAAATTGATTTTGAGAAAAATGGGTGAAATTTTGGATTATGGAGGTGTAGTAGGCTGGTAAAAGAGGAAATTTATTGTCTGATTATTAAAGTGCAAAAGTAGGACATGTGTTCTGTTACAAAGTGTATATGATTTTATGATGATTATCATGTTATTATTTTCATAGGTTATTTTCATGAACCTCACCGAGGTAAGTGGGCAGTAAAGGTTTTTATGTTAATAAGTGAGTTTGTTATAAATTATGCTTCATTAGTTATTTTTTATTTTCTACCAACATTTACTATTGTGGCTGTGAGATAGTGTGATGTCTTTACTGGGTTAGTGTAGCTCATTCCTTACTTAACCATTTCAGATCAGGAAGACGTGGTTCCCGAGCCCGTTCTGCAAGAAGACGGCGAGTTAGACGCCTAAGGACTTTATAGCTCTATTTATAGTGTTTATTTCGAGTATCTCTTTTAATTAGCTTATTCTTTCATGTTTTGAGTACATTTTTGGTTATTGTGTAAGGGATGTTAATCAAAATTTTTATTACGCTTCCGCATTTGAGATTTTTAATACATACATCTTCATTTAAATTCCGGGGCCGTTACAGTTGGTACTAGAGCCAGGTTTCTCGGACCCATCCCTTACACAATAATGCTTAGAGAAATACTCACCGATAAATCGTTACTCCTTCATTCCTTATGAAATGCAGGTGTAAAGAAATGAGGAGAGGAAGACCCCCACTAAACCGAGTGGCTCGGGATAATTCACTTCGGGAGGATGTAGACAGATTATTTGAGATGATGGAAGGGTTCATAGCTGCCCAACAAGGGTGAGAGGAGAGAAGGGAGTTACCCGACCCTCCTCCACTACCGCAGGTTGAGCCTCCGCTACAGCAGGCTAATCCTGAGCCACCCCGGCACGAGCCTACTCCTCCACAGTACCACCCGGCACCACTGCCGCAGTACAACCCGATGCCCCAGCCACAGTACTACCCGGCACCGCCACAGTACAGTCCAGTGCCCCCATCATATTAGCAGCTTCCACCACAGGACCCCCCAGTCTATCCCCAGCCGGGCCCAGTCCCTCTTCCACGGGACTCCGCTCCTTCCTTGATCGACCCAAGCTACATAGAGAGGTATAGGAGACTGAACCCTTCCACCTTTGTAGGGGGATCCTCTTTTGAAGAGGCCCAGTACTGGCTGGCGGAGACTGAGAGAGCTTTCAGGATCTTGGGAGTAGTTCCTGAGCAGAGAGCTGCCTTTGCTTCCTACATGCTGGTAGGGGAAGTAGGACATTGGTGGGAGCTCAAGTAGACCACCCTGCCTACACCAGTCACTTGGGAGCAGTTCTTAGTGGCCTTCCATGCGGAGTATCTCCCTAAGCACATCTGACACCTAAAGGAAATAGAGTTTGTTCAACTGGTCCAGGGAAACATGACAGTATCAGAATATGCTCGTAAGTTCCTAGAGCTGGGCCGATACTCCCCGAAGTCATTGATAGATGAGGGCCGAAAGGCTAGGAGATTCCAGTGGGGCCTCTGCCCGGAGATCAGGCAACACTTGTTGGTACTGGAACTCAAGACATATTCAGCAGTTCTAGCAAATGCACAGATCGTGGAAAGTAGCTTCAACACCCGTCCTCAGCCATGAGGGAGTTCCCGACCCTCAGCTCCGTTCTGCAAGCCAACACCTACTGCGCTTGCCCAACCAAGTAAGAGGCCCAGACCAGCCATCCAGGCCCCTCCTCAGGCTCCAGGGGCAGCACGTGGGAAGATCTGTCAGCACTGCAGTAGAGATCACGGGGACCGACCATGCTACCGCCTCAACAACACCTGTCGCATATGTGGCAGTGCCCAGCATTATGCAAGAGAATGCCCGATGAACCAAGATCAAGGAAGGCCTCCTATCTAGGGCAGAGCTTACAACCTTACCCAGCAGGATGCCGACGCCGACCCAGATATGGTACAAGGTATGTATACTATCTGTGACCATATTGCTCATGTTTTATTTGATACTGGTGCATCGCATTCCTTTGTTTCACATGTTTTTGCTTCCAAAATTAATGTATCACCTAATAAACTTGATTCATTATTGTTTGTGTCTACTGCCGGAGGTGAAACACTATTAGGGGAAGTTATCTACAGGGCTTGTGCTGTTTATTAGAGTGTGGATTAAAATCTAGATTATCTACTCTTCATAAGAATAAAAAAAATCAAACTACCATCCATGCTCTAGTACAAAGAATTGAAAAAGGTAAATATATATAGATTCTCTCGTATAAATAATTGAAAAAAAGTTTTATATGGGATTCATCTTTATGTGAGAGAGGATATAATACACCCTGAAGGTTTATATATATATATTATAGTTGTTAAGAAGAAATATATATGAAGGTAAGATAACTAGAGGCTAAGCCAAGCTTGTAACACCCGAGTCTAGAATTTAAATTCGGGATAATCAAAATTATATTAATAATAAATTTAAAAATTTTAAATTTACTTTTTTCTTAAAAATTTTAAAGAAATATACATTTTGGATATATTTGAAAATAATTTTCAAAATCAGGATCAAACTGGAAATAATAAAGGACTATTTTGAAAAGAAAATTGGAAAACTAGGGCAAAAGTGAAAAAAACATAAAAGTGACCACGTAAGACTGCCATGTCAATAGTGCAACCAGTCGCCGTGCGCCGAGTGACAGATACACAGATATGCGCCCACTTGGGAGGCCACGTAAGCAATCCGCGTGCTAACCGATCCGACGATCCAGATTCACTCCCGCGCGCATGAACGACCCACATTTATTTTTTCTTTAGGTGCGATCGAACGGTCCTAATGCATTTGATCGGTCGGTCCTGATTTGTCTTCCAAATAAGATGGATCTAACGACAGAAATTGGATCACGCATCCTCGAACGGACGATCCAGATTGAAGGGAGAGGAGTATTTAAACTCCTCCTCTACAATACTCCTCCTCTACCGAAACCCTAACCCTAGCCGTAACCAGCCTGCTAGAGAAGAAGAAGAAGAGCGGTCGAAAGAGAAGCTGACCATTATCACAATCGTATCAGAACCCCCACTGACACCGGAAGATGAGTTTTTTTCTTCCTTTTTGATTCGCATTTTGATTCTAAGCCACTCCAAACCCATATCAACACCAAAAAATCAAAGAAAAAGCCAGAAACAAAGGGTGGAGCTCGACCAAGCTACTGTACCCGCGACCTAAAACCCCTTCGGTGAGCCTAAATTCCCTTCCTGTTCCCTTCCATTTGGAGATAGAAAATAGAAAACTGAGTGTAGACCTGATAGGGTTAGACACGTGGGATTTTGATGTAATCTTAGGAATGGATTGGCTGGCGGCGTATCACGCCACCATAGATTACTTTAACAAGAAAGTTGTATTTAATCCTCCTAACGAGGAGCCATTTATAAATTAATAAAATTATTTAGTACTTATTCCTTGATGGCAAGTTTTCTTAACTTCTAGTGCCTTAATCTTGCTATTTTCTCTGACTAGGCAAGCCCAAGAAGGAAATTTGTATTCGAAAGATTTCGATAGTCCGAGACTTTCTAGATGTGTTTCCAGATGAACTGCCCGACTTGCCAGTGGACATGGAAGTCGAGTTCACTATAGACCTACAGCTAGGCACCCAGCCCATTTCGGTTGCTCCTTACCGCATGAGCCGCATTGAGATGGAAGAGCTGAGGAAACAGATCACTGAATTGCAAGACAGTGTATCCCCTTGGGGTGCCGGAGTCACTTTTGTAAAGAAGGGAGATGGAACGTTGAGACTGTGCATTGATTACAGAGGATTGAATAAGGTCACGATCAAGAACAAGTATCCCCTTCCCCAGATTGATGACATCTTCGATCAGTTACAGGGTACACAGGTCTTCTCTAAAATAGACCTGCGATCAGGTTACCATCAGGTGAAGATAAGAACAGAAGACATCCCCAAGACGGCCTTCCGAACCAGGTACGGACATTATGAGTTCCTGGTCATGCTATTTGGGCTAACCAATGCCCTGGTAATCTTTATGGATTTGATGAACAGGGTCTTCAGAGAGTTCTTGGATCAATTTGTCATTGTGTTCATCGATGATATCTTAGTCTACTCAAAAAGCAAATAAGAACATGCTCACCATCTTGCCCAAATTCTGCAGGTCCTCAGAAAAAAAGAAGTTATATGCAAAGTTGAGCAAGTGTGGATTCTGGCTTGAGCAGACCGCCTTCCTAGGACATATCATATCAAAGGAAGGGGTATCAGTGAATCCCGAAAAGGTTGAAGTGATACTTGGTTGGGAGAAACTAACATCAGTTAAGAAAATCCGTAGCTTCATGGGGATGACAGGTTATTACCGTAGGTTCATTAAAGGGTTCTCTAGTCTAGCAGCTCCTCTAACCCGACTCACAAAGAAGAATGCCAAGTTTGAGTGGAATGAGGACTGCGAAAGAAGTTTTTAAGAATTAAAGAAACGGCTGACTACTGCACCTGTGCTGGCTTTACCGAGTGGATCGGGAGGATATACAGTTTATAGTGATGCCTCCTATCTAGGCCTGGGTTGTGTTCTGATGCAGTATGGAAAGGTTATAGCATATGGGTCCAGACAGTTAAAGAATCATGAGAAGAACTATCCAACCCATGACTTAGAGCTTGCCGCAATCATACACGCCTTGAAAACCTAGCGCCATTATTTGTACGGAGAGACCTTTTAGATCTATACCGATCATAAGAGTTTGAAATACATATTCACTCAGAAGGATCTTAACATGCGTTAGAGAAGGTGGATGGAACTCCTTAAGGACTATGATTGTGATATCTTATACCATCCGGGTAAGGGCAACGTAGTAGCAGATGCTCTTAGCAGAAAAAGTGCAGGTATCTTAGCCCATTTGATGGTTTCAGAATGTAGGCCAATTGGGGCCACGCAACAAGTTCAACTTCAGGATCTGAAGAGAGTCACATGTTTAGACCGCCTAACAATCCAGCCCGAGTTAATCCAGTGAATAAGGGAAGCCCAGTCAGTCAACCCCGCCCTGGTAGCCCGCAAGAAGGATGCAGAACAGGGAGTGAGCTCAGAATTCTGAATCTCTACCGATGGATTACTTCGTTTCCAAGACAGGGTGTGTGTCCCAAATGACAGTGAGTTAAAAAGAGACATCATGACAGAGTCCCATAGCTCGAAATTTGCTTTGCATCTAGGAAACACCAAAATATACCAAAGCATGCGACCCCAGTTTTGGTGGAATGGGATGAAGAGAGACATAGCCGACTTTGTATCTAAATGCTTAGTATGTCAGCAGGTCAAGGCAGAGCATCAGCGCCCAAGTGGGTTACTTCAGCCTTTACCGATCCCGGAGTGGAAGTGGGAACATATCACCATGGACTTCGTATCGGGGCTACCCAAGGCACGTTCAGGACATGATGCCATATGGGTAATGGTTGACCGACTTACCAAGTCTTTCCACTTCCTAGCCATCAGGATGACCGATTCCTTAGACAAGTTGGCAAGGATGTATATCCGGGAGATAGTCAGATTGCATGGAGTTCCAGTAACAGTAGTATCCGACAGGGATCCCAGGTTCACTTCTTGGTTTTTGAGTAGCTTTTAGCAAGCTATGGGAATAAAACTGTCTCTTAGTACTGTCTTCCATCCCCAGACTGATAGACAATCAGAAAGGATAATTCGTACACTTGAGAATATGCTCCGAGCTTGTGTCCTTGACTCTGGGGGCCATTGGGACGACCATCTACCCCTAATAGAGTTTGCCTACAACAACAGCTACCAAGCAAGCATCGGCATGGCTCCATATAAGGCGTTATATGGGCGCTCGTGCAGATCACCGATTTGTTGAGAGGAAGTGGGCGATAGAAGATTGTTCGGCCCGGAGTTGGTAGAGGAGACCACGTCCAAAATAGTTAAAATCAGAAAGAACATTCAGACAGCTCAGAGTAGGCAGAAGAGGTATGCAGATACCCGGAAGAGAGACCTAGCGTTTAAGAAAGGCGACCGAGTGTTTCTTAAGGTCACTCCTTTCAAGAAAATTAGTAGGTTCGGCAGGAGGGAAAAATTAAACCTCCGATTTATTGGACCTTTTGAAATCTTGGACAGGATTGGTACTCCTGTCTTGAGACTAGCACTGCCTCCAGAGCTCTCCAGAGTCCACAATGTGTTCCACGTATCCATGCTATATAAGTACAACCTGGACCCCTCTCATGTCTTGGCTCATGAACCGCTTTCACTCCAAAAGGATTTGTCTTTATGAAGAAGTACCAGTCGGTATCACAGACTGAAAGAGCAGGATACTCCGCAATCGAAAAATATCATTTGTAAAGGTCGTGTGGCAGAACCACACGCCCAGGGAGGCTACTTGGGAGCTAGAATCAGATTTTAGAGCCCAGTATCCCCATTTGTTCGACCAAGAGTAAGAGACAAATTTGGGAGACCAAATTTCTTTAAGGGGTGGAGAGTTGTAACACCCAAATTATTTTTTTGTATTATTTTTATTTTTGTATTTGAATTTGAATTTAATTTTTTTATATTTAATTTATAAGATTTTAATTTAATTTAATTTAATTTAATTAATTTAATTTAATGAAAATAAAAATAATAATAATGATAAAATAGAGTAAAATTATTTTTTGGATTTAATTGAAATTGATTTTAGGAAAAAGGGGTGAAAATTTGAATTATGGGGGTGTTTTTGAAAAGAAAATCAGAAATCGGGAGTCTAAACGCAATTTGAAAAAGTTGTGCCACGTCAGCAGCCATGTCAGCAGCCCAGTCAACAGCCCCGGCCAACCAGGACACGCCGCGTGGCAAGGAAACGCTGACATGAGACGGGCCACGTGGGCGATCCGCATGCGCGCGATCGGACGGCCCAAATCCGTTCCCGCGCGCACGGACGGTCCAGATCAAATGTGCACACGGACGACCCAGATCTCACGCGTACGGACGGCCCAGATTCAATCAGGCACAGATGGCTCAGATCGCATCGCGATGGACGGTCCAGATTTAATCCCAAATAAATCGCGATCGGACGGTCCAGTTTTAATCTTGATGGACGGTTGAGATTAAAAGGCGAAGGGTATAAATAACCCCACCCACACCCGACCACAAAACCCTAGCCGCCAGTGCCTCACCGGAGAAGAAGAACCAAACGCTGGAGGAGCCGGCCGCCGCCACCCGCCGCCGCTTCGGAGAATTTTTCGACCGCCAATCGAGGTGAATTCCCCCTGGCTCGTTTTCGATGCTGAATCCGCCTATCGCCAAACCGAAGCCAAACCACTGGCCAATCGGCCGGAAAACTCCGTCGCAACTTCCCTCTGTTTTTGCCTCCGATGAGGCCCTTCCCGGTCTCCGTTCGATGCAATTTTTATACCACTATGGTCATCATTCTTTTCTCTACAGGCTGACCAGAGCAAAATATCAAAACGCGACTCACGCCAGAGAAGTCGCCGCACCCGAGAGCACCGCCGCCGGTAAGTCTCAGTTTTTCGTGATTTTTTGGACCACCGAGGGCCCTAGGATTGTTTTATCACAGGGACCAATGCAAGTTTGGCCGAATTCGGCCGAAAAAGGCCAACCCGAGGCGGATCGCCGCCGTAGGTAGCGGCACCGTCGCTAGAGCACGGCGGAGCCGCCGTGCCGGAATTTCGATATTGGCCGAAAGGGGCCCTAGGTCTGATTTGGGATTTTTTGGGACACGTGTAAGTACCGTTAGTGCGTTTCAGTTTTTCAGAAAAAAAATTCAGAGAAATTAGGGACAGCTCGTAGGTGCACTGTACAGCCGATTTAGACCCCGAAACAAGTAAGGACCCGTCACCCTATTTCCTATCACGGTATTAAAGCTTAATAAATAATTAAACGGTATTTTGTGACTTTATAGATGTATAATTGATTGAGGTTGCCAATGGAGCCCGAATCTGATACATTGTTGGTGAGTTGTTGTTTGATCTAATTTTCAGTATTAAATGCAGTATGATATTTGATGTAATTATTTTATGGTCTCGTATGCATGAATCATGGTTTCTTTTATTATGGTTGGTATTATGGTGAACCCGATACTGTGTTGTCTTATTTGGTGTCAATTACTGGTTTACATATTTGTGTATGATTGGATGATTGAGACCAAAGAAAAAGGTAAAAAGGTTATGTGAATTAATGAGTGGATAATGTGGACAGCCTAACTAGATATCCTAGGAAATGGTGGACAGACCGGGTCCGTAGGGAACCTTACCGGGAACGTGGTCTCTCATACTGGACGGGGTATGGAGACCTTATGTGTTTTGGCGCCCATATCGGATGGGGTATGGGGACGATCGTTTCACCCTCATACAGAACGGGGTATCGAGGTTTATGATCTTGGCGCCCATACCGGACGAGGTATGGGAAGGGCCCTGGAATCAGGTTATTAATATTAATGGTTCACGTGGAGCGGAGACCCCCTATGGATCCCCATGGATACTAGTAGGCTGGTAAAAGAGGAAATTTATTGTCTGATTATTGAAGTGCAAAAGTAGGACATGTGTTCTGTTACAAAGTGTATATGATTTTATGATGATTATCTTGTTATTGTTTTCATAGGTTATTTTCATGAACCTCACCGAGGTAAGTGGACAGTAAAGGTTTTTATGTTAATAAGTGAGTTTGTTATAAATTATGCTCCATTGGTTGTTTTTTATTTTCTACCAATCTTTACTCTTGTGGCAGTGAGATAGTGTGATGTCTTTACTGGGCTAGTGTAGCTCATTTCTTACTTAATCATTTCATATCAGGAAGATGTGGTTCCCGAGCCCGTTCCGCAGGAAGACGGCGAGTTAGACGCCTAAGGACTTTATAGCTCTATTTATAGTGTTTATTTCGAGTATCTCTTTTAATTAGCTTATTCTTTCATGTTTTGAGTACGTTTTTGGTTATTGTGTAAGGAATGTTAATCAAAATTTTTATTACGCTTCCGCATTTGAGATTTTTAATACATACATCTTCATTTGAGATTTTTAGATTTTTTCTTTATATGTTGCAGCCCTCTCCACAACCATGCCTTTCTTCGGGTTTTTGGTTTCTTCAAGGCCATCTCATCGTCATTATCGACCCTTCGTGCTTTGGTTACATATGATCACACCACCTGGTCCTTCATTCTTTTTCTGGTCTCATCTCTCGCTTCTCTATTCTCTCTCTCGCATTTTTGTTGTTTGCATTTGAGAAAAGGAGAACTAATCAAACAGTGTCGTTTTTGGATAAGCAATTGTTGTGCAACATAGGCTAGGTCGTGCACTAGGCTTGGGCTTTTAAATTGGGTTGGCCATGTACAAAATTGGATTAAGGCTTTTGTTTGGGTCTTGAATTAAAATGGAATTTTCCACTATTAAAGAAGGCTTTGGGATGGACATTAGGTATAAATTAATTTTGATTTGGGCTTTGAAGTTAAAAATGGAACAAACCTTAATTTGGGACCATGTTTAGGTTTATTAAAGGGGTTAATTTGGGTGTAGGAATTAGGTTATGTCAAAATGAATCCTTAATTTGGATTTGGGCCAAAAGTAACCAATTATAGATTTTGAATAATGGGTTAGATTTAAGTCACAATAATAATAATAACTTTGTTATTTTTTCAAAAACTCAAGAAGATGAATAAGAGTAAATGAAATTAGAGTATTGTAGTTGCTTCTTTTTACTTGATCTTTTACAAAAGGATTAAGAAAAGATTAGAGTGACACTAAGTTTTCTTGACCTAAAATTCGTAAATTTTTTTAATTTTTTTTTCATTTTTGTTCTTTTCATTTTTTTCATAGTTTTTTTTTTCTTTTTTCCTTATTTTTTTTCTTAGTTTTTTCCTTATTTTTTGTGTTGTTTCTCTCGATATCTTCCCATTATGAGTTTTAAGGTAAATACAATATTTTCCTACAACAAAATTTAAGAAAAAGATGCATATATACAATACATATACCCATACACGATACTCTCTAATAATAATATTTAAATCAAATACTTATGTTTAGTATCTACTCGTAGTAAGATTTTAAGGTAAACTCTTTCATTTAATGCTTTTCCATGGCAAGATTTAAGATAAACCACACACCATCATTTAAAAAATTTTCTTTTTTTTTTTGTATCTTTAAATGACATATTTAAGTAAATTCTATCACGATATCTTCTCATGTTGTAATGTAAGACAAACTCTTTTTATTTGAGACCTTACCATGGTGAGGTTTAAGGCATACTTACGCACTAGGATACCTTCAATGGTGAGATTTAAGATAAATTCTTTGACTTAAGGATGTTCTATTGTGGGATTTAAAGAAAATTTTTTGTCCTTTTTTATATATATTTTTTTGAAATAAATTATCATTGTAGATCTTCAATCTCTCTTTTTTTTTCCTTTAGTTTTTTCTGGGGTAGGTTGCCTTTTTAGGTTTTTGACGTATCTTTGTTTCACTCTTCTTTGATTTTTTTTTTTGTTTTTTTTGAATTATTTTCTTTTTTATTTTCCTCTTTTGTCTTTTTTACTTTTTTTCTTTAGCTTATTATATATTTGTTCAATCTTACTGCTTCTTGATTGCAATGCTTAAAAGATATTTCAATCTTCTACTTTGTTATCGTCTAAGCTTGATTGTTAATTTTTCTTGAGTTTTTTAGTCATGATAGTAAATCGTTGAAAATGTGTATTCAATAGTTTTTTTCTTTTCTTTTTTTTTAAAAATAATTAGAGAAACATGACCTATGGTGAAAATATTTATTTTTATTCATGTCATGATCGTTGATTTCTATTTGATGTACTTAGCTTCGATAAGGTCTTCTTAAGAGCATTGGTTTGTTCACCAATTGACTTTTTTCTTAGCCAAAAATACTTAATGTAATTGTTTTGAACATTAATTATGTTCTTTGAATGCTTGCATTAAATTTTGATTGCTCAATTATAAGAACATGATTTTTTTTTCTTCTTATTTTAGGTAAGCCGTTTAAATGAGTTTTCAATATATCTTTATTTGTTCATAGGATAAATTACCCTTAAAAATTTTTCGTATATATTTATTTTTTCAATTTTCATTTCTTCTTTTTTTTTAATTGATTTTTTTCTTTTTTTATAAATAAAATAAAAAAATTATTAAATGAAATAAATAAAAGAAGATACGAATGATAGAATAAACAGACAGAATAAAAAGACAGTCAAAATTTATTAGGATAAGGGGAAAAAAAACTGTAAATATATATGTATAAAAATAAATATATGTATATATCTAACAATTTAAAACGATTAAGAATTGTTTATATTAATTACATTTTATAGATCATGTAACACCCATTAATTTTATTATTATTATTATTATTATTATTAATTTTTAATTTATTTTATTTAGTTTATTTTAATTTAATTTAATAAAAATAAAAATAATAATAATGATAAAATTGGGTAAAAATATTATTTGGATTTAATTGAAATTGATTTTAGGAAAAAGGGGTGAAAATTTGGATTCTGTGGGTATTTTTGAAAAGAAAATCGGAAACCGGGGGTCAAAACGTAATTTAGAAAAGTTGTGCCACGTCAGCACCACGTCAGCAGCCACGTCAACGGCGCGGTCAGCAGCCCCGGCCAACCAGGATGTGCCGCGTGGCAAGGACACGCTGACCAGGGGACGGGCCACGGGGGCGATCTGCGTACGTGCGATCGGACGGCCCAGATCCGTTCCCGCGCGCATGGACGGCCCAGATTCACGCGCACGGACGGCCTAGATTGCATCGCGATGAACAATCCAGATTTAATCCCAATTAAATCGCGATCGAACGGGCCAGATTCGATCTTGATGGACGGTCAAGATTAAAAGGCGAAGGGTATAAATACCCCCACCCACACCTGACCAAAGAAACCCTAGCCGCCAGTGCTTGTTGGAGAAGAAGAACCAGTCGCCGGAGGAGCCGGCCGCCGCCACCCGCCGCCGCACCGGGGAAGTTTTCGACCGCTGATCGAGGTAATTTTTCTCCCCCTTGCTCGTTTTTCGACGCTGAGTCCGCATATGGCCAAACCACCGGCCAAACAGCCGGAAAACTCAGTCGAAACCCAGCGGCGCCGCTGCGCCTCTCCTCGATTTTTGCCTCCGATAAGGCCCTTCCCGGCCTCCGTTCGATGCAAATTTTATACCACTGTGATCACCGTTCTTTTCTCTACAGGTTAATCTGAGCCAAATCACCAAAACACGATTCACGCCGGAGAGCCACCGCACCCGAGAGCACCGCCGCTGGTAAGCTTCGATTTTTCGTAATTTTTTGGCCCACCGAGGGCCCCAGGGTTGTTTTATCGCAGGGACCGATGCAAGTGTGGCTGAATTCGGCCGAAAACGGCCAACTCGAGGCGAATTGCCGCCGCTTGTAGTTTTTATTTCATAGTTTCGTGTGCATATATCACTGTTTTATTGATTTTGGGTTGAATGACTGAGAACTCGATGTTGTGTGTTGTCTTGTTTGACATAAATTACTGGTTTGCTTGTTTGTGTGTGATTTGATGATACTGACTGAGCAAAAAGGGAATAAAAGGTTACGTAAATTGATAATTGGATAATGTGGTCAGCTTGACTAGATATCCTGGGAGATGGTGGACGGACCGGGTCCGTAGGGAACCCTATCGGGATTGTGGTCTCTCATACCGGACGGGGTATGGAGAACTTATGTGTTTTGGCGCCCATACCGGACGGGGTATGGGGACAGCCCGTTTCACCCTCATACCGGATGGGGTATTGAGGTTTATGGTTTTGGCGCCCATACCGGACGGGGTATGGGGACGGCCCTGGAATTTGATTACAAATGTTAAGGGTTCACAGGTAACGGGACCTCTATGGATCCCCATGGATACTAATAGGCTGGTAAATGAGGAAAATATGTTGTGTAATGATTGAAATGCAAAGGCGTGGTAAGTATTATGTTATACAATTCATATGATTTCATGATGATGATAATGTTATTGCTTTCGTATGTTGTTTTATGAACTTCACCGAGGTAAGTGGACAATAAAGGATTTTATTATTGATAAAAGAATTTGTTATAAATTATGCTCCATTGGTCTTTTTGTGTTTTCTACCCACTTTTACCTCCGTGGCGGTGAGATAGGGTGATGTCTTTACTAGGCTAGTGTAGCTCATTCCTTATTTAACCATTTCAGATCAAGAAGACATTGTTCCCGAGCCCGTTCCGCAGGAAGACGGCGAAAGGGACGCCTAAAGACTCCGTAGTTATATTTATAGTTTTTATTTTCGAGTTTCTCTTTTAGTTAATTTGTTCTTTTATACTTTGAGCACGTTTTTGGTTTTAGTGTAAGAGATGTTAATCAAAATTTTTATTACGCTTCCGCATTTGACATTTTTAATACACATATTTCATTTTAAATTTCCGGGGCCGTTACAGATCATGCATCTGCTCCACACACAAACATATACATACATACACATACCAACGTGGGACATCAATACGAAGGTGAAGCCATGGCTGGGGAGACGATTCCGAAAAGGGACAATTTGAGAAGGAGAAGGAAGGAGTTGTGAGGATTTGGAAAGGAAAAGATCCATGAGTTACAGAGAAAAGCGTAGAGAAGACTATGGATGAGTAGAATAGCAACAAAGAATGAACTTGGGTTGAAATTCAAAGATGGAGGACGAAGAAAAAAAAACAAGACATTTAAGGAAACATAATGTTTTTCGTGAATTGCACGTAAATATCATTTAAATTTTATATGAGATACCGTAGACCAAAAAAAAAAAAAAAAAAAAAAAACACGTCCCATGCTATATATACAAAGACTAACAATGTTAAATTTTTTTCAAGAGATAATAACTAATTAAAAATATTTCCAAAAATAAAAAAATTTAAACAAAAAAATAATTCTTCTTAATTTTTTAAAAATTAATTTCCTCGTATACTTTCTCTGGAATCTTTTTAACGTTACCGATAGTATTCTATCAAACTCAAACCGCCCCACCCATAATTTTCACGTCCCTCTCTCTCTCTCTCTCTCGATACATACACACACCCATATACTTACATATCCTTCTCCCCCCTCTCCCTCTAATCATTCATATGCTACCTCTGTTCCTTTGTGGATTCTTGAATTATTTTTGATTCGTATCGAGCTTGCGGATCTCTTTTGTTTTTATCTTTTCATTTTCAGGACACTCGCAAGTAATAATCTTTGCTTGACTCAAAATCAAGAAATATTTTGATTCAAGCTGATGGAGAACAACACCCACAACAATGATAACCTCGGCACCAAGCAACCTTCACAAGAAGATGGAAAAATGGCCGCCAACAACAACGAGGAGGACGCTCATAGACGAGAACAAGTAGACAACCCTAACGATTTCAACTCTGAAACGGTAACCCAAGGCGACGAGGAGGAAGAGGAGGCGGAAACTCGATCCAACTTGGACCAGCCTAATCGTTCCTCCTCAAGAACTCCTTTCACTAATCTCAGCCAAATCGACGCTGACCTAGCTCTTGCCCGTACCCTTCAAGAACAGGTTATCACTCCTTTCTCTTTCTTTGTATGCGTGTTGATTTTGATTTTAGGGGTTTTTTTTTGCGATTTAATATTCGAGATTTCTAACTTGCTTCTTGGCATAATTTCCAATTAACACTTTATGCAATCTTTTCCTTTTTCATTTCCTCCTGAGCGAGGATATGGAGATGAAGTTCGAAGTTTTATCACATTTTGTTTGGTTGGAGAGTTGTATGGGTGAATAGTTTTCTCAGTTTATTTTTTTTTTCCCCCGACTTTCGAACTTATGCACCCTCGACTAGTTCATGCCAATTAACAATTCCTATGTAAAACTGGGAAAATCTTTTTATTATTTAGTTATTATTCTAACTTTGTCAAGTACTGGACACACTTTTTTGAACGCTGAATTTAAGACCCTTGTGTTGGCGCCTTCTTACTTTGGAAACCTTAACATTAGGTATGAGATTTCAAGTAGTGTAAACCTGAAATTTTTTGGAATTGGTGAAACCATGTGTGGAATAATGTTATGCACCTAGAACTAATGTCTGAAGTTTCTTGATGTTTTTTTTTTTTTTTTTTTTTTTATATTTGGTTCTGCAATATTCAGTCTGTTGTTTTATTGGGAGTTTTATTCATTTATAATCAGGAGCATGTTTGGTTCTGCAATATTCAACTTGTTGTTTTATTTGGGAGTTTGATTCATTTATAATTAGGAGAGGGCTTACATGATGCTGAGGATGAACCATGATGGGAGTGATTATGGAAGTTGGGAAGGGGGAAGCTATTTGCATGACGAGGAGGATGAATTTGATGATCCCAATGATGATACTGATAGGGATGAAGATGAGGATGATGAATATGATGGCACTGATTTGGATGATGAGGAAGATGCATTTGATGTGAATGCTGACAACAGTATTGAAGAGAATGATAGTGCCACTGCTGAAGTTGACCCCGGTGTTTATTCCAGTGACGAAGCCTATGCAAGAGCCCTGCAGGAAGCTGAAGAAAGAGAAATGGCTGCCAGATTGTTGGCTCTGGCTGGCATAAATGATCGTTAGTGTTCATTACTATCATATAACTCTTTTTCCATTGTTTTCTTGTTGATGCTTTGCAATTATGCTTACTGTTTTAGAGTTAGCCACTGCAGGAGGTGAGGGTGTAGAAGATCATCGTCATAATTCTCAGGTATCAAATTGTTCAACTAAATGCAAATGGAACCAAATTTTCTTAAGTCATATGGTATGCACATGTCAGGTGGTGTTGGCCTTCTTTTTTTTTTTTTTGGCTGGAGGGGTGGGAGGGTCTTCATTTCTTTAACTAAAAATTGGCATCAAGGTCAACTTCCTTACTATGGACTTGTGATAAAGAGGAGCGGGAATTATCTAAACAGCCTGCACCATACAGAAGTGGGAGGATGGGTACAATGATTAAGATTTTACAATCGATGAACTGATAAAGATTGTAGCTTCTGAATTCTTTCTAACATTAGCTTAGATATTGGTTCCGATGACTTCCACCTTCACTTGAGTTGCCAAAAAATGATAGGTACATTAAAGTTACTGACTATAATCCCACATGTCTGGTAACAAGTATTTATAAAATTATATCAAAGTTATGCCCTTGAGATAAGGAAAATCATATTGCTCTTGTGATAAGGAAAATTATTGATGCTTCTCTCAGGCAATGGAGCGGGTAAGGATGTTAAATGATTAAAAGGTAAGGGCTTGGTGTCGATGTTGGACCTTGAAGGCCTTTGATAGGTTACTATGAGGGTTCTGGGATAAGGTTATGCTTACAAAAGGTTTTGGGTTGAAGGAACTAGATTAGGGATTATCTCTCTGCAACGACCTCCTTTCTTATTGTCAATGGGGAGATAAAACTTTTATGTAGAAGTGATATAAAGATAAGTTTCACAATTACACATCCGCTAGCAATAAAGGTGCACTCTATTCTGGAAAAATCTTCAAGGTCTAAAGAGAAGAGACTAGAAGGGGAAGAGAGAAATTAACAAATGTGTGGGAAAGGGAGAGGGAAAAGAGTTGAGAAATGTAAGGAGAGATGGGTATAAGAGAATACAGAGAAATTTAGGGAGCAATATGCTTCAAAGTTTATTCCAAAATAATACATTATCCTCTTTTGCATTACATCAGGTGTCTTATATAGCAAAAAATGGGTGACAAAAAGAACCAAGGGTAATGTGGAAACTTATTGGTACTATAAGGAGTTGCCATTTCTCCTGAAGCAATGAGAAGTGAGACATGGCCACTTGTTCTCATATTTAGAGTATTTACTTGACACAAATAAGTCACGGTAGATGGAAAGGGATTCACAATATTTTGCCCCAGTAAAGAGAATTTCTCGACTAGCATTGTTTCTATATATAGGGAAAAAAACTCAATTTTACAAGAATGCTTCTATAATAGAAAATCACCCAAAGTCCAAAAAATATTATACTGTACTGCAAGAGTTTTCCCTCTGCACCTCTAGGAACCCCTCCTTTTACAAGGACCTAAATACACGCATTAAATCATTTGAATGAGTCAGAAATCAACATTCTCCACCTTCATAAATATTTATGAGTTTTGAAGAAACTCAAAGATCCAATCCTTCACCTTTGGGCCTGCCTTGGCAATACTCTAAAGCAAGCAACATCAAGCAAGTTCAGACAATGTTTGAACGTCATAGGTTGCACCTTTAGTAATACATTTGCTGCATTATTCTCTGTACCCACTCTCAATAATGAAATGTCACCTAAAGTTATTGATTCCCTAATTTTGTGAGAACACGTCTATGTCCTTGGTACGAGCATGGCAGACGTGATTATTTATAACAAATATAATTGACTATTGCTATAGGATTAGAGATGATTTTTTATCTTTAATTTTTAAAAACTATTGCTATGTAGTTGAAGAGTTTGCTGTACTAATCCCATAGCTTAAACCAATCCTCTAAACCATAACACATTTTCTGCAACGTGTGGTTAGTATATACTCTACCTCTGTTGTTGATGTAACAATAACATTTAACAATGTAACCTCCAACTTGTTGGGCCATTTGCTAATGTAAACAATCTCGTGATGGATTTTCTAATATCAAAATCACCTGCATAATCTTCATCTTCATATCCCAAAAAAAAACCTGTGTAGTGATGCAACAAATACCATAATCGCATGTATCTCTCAAATACCTAAGAACTCCTTTGATGGCTTGTTAAGTTTTCTTACACGGATTAACCATGAATTTGCTAACTGCAGTAATTGTGTGCATTAGGTCTAGCCAGGCACACCATTTTATACATTGAACATCTGATCGTATTAGCGTAACGGATCTTTGATGTCAATTCCACATCCTCATCTGTTTGGGACACTGTAAACTTGACAGCTTGAAGTGATCTGCAATGGGGTACAAACTTGATTTGCATTGTCCATGCCAAACCTCTCCAGTACCTTCTTATGAGACCCAAATCTTCTTGTCTCTATAGATATCTATGTAGAGATGGAAATCTTCTTTCATGTCTTTGCTTACTGAAGGTTTAAGGTTGTTCATATCGCTATGTGCCGGAAACAATCAACAGATCATCAACATCAATTAATAGAAAATATATGCTCATTTATTCAAAACCTTAAGATAGACAACAATCATAGTCAAAGCGGGTGAAGCTGATACTCGTCATATATGTTAAACATAGAGGATTGCTTCAATATATACATTGATTTCTGAGCTCGCAAACAGTCTTTTTTTCCCAAGCTTCTTTTAAACCCCTTGGCTCTCCCATGTATATTGCTCTTTCAACTTGCTATGTAGAAAGGTGACTTTTACATCTAGCTACTCTAGTTGTAAATAAAATTGAGCTATTCAAGGCCTAAAAAACCTAATGGAAGTATGCCTTACAATGGGAGAGAATACTTATTTTAGTTTATCCCTTCTTTTTGTGAGTACTCTTTTGCAACTAATCTTGCTTTGGATCTGTGACTTTCCCTTTTTATGGCTCCCTCCATTTTATATATTAACTTGCATCTACTTTTCCTTTTCCTCCTGAAAGTTCATCTCACTCCCATGATTGGCTTTGTGTAGAGACTTCAATGTCCCTTTTTGTCTTGAAGTTCATCTAACTCCCATGATTGGTTTTTGTGTAGAGTCTCCACCTCTTCAAACATAGGTTCCATCTAAGTCTTTCTCTGGAATGGAAATTGCTTCCTGAAAGGAACAAAGTTCTTCAGAACTAGTTAATAGAGCAAAAGATGTTTCATCGGCATACCTCATAGGATGTGTCTAGGTCGTCTTCCAATGGCAATGTTGTGAAATCGGGTCTGTTTCTATTCAATCTAAGAAAACTGGGTGTCACTATTATCGTCATTTGACTGATATGTTGTTTGAGATGATTTTCCTAAAGCACTTAACTCCACCTGTATTTTGGGACCTTGTACATTGAAGAAACATCTTCATGAGCAGGATTTTGCTTTAGCTTTGTTCCATCAAAGTTTAGATCTCTGCTAACCATCATCTTCCCTTCTTTTGGATCCAACATTTTGTAATCTTTACTTCTCTTTGGTTAATTCTCAAAGATGCATTTTCTTGAGTTGACATCCGATTTAAACTGCAATTCACTGGGATATTTGCATAGGCTGGGCAACAAAATGTTCTAATTTTATAATAG
The DNA here is from genome assembly GCF_054855325.1 of Carica papaya. NCBI lineage: Eukaryota > Viridiplantae > Streptophyta > Magnoliopsida > Brassicales > Caricaceae > Carica > Carica papaya. The sequence goes on from NC_142314.1 coordinate 15,419,292, forward strand.
TCCATCTTTTTTATCTATCTATACTTCGTTAGCTACCTTTCGTTATTTTAATTTTGGCGAACATGACCTGTTATCAACGGAGCCGGCTGTGTTAGCTGCTTTGTCTCATGTCCTGGCGCTTTCAAGTAATGTTTTGTTCATTCTTTCTGCAAGTGCAATGAATTGCATCATGTCCTTCTTTCTTGCCAAAAGTCGAAAGATTCTTGACTTTATTACTCCCCTTTGTTGTCAGACCCGACATATTTAACGTGTTTTTCTGTATGTCATTCAGCCTTGGTTTTCAATTGTTTGAAGTGAGACTACTTCAGACTTTTCTCACGTGAAATAAATCCAAACTTTTCTGGAAAAAATCATAATGGGACTTCTGAAGTATCTAGCTCCACCTTTTGCTGGTGTCTTGGCTTGACTACTTACTATCTGCATGTATGTACTCTTAATGTGTCCTTACTTTTGAGCTTATCTTATTTTGTTTCCCAAGAATGCAATGTTTGCTAAAATCAATGCAATTTTTAATCCTCCTCAACAACTTCATTTTGTGGAGCTTCACGCTGCTTGGCTCGCATATGCTAGAGGGTAGAGTCATCTGGTCAAATTATAACAAAACAACAGAAGTATCATACCTAGGACTATACTCCCAATCAACTCATCCAAAATTCTAACAACTTGGTTCTCAAAATTAATACTGGCTAAATTGCTTCGTGGTAATCATCGCTTCATTCTTCTCTGATAGCATGTTATGTTGGCTAAATGAAATAAAATTAGGATGTAATATCTATTCAATAGTAATAGAATAATGTTGTAATAGAATTTACGTTATATTCTGATGTTTGGTCCATAATTAGTGATAAATTATTATAATCCCATTATGCTATGTGTTTCCATATTGTTAGAGGTTGGATTAAAATTTTAGTAAGCTGTAAATGACTATATTACCCCTTTTATTGGATTTATTAAAAATATGTATGTATGTTACTCCTATATATTAATAAATGTGAAGAAATTTGAGAGGAAATGTTGCTTCTCATCTATTCTTTTCATCATGAATGATGGATATTTATACACTCTAAATGCTAAAAAACCCAACAAATTCTAGTAAGATTCTAACAATTTTATGGGGAGGAGGAAATCTGTTTGTAACTTCCTCCGTATATAGCTAATAAAAAAGAAACACAAAATATACAACCTAATTTCTTCTTATTTTTTACACTCCCCCTCAAATTATATATGTTGAGTAAATCTAGATTGGATATTATATCATCGAAGGTTCTTTTAGGTAGAGCTTTCGTTAGAACGTGCGCAATCTGTTGACTGATTGAAATGTGCATCAGTGTTATAGTTCCATTTTCTAATTTCTCTTTGATAAAATGACGATCGATCTCCACATGTTTGGTTCTGTCATGATGTACGGGGTTCTTGGCCATATGGATGGTTGATTGATTGTCGCACTACACCTTCATAGGTACGTTGTTAGGAGCCTTTAATTCGACAAGTGTTCTCTTTAACCACATACCTTCACATATTCCATGAGTAAGGGCCCTAAATTCAGATTCTGCACTGTTGTGAGATACAATTGACTGTTTCTTACTTCGCTAGTTGACCAGGTTCCCCCAAACGTAAGTACAATATCTTGATGTAGATCTTCTCTCATTTGTAGAGCCTGCCCAATCTGTATCAGTGTAAATTTCAACATCTCTTCTATTTGTCTTTTAAAAGAACAACTCTTGTCCAGGAATCTTTTTAAGATATCTTAGAATTCTATACACAGGTCTCGTGTATTCCTCAGTTAGCTGATTCATGAACTGATTTACTGTACTCATGCAAAGTTGATGTCAGGTCTTGTATGTGCTAGGTAGATAAACTTCCCAACGAGTCTTTTGGGTACCTCCCTTTATCAACTGTTTTATCATTGTTTTTGGATCCAAGCTTAATGGTTGAATCCATAGGAGTGTCAGCAGGCTTGCTTCCTAGCATCCCAGTCTCCTTTAGGAGATCCAGAACGTATTTTCGTTGAGATATTGAAATTCTTTTCTTGGATCTAGCCATTTCCATACCAAGAAAGTACTTTAGTATATCTAGATATTTAATTTCAAATTCTTGGGTTAGGAATTGCTTGAGTTTCTGAATCTACTCAACACGATCATCTGTAAGAATGATGTCATCAACGTATACAATCAAAATGGCTTTCTTACCTAGGTGCAATGCCAAATAGTGTATGATTTGATTGTTTCATGTTTTACAGCTCTTGTGAATCTATCAAACCATGCTCTTGGAGATTGTTTTAAGTCATAGAGTGATTTATTCAATTTATATATTTTATGAAGATTGTTTATTAGTTCAAACCCTGGTAGTATATCCATATATACTTCTTACTCTAAATCACCATTAAGAAATTCATTTTTCACATCTAGTTGGCAAAGTGACCAATCAAGATTAGATGCAAGTGAAAGAAGTAATAGTATTGTGTTTAGCTACTGGAGCAAAGGTCTCCTGATAGTCTACTCCATATGACTGAGTGTAGCCTTTGGTTACCAGGCGAGTCTTATACCGATTCACACTCCCATTTGGATTATACTTAGTTGTGAAGACCCATTTGCACCCCACTTGGTGCTTTCTTGGAGGTAGATCCACTAATTCCTATGTCTTATTCTTTTCAAGTGCCTTGATTTCTTCTCGAACAGCTATCTTCCATTCAGGTATTTCCAAAACTTCATGAATTATTTTGGACTCTGGTGAACTACTGTCTATCCTGCATATAAAAGCATGATGCTTCGAAGATAGCTTGTTCAAAGAAACATAGTCCTATTTAAGATGTTTAGTGCATGTTCGAGTCCTCTTTCTTAAAACAATAGGAACATCAATATTAGTATTTGAAGTAGGAGCAGAGATTACATTACCTAAATCAAGGGTGGATTCATAACAGGGCTTGGATGATTCAGGTGCTTTTCCTTTGTTTCTTCTAGTATAGATATGTAGCTCACTAGCTGCAGGTAATGTGTTCTCTGTAATTAGTTTTGGTTCAGGTTTTAGGGAAGGTTTGTCTGGTGAGAAATGACTTTGTGAATATAGAAGAGGTATACTCACATCCCATAACTGATATTTCTGAGTAAATGTCTCTCCCTGAATATCAGTTATGGGGTAAAAATGTTGGTTTTAAAAAAATGACATCCATTGTATTATAGAAGCGATGAATTTTCGGAACTAGACACTTGTAGCCTTTTTGATTAACGGAGTACCCAACAAAAATGCATTTTATGACTCTTGGGTCAAGTTTCCCACGGAAGTGTCTGTGAATATGGACATAAGCTGAACAACAAAAAATTTTGAGTGGTAATGTATTTAAAATATGAGATGTAGGAAAGGTTTGTGAAAGAATGGCGTAAGGTGATTGAAATTGTAAGATCCGGGAGGGCATCCGATTTATCAGGTAGGTAGCAGAAAGAACTGCCTCTGCTCAGAGGAATTTTGGTACATGAGTGGTGAACATAATTGATATAGCTACTTCAAGAATATGTCTATTTTTCCTTTCGATTATACCGTTTTGCTGTGGAGCATGAACACAAGAGCTTTGGTGAATAATTTCATGATCAATAAAGTATTTTTCAAGGGTGGCTTCAAAATATTCACAAGCATTATCATATTTCAACACTTGGATGGTAGCCTGAAATTGGGTTCGAATTATTGTATGGAATTTTTTAAATAGAGGTTCAACTTCTGATTTTTCTTTCATGAGAAACACCCACATAATTCTTGTATGGTCATCAATAAAAGATACAAACCATCTAGTTCTGGTGATGTTAGGGACTTTGGAGGGTCCCCATACATCGTTATGAATCAATGTAAACGGTTTTGATGATTTGTATGGTAAATTAGGGAATGAACTTCGAACATGTTTAGAAAATTGACATACTTCACACTGAAAAGAAACTGGATCTTTTTCTTTGAATAGTGAAAGAAACATCATTTTTTAGGTACATGAAATTTGGATGTCCTAATGTATAATGGCATAACATGATATCATGGTTATTATTTGCAGAAACAGAGTTTGCACATACTACTTTGTGAGCTTGTCCTTTAGAAGTGTTGATTTGAAGCAGATATAATCCTGAGCTCATCCTAGGACTGTCAATCGTCCATCCTGAGTCCAAGTTCTGAAATTCACATATATTAGAAACAAATTTTGCGGTACATTTTAAATCTTCACATCACTTACTAACTGATAGTAAATTACAATTCAAATTTGGAACATGGAGAACTGAACACAGAGTTAAATTTGGAGATAAATTTACAGAGCCCATTCCAGCTACTTTTGAAAGAGAATTATCAGCAATTCTGATTGAAAAAACTTCTTCACACTTGCTGTATTTCTGAAACATTGAGGCATCTCCACTCATATGGTCAGAAGTTCTAGAATCTGCTACCTACACTTGTCCTTTTTCTAAAAAAACAGATAAACTAAGGATATTACCTTTGTGTGCCATAGAGGCACTGACTGGGTAGTAATTTTTGTGTGCCATAGAGGCACTGATTGGGTAGTAATTTTTAGACAAAATATTTTAGAGGGCTTACAGCTGTTCAGGACTGAAGGGGTTGCTCTCCACTGCATCAGAGGGCATTTCTTTGGCAATTACATGATTGCCCTGATGCTTGCTTGAGGTTTTTGCCTTGGATGATTTCTATTCACCCGAAGGCTTCCAGCAGCGCTCATGAGTGTGCCCTAGCTTTTTACAGTAATCACACCAGGGCCTCGTCGTATTCGTCCGAGCGTCGACAACTCGGGTTGTGAACGCTGAAGAGTTTTCGGCCAGATGAGTTTGCTTAACATCACCCATCATGACCTTCCTGCGGCTCTCTTCGCGTCGGACTTCAGAGAACGCCTCCCGAAGACTTGGCAAGGGTTTGGTACTCGGCACGCGTCCCCGAATCTCGTCGAGGTTCCTGTTCAAACCCAGCAAGAATTTGAAGACGCATTTTTCTTCAACGAACGATTTGAAGTTCTTCGCGTCTTCGAGGCAGCTCCATCGACGCTCTTCGAATGTATCCATTTGCTGCCAGTTACGAGTTAAGACGTTATAATACTGAGTGACGCTTAATTCGCCTTGCCGAAGATCATGAAGCGCGGACTCTATTTCGAAAATAGCGGAAGTGTTTTCTTTGCTGGAGTAAAATTCCTGAGTTGCTTTCCAGATTTTGTAAGCAGTTTCATAGAGTAAAAAATTCTCTCCAATTTCTGGGGTCATTGACGTGATGAGCCCCGACATCACCATGCTGTCTTCAATCTCCCATACGCGAGCGCTTGTGTCAGTCGCTGGAGGAGATGCAACTTCGCCAGTAAGATGTCCATAGCGACCCTTCTTCCGGATGAACAATCGGACAGAGGACGACCGTTGTAGGTAATTACTGTCGTTGAGTTTGTGTCAGGATGTAGGACGAAGACATCTCACTTGCAACGTTGCTTGTTGCTGTGTGATGATAGAAACCAAAGGAGACCTCTGGAGAAGACAGAAGCTCACCTGTGGCCATTTGTGATTACAACTTAGCAGGGATCACTCTTTTTGTATCAGGTATGACTCTGATACCATGAAGAAATTTGAGAGGAAATGTTGCTTCTCATCTATTCTTTCCATCATGAATAATGGGTATTTATACACCCTAAATGCTAACAAACCCAACAAATTCTAACAAGATTCTAACAATTTTATGCGGATGAGGAAATCTGTTTGTAACTTCCTCCGTATACAGCTAATAAAAAAGAAACAGAAAATATACAATCTAATTTCTTCTTATTTTCTACAAAATGTATATAATATTGCATCATTAAACTTTCATATAAGTATTTTAATTAATAAATTTACCAGTACTATATTTTTTTGAAAGAAAAATTTATAAATGTTATATTTTAATTTTTATTTCATGTTATTTTAATTTAATAATATCATAAAATTTTATATAATTATTCCAGAAACCTCTCAACTGTTTTTGAGTAAAAAATGCTATATATTTATTGGCACCAAGGATGCAGCCTGTATATTAAAAAATTATAGCTGTAACATAATACCTACGAGGTCCCAAAGATCCTCACTAACATACAGTGGAGATCCCTAATTAAAAAGCTTAGTGTTCGGAACCAAACATCCTTGAATCTATCAAAATTAGCCTCTATGCGTTAGAGCTCTTCTGTTTCTCTCATTCTAAATGACTCAAAAGGTAGCTAAAGGAATAAGGCCTAGAGAATGCTTATCACATTTGATAACTCTCAATAGCCCCTCATCGAACTAGTTATCACCCATTGCAAACCCAAAAGACCACATGGAAAAGAACATAATTGATATGTGGAAGGACACCAAGTGAGAATATGATTACAAGATTTTGCTTTGCCCTTGCACAAGTATCATCTTTTCACCAAGATCTTTTCCGTCTTTATCAGCCTATTTGGCCTTAATATGTGCTCCCCCCACCACGTTCTAAGAAAAAAAAGAGCCATTCTAGGTGTTGTCTTTACTTTCCAAATCATCCTAGATGGGAAATTCTCACACCTCCCATCTCCCCTGGACATGTGCAGGTAATGAGACTTGACTGTGAATGCTTCCCTTGAGTTCATTCTCCAAATTGGTTCAACCCTGAATACACTAGAAACTACCACTTGTGAGTAGCTTTAAGGAACCTCATATGTCATATATCTCCCAGTCGTTTAGGTTCTTGGTCAGCTTAATAGTTCAGGACCGACCAGGGAAAGCCGAGAATGAGTCTCTGACCTTGCCCTCTTTGTTGCAGATAATGGCCTAAATTGTGGGAAATTGTTGACACAGAAGCCCACTTCAATCCACTCATTCCCACAATATTTCCACCTTCTGTCATGGCCACACCACCCTCTAAATGATTGAACTCCTAGATTGAAACTCCCTCTTTCCCATGCAAATCCTCTTCCATAAACCAACATAATACAATTCTCCAGGAACTTTTTGTGTATCAGCCAAGCATTCCAAGTCATACTTGCCGCAATCACTCTTCTCCAAAAACTACCATGCTCACACATGAATTTCCCTAACTACTTCCTTGAAGGGCCTTATTGAATTCAATCAGAGATCTCAAGCCCAAACTGCCTCTCGGAACTGGCATTTTCATAACCCCGCAATCTACAAGGTGATATTTTCTCCTTGAAGTCACCCCAAAGAAACCTACAGTATATGGCTTCCAGTCCTTTGCCACACTAATTGGAATTGTCAGCAAAAACATGAAGTAAATGAAGATGTTAGTCAAAGAGCTTTTAATGTGCACTAACCTACCTCCCTTTGACAATGGACTCCTTTTCTATCCTGCCTGGCAAGACTTAAATCTGTTAACTGCTGAATCCTAAGAGTCTCATTGAATTTGTACCAAGTTGCAAAGGAAAATACTTCATAGGAAGCCTTGCATTGCGACATCTCAGAATGCTGGGAAAGTGGCAATACCCTATTATCAACAACCTGAACTAACTCTGACTTTGATAAATTAACATTGCAACCTGAAACTGCTTGAACATGTATTAACACACAAAACTTCTTAATTATTGAGATTACTTTAGATTTTTTTTTTACTAATTTTTTTTTAAAAATTAAAAAAATATCTTCAATTAATTAAAATGTTTTAAGTATCAAGTCATAAATAGAAAGTTCCAAATATACTTAATTTTTTAGAATAAAAAGATTTGATTAATTAATTAATTAAAATCTATATTGATGAGTAGGATTATTGGTTCTGAAAGTAAAATGAGTGATTACAATCAATGCCATAATCCAAAATCATGACTACCCATACATATATCAGGTTTATAACTTTAGTTATCACAATTAAGAAGTAGTTGTAATTCAGTCAACTAAACAATATTACAGGCTCTAGTACACAGTTATTACACTTTTAGCATTCACGCTTTATACAGGGAACCCAACGCGCCATTAACGTCTAGATTGCTAGAGAGTTGCTTTCTCCCTTTTGGTTAGGTCACTTCCATTTAAACATATCACTATAGCATCCATTTATTCTTTCTCTATTTAGAGTCTCTTTGAGAGTGACTGAGGGACTTAAGGATTGATGGGAAGCTTTTTGTAGCTGGAAGCAAATGAGACTTCAAGAGATAATCTTTTTTTATTTTTTTAAAGGATGGGGCTAACCAAGTGTTTAAAGCCTCTTCTTTTTTGACTAAAGTGATTTTCCGTTTGGAACCTTATGATGTGGCATAGTATGATAATACTGCGTCAAAATAGATAGTATACTGAAGCAGGGATGCTATGATTCAGGAGCCCCTCGACAGCCATCTCTCTCAAGTGCATCCTTTGTTCATCCTCTTTCTCTGGGGGGGGGGGGGGGGGGATGAACTGCTGGTTTTTGCATTTTGTTAGAGGAAGACAATTGAGTGGACAATTCTCATATGTCTGTCAGTTTGCTCCACCTATGCTGCCTTTCCATTTGTTCTCCTATAACCTTTTGTTTTTTAAATGTTTCAATTGGATGGCCACGAGTTCTAGAATTTATTCTTTCAGAAACCTTCATGATCCTTAAACTGATGATCTGATGCCTTTACTAAATTTTAATGTTGTGCCGGTTACCAGATTCGAATATGTGGATGTTAATAACACTTCTATAAAAAAATTAAATTTTGTATTTGCATCTGACTGCATTTCTTTAGTTCCAGCATACAAATTTTGTTTCTAAGCAGAGTTGAACATGAGGAATGGGATTGATGTAGTTGTACCAAATTGGTACCAGTAAGGCCTGGTTGAGTTTATCTAAATTCCATCTCTTTAAATATTTGTGTGCTCTTCAATCTGTAGGATGCATGGGAGGAGGTTGATCCTGACGAACTATCATATGAGGTAAGCCAGTTGAAACAATCATCCCTGTCTCGATCTGTTCTCTCTCTCTCTCTCTCTCTTGCATAAATATGTGCAGACTAAGTATGTTTAAGCACATGCATGTACAGACACGCACACAAACTGCTTGCATGTGTATTGTTCTTTACTTATGTGGAAATTGTTACCTACTCCAGGAATTGCTTGCACTGGGTGAAGTAGTTGGAACTGAGAGCAGAGGGCTTTCTGCTGATACTATTGCTTCTTTGCCTTCAATAAACTATAAAGCAGGAAGCAGTCAGAATGGAAGCAATGATTCGTAACCCCTAAAACTATAAATTTTCATTTCTGAGTCATGTTAATGTGATAATAAGTTAATGTGCCGTGTTTTTGCAGATGTGTCATTTGCCGATTAGATTTTGAGGATGGGGAGACCTTGACATTGCTTTCCTGCAAACATTCCTATCATTCAGATTGCATAAACAATTGGTTGAATATAAACAAGGTAAGTTGATGGCTTTTTCCATGAGTAGCAGCATCGCATACCAGTTGTGGTCGTACATGTCCTGTTGTAATTTGACTGATATATTAATAGTTAAGATCATAAATGTAACAGAAACACAATACATGCTCAGACAAAAAGTCGAGCCTAGATATTTGAATTTCACTGGTTGCTTGAAAATGATTTTATATGAATTTATCCTGGAAGCATAGCTTGTGGAGATATCTATGACATTGCAGGTCGCTCATTGATTACAGGTCTGTCCCGTATGCAATACAGAGGTCTCCACTTCTGGACACAGCTAACATTCAGGGGCTTCTTGTTCTAAAAGGAAAAACCACCCGCAAAAGCTACATAACCAAGAGCTATAATGCATGTTTAATATGGAAATGGTACTCTTCCTAGTAGGGAAATACTGATGCCGGGGTTGCATTGTATCGATTCTTCTATGTGGCTTCTTTATAAATTAGTTTTCCTGTGTCTATATAATATGGCATTGGCTTTTAGTGAAAAGAGAAACAGTTTGCCATGTTTTGCTTGTTTTTGCCAGGACCTTTAAAATTTTGATGGAAGTCGGTCCTTTATACAGGTGAAGGTATTCTTCTATAAATATACATTTTTGCTAACACTACGATAGATATGTTTGGTTTGCTAAGTATGGGAATGCAAATGCACCATTTGCATCATTAACTTCTTTACATTTGGTAACTCCCATCACTGTCATTTTTCTCCTTGTGCATTATTATTCCATCATTTATACCATCTGTTTTCACTGCTAAACCATTTTATCAAATTCAAATATGATTGAATTGGCATTAAACACATTTTCCTCTGTATGCATTGGCATTATTTTTCTTTTTGAGAAGCAAGAATTAACTTTACTGATTTGAAATTCTCGTTTTGAATATTCAGTAAATTTTCAAAACACAACAATTTCTGCAATGAATTTTGAAATATAAAAAAGTACTTAACAGGATTTAATCTCTCTTGCATGCATTCTTTGCCTGTCTTTGTGATATATCAATTCCTGTAAGTCTTTTTTTTTTTTTTTTTTTTTTGAGGTTTTAAAAAAATAAGTTAATTGGAGAGGATAGTTAAGAAGTTTAGAATGTGAATAATATGATGTTTTATAAGGGAATTTCTTTTTTGAAACAAACATTAATTGCTTAGTAGTTTTATCATATATAAAAAACCATTAATTCAATATATTCTCATAAATATTCTATAAACGTCATATCTTTTAAATTTCATTAAAACATACTGTATGTTTTATGATATCATAAATATGATATTTAATCACATTATAAATATCACTAAATAAATTCACCATTTTTATATAAAATAGACAATAATTTCACTTGTACAACTATCCATTTCTATTTTATATAAGTTTTTTTACCTAATCTATTCTCGAAAGCTAAAACAGAAAAAGAAGAAATGGAGAATCTCTCGCTCAAGTTAGCCTTACTGGCAATGTTTCTGGTTGTTGCAATTGTTTAGTGATCCTATTATATATATATATATATATATATGTATACATATATATTATTTGAAAATTTATATTTAAATATTTTATCTGTGCTCGTGTAGAGGTATTAATCAAGATCTATGGAATTGGTATAAGTATTTTCTTATAAGTAGAAAATATAAGTATTTTTTCTTTCTTCTCATAACATAATTTTTTTTTTTTTTCATTTATTGATAGATTCACTTATTGGAGTTGAAGCAAGAGGACCTGTTATCAGATAGGTGTGTAACACAACTGCAGATTGTTCTTTTACGTGTCAAAAAAGGTGCCCATGCGAATCAAATTTACAGACTCACAAGTGCCAATGTAAATTTGATACGCCATCCACAGTCACAATAAGAACCTAAGAGGAGAATCACTGAACTTAATAGGCATACCTGCACGTTCTATTAGAAAGTGGTGTTTCTCATAGATTTGTCATCTATGTCAGGGTCTTCAATAAAGTACGAAGAGGAACTTGCTATAAAAAATTATCAGTACCATTTATGTTGGTATATTCATTTGATCATATCTTTTAGAACTCATATAGCAACATTAATTTGAGGAAAGATCAAATAAAATTTTAATAAGCCAAAGAGATATGAAAATATGACTTTAACTCTTAAAAATATAACTTATAAAATTTTGATAAAGGGGTACTATCAGGATCTAATCTCTCCTGCATGTATTCTTTGCCATGTTTGTGATATATCAACTTCTTTAAATCCTTCATTTTTCTGAGATTTTTAAAAATAACATTTTTATTAGATTCCTGGAGAGGATAGCTAAGGAATTCAAAATGTGATAATGACTATATGTAACAACTGAATAATTTCTCCACATGTAATATGATGTCTCATAAAGGTCGTAGAAAATGTGTTTCATTTGAGATTTTTTTCAGACAAATGGATATAGGAAATATATTTAAATACGAACGCAGCGAGAGATAGATGAAAGAGCGAAAATGTAAGAGACTCTGAATGAGAAAGTGAAGCACACGAGAGAAGATGACGAAAGTTAATTTGTATGAACTCTTAATAATTCTATCACATATAAAATATTATATAAATTGAGGTTGATATCATATGTCAAATATTATTAATTCAATACGCTTATTTGAAATTCATTTGTGCAATCATCCATTTCCCATCTTGTTTGAAATCCATAATGCATGAAATCATAATTACCCGTTGGTATCAGTAATTGTGGAAATTAAGCCTAAATATCATCAAAAACAAAATAGTTTATGTTGGCATGTGATTATGTCAATCAATTTTTACAAGTGATAATATTCTTGGCAGAACACTGATTTCTATTTGTTGGAAACCATAGTTCATCAACCATTTGAATTAGGTGAATGCATCATTGCTATTCTTATTCTTAAAAGAGTATATAACTAACAAAACAAATTGCATATATTTTGCAATCTGTCATTTTGCAAATTTTTCCAAACTTTGCCGTCAATGTTCTTAAAAATCATATTATGATTAGAAATGTTAAATTTTTTACATTTAAATAAAATCCTCTGAAAAATGGAATTTTTTTTTCAAAACTCAAATCAATTTTAGATGGATTTCCATTATGATAATGATGAGGGGAAATTCTTTCCAAACTTTAGGAAGAAAATCAATCATTTGTCACATTTCGAGTTTCTATAAATAAGGGCACATTTTGTATATAAAATAGAGAGAAATTTTCAAGAAAATTTGTTTGTCTTTTCTCTGTTCGAGTAACTAGTTTATTGCTTTGAAACTTAAAAGTCCGCAGATCCAGATTGAATATATTTCCTTTTTTTGACTTTTGTACATTGTAAGGAGTGTATTATACTTAATGTGTCTCTATTTTACGTACTTGATAGTTTTATAATTTTTTTTGCCTTTTGTTAGAAAATGACCTTCTCATCTACTCACACCAGAAAATCATTCAAATCCTAGGATTTCTAATAATAATAAATTGCTTCAGTAAAAATAAAAGAATCAATGCATATTACTTTTACTCCATCGAAGAGGTGACTTGCCGCAGCACCTTCACGTGAAATCCAAGTTGAAGACCTACAGAACAAAGAGATGCAAAAACCCAATGGTTTCTATAGTGCAAGAAGAAGGAGACGAGAAAGAAGCAATGCAGAACCTGAGATCAACACATGTAATCTAAAACACATTAGCATGTAGAAACTTAAATTTCTAAGTAACTCCTCCCTACTTAACCCTTATTCAATAGTGTAAAGGCGAAATAAGGCAGCTGTGAACTAAGAAACATAATTGTAAAGATACGAGTTTAGCTCGATAAGTGGTTCTAATTCCTATCTCAACAAAATGGTTGAAGAACCTCACTTGATGAACACTCATAATTAGCAATAAAGTTAAAAACAAAGAGCTAATATTTTATTAATTTGAATTAAAGTGAATACAACCTAGGACTAAGCCTCTTTATATGGCCATAAACTTTAATACTCCTATTAGAATTCAAAAATCAAAATCTTAATTAAATACTTAATTTTACCTTATTTAGGAAAGCATTAAAATATTAATTAGAAGACTATAATTTAAATAAAACATAAATTATTATCTTTTGGGAAGAACTTGAGTCGTACTCGAATTATCTCTCAATGTTGTGATCGGATTGTGCTTTTAATTAATTTATTGTAAAGTGTTGGTGTTGAAGATGTTCAAGAATTGTCCTTTTTTGAGTAGGAATCACATGTCTTCTTTAAGTAGAATTCTAACAAGGAATTTAGGTAGGAGAAAAAATCTTTCTCCATTGGTGTTTCCTTTCCCTTTTTTAATTCTTCCACCATAATTCGAAGGGGAATTTGTGTAGAACTCACATTCTCCTTTTCAGGTTTCTTTCTCTTCATGTTGCACTCCTAGTGCCACTTGGAAAGAGAATCCGACTCTCTAAAAAATTCTTCCTCTCTTGCCATGGATTGAGGTAGACTCCTCACAGGAGGAGATCTCCTTTACAGGAAATGAGTATTTCTTCCTCTTTTTAGTTGAACTATATAAAGCCGCATCCTTCTTGAATTTTAAATCTTAAATATTGAATCTTGAATTTTGAATTTTGAATCTCTAATCCCGATTATTGAATCTTGAATCTTGATTCTTGAATTTTGAATTTTGGTCATCTTTCTTGGTTCTTTCTCACTCACAATCGTTAGAGTCCTTGAGGGGACGAAAATCTTTCATCCTGCGGGCATAAGTGTCAACACCACAGGATTTTTGAAGCTTGCAAGCTATATGTCTTGGGTCTAGGGATTCTTATCGGCTTTCCTTGCTCGCATCATCCCGCTTCTTTTTTGAAAAGATTCATTATCGAATCAAAATCTTTCTGAAGTAGAGACTTTATTAATCAAATCTCTTAAAAATAAGATATCACTAACTAAAAGATAAACATGAACTAAATCTTTTAAAAAATTAAACTCCCACTAACTTAAAGATAAACATTGATTAAATCTAATTAAAGGATAAATTCTATTTAAATTCAAAATAACAAATAAAAAAAATTATAATTTTTATATTAATTTTTAACACTCTCTCTTATGTAGAAGTTATAAGCACCAAATTTGTCTTGTTGGAGCACATCTCTCCAATATGTCTTGCTTAATTTTTATTTCTTACAATATTTGATGTGGAACCTAAGATCAACCAATGCGATTAGGAACTCACATAATTTAATTCAAGGCACCAAAGGAATTTGATCCTATAAAAATCTTCCTTACTTAACCCTATATCAAGAATGATAGGAACTAAGATTACTAGAAAATGGAGATTTAAAAGAAGAATGAAAATTTTTTACAAGAAATTACCTTGATAAGTAGATACACTCATTGCTAAATAAGAATGATGAAGATACCTCTCTTGAATAAGATTTACAATATTATTAATTTTAATCTTAAATGATTCCAATAAAGACTTGATGACCTATTTATAGGGTAAGCCATATGAATAAAAAGGTAATAAAAATCTCCTAATTAAATTGTAATTAATTAAAAATAAAATCTAAATTCCTAACTAGGTACAATTACATAAGAAATTAATTAAAATTAAGTCTAAATTTCTAATTATGATAGATATGGTCTTCTCCCTTGTCTTGGCCGATTGCTTCATTTTTTTACCCATTACCATCATGTGCTTGAAGAAAGTTGATAAGACCATTATGGCATTAGATTAATTGGTTGGGTAACTTATTTATTCGAGCTTCTTTAGTGGATCCAAATCCATCTTCCTCATTAATCCAAGCTTGGATGAATAGTTAAAAAGCTTGTTGTAATATATGACATCCCAAATACAAATTAAAGTATAAGGGTGCCAGATACAGAAACAGATTACAAGTACATAATATATAAATATACGTAGTGGAACAAATAGTTTACAATCCCTTACAAAATAATGATAGAGTTCTATACAATATTGGAGGTAGAAACAAAATTAAGTACAAGCCTTTACAAAATATGAACTCATTAGAGTGCGAGACAATTATGTACTCATAAAGGTTTATGGATTCACGAGGTCATCAAAGGCTTCAAGAGGTAGATAAAAGATTGGCTTCTCACTATCTTCCTCATCTTGGGGGGCATGGAAAGGGGTGAGTTCCACATAATCCATAAGAAAAATAATATTTAAATAACATCATAAGATTTTAAAGGTAATTAAAGTACCATCATTACTTACCATCAAGAGTTATGTCAGGGTTCTTTATTAATTATGAAAATAATTTATTTTAATAAATAAAATATCAAGTCAAAGTCATATCATATCACTTAAATCAATCATGTTAAAAATAGAAAAAATCTAACAAATAATGATATGCACTTTAATTCATTTTATTCTTCATGTGAAATCGTTTCAACTTATATTTACTAAGAGCAATGCGGATTCCCGAATACCCATGTGAAGTGACCAATTCATTTCATGATATATCACC
This sequence comes from Carica papaya, assembly GCF_054855325.1. NCBI lineage: Eukaryota > Viridiplantae > Streptophyta > Magnoliopsida > Brassicales > Caricaceae > Carica > Carica papaya. The sequence continues at coordinate 15,435,049 of NC_142314.1, forward strand.
AATTTGTAGCTTGCTAAACCAACAGTACATTTATGGTTTGCTAAACCATTATATGATCTATGATCACGACCGTACCTATCACAGTGGTCCTACGTGTTAATTATGACGACGACCGTACGTCGCCAAAGGTGACCCCTACAATCACATCGCATCACCACTCTCGTCAGAGAATACACTTTCATCCACAGTGAGTGGTCATCTCATGTCTTTTCAAACTAAATGGGGGGAGAAACAGAAACTACTCAGAGATAAAAAGACTAATGAAACACTTTATAAATTATGTATGCTGATATCAATACATATTTCTCAAGTTTAAACACCATTTCATGCTTTATTATTTTACCATCGTACAATGTATCATGCATCAACATTTATCCCGAGCATTTAATAATTTAAATTAACATACAAATAATCAATTTACATATGTTTATAAAACATGTATTAACATGTAAATCATTTCATTTAAGCATATAGATTAAACATGCAACCATTTAAATTTAAACTTCATTAATTTAATATAGAAATACTCCTTATGATGTTTAAAAGTAAATACTAAATTCTTTACCGACACCTTGGTGTTTCTTACACCTTTTCTTCTTATTTTCCTTTCATTCTCTCTCTAGATCACTCTTTCTCTCTCTAAAACCCTTTGGTAGATGGAAGAATGAATTGGAAGTGATGAGAAAATGGTGAAGTGAAGGTCCTTATTTATAGAAAATGGGGACCATTAGATTTGCACCAACTAGCGAAATCTGGTGAAGAGCGAGAAAATCAAGGTAAAATGATGAGATGTGATGATTGACGGATGGATGACGCGATGTGATGGTAGTGCGAAAACTAAAAGCACACCACCCAAATGATGGCGGCACGCCACCTAAATGATGGCGGCACACCGCCCAAGCTGGTGGCGATTCACCACCCAATCGGTAGCGTGCGTCGCCCGTGGTGCCCAAGGGGGTGACGCACACTGCCTTAGGCAGTGTATGCTGCTCCAGCCTACCACACACCACAGGCCTAGCTAGCCTTGTGTGCAGGCTTACTGTGTGTAGGCCTACCGCATGGGTGACGCACGCAAATCGTGCCTCGCTCCCTATGCGGATGGGATGTGCGCACAGGTGCACGTCCTCTATGAGCGCGAGCAGCGCATGGAACCTGCGGGGGTAGGATCCTTCCCACGTGATTTTTCTGTTGTTTCTCCTCTATTTTCCCCTAAAATATTTTTAATTAATTTTAAATATAAATTATCTACCAAAAAATTAAATAAAATAATTTCAACAATTATTTAACTAAATAATGCATAATTAAAATATAAAATCCACCAAAAACTCAAAATACGAAATTCAAAGAATTTAAACGACCTTAAAGCTTGAATATATAGGATTCACATTACAAATTAAGTACGAAGTTTTTAAGAGTGTTACATAATCCTTGGTCTGGCTCCTTATTATGGACCCATTTGGCATGATGATGTCTCTTCAATGTGGCCCACGATGATCCATACTCACATCATCTCCCTCCTCTTCAAGATGATTCATCCTCGAATCTGGGCCTGCATCGATAAAGGAAATATTAGTAACATTAAAGGTGGTGGAAATGCCATACATACTTAGGAGATCTATCTTGTAGGCGTTGTCATTGATGCACTTCAAGATTTGGAACAGGCTAGCTCCTCTAGGGTCTAGTTTTGACTTCTTTTGTTTAGGAAATCTTTCCTTCCTCATATGGACCCATATTTAATCTCGAGTTTGAAATGTGATTTATTTTCTCCCTTTATTGGTTTTAGGGCATATGATTCATTCTTTTTCTCCAAGTGTTCTTGTGCTTTTTTGTGTATAGTTTTGACTAACTCTATTCTTTATTGTCCATATAGACTAGCAAGTTCCTGTAAAGGTAAAGGAGTTAAATCAAGTGGGGTTAGTGGGTTAAACCCATATCAAAAGGACATAAGCTAGTGGAAGAGTGAATAGTCTTGTTATAAGCAAACTTCACTAAAGGTAAACATTTTTCTCATGTTTTTAAATTTTTTCCAACTGCCACCCTTAATAGGGCTCCTAGAGTCCTATTAATTACTTCTATTTGTCCTTCTGTTTGGGGGTGACAGGCAGTGGAAAATAACAGTTTAGTCCCCAATTTGTGCCACAAGATTCTCCAAAAGTAACTTAGGAACTTGAAATCCATATCACTAATTATGATCCTGAGAACACCATGTAACCGCACGACGTCGCTAAAAAATAGATTGATTATATTCATTGCATCATCTATTTTATGACACGCTATAAAGTGTGACATTTTACTGAACCTGTCCATTACAATGAATATACTATCACTTCCTCGTTTAATCTTTGGTAACCCTAACACAAAATTCATAGACACATCCGTCTATGGTGCTGACGGAATGGGTAACGGAGTGTACAGTCTGTACAGTAAGGACCTAGACTTCACATGCCTATATGCAATACACTTCTCACACACTCACTCTACATTCCTACGCATGTTAGGCCAATAGAAGTGTTCTTATAGGATACTTAGAGTTTTAGCTACCCCAAAATATTCCATGAGTCCCCCATTGTGTGACTCACGTACTAATAGTTCCCGTTGGGAGCATACAGGTACGCACAATTTTCCATCTTTAAATAAAAGCTCATCGTGTCTATAGAACTTCTGGAAGACACATTTTTCATATGATGCACAAATATTAGCAAAGTCACTATCATTGGGATATAATTCCTTAATATGCTCGAAGTTGAACAATTTAGAAATAAGAGTTGTAAGTAATATATACCTATGTGACAATGTATCCACTACAATATTATCCTTACATTTCTTGTACTTTATGACATAAGAAAATTTTCAATGAATTCTACCCACTTGCCATGTTGGTGGTTGGCCCTGTCCCTTAAATGTTTTAAGGATTCATGATATGTGTGGATCCAACTCCTTGGGTAGGAGATAATGTTGGCATACCTCCAGTGCTCTCACTAGTACATACAGTTCTTATCATAGATAGAGTAATTAAGAGGTGCATTGTTGAGTTTTTCACTAAAATAGGCAATGGAGTGCCTTTCCTATAGTAGTACTGCTCCTACACCGATACCTGAAGCACATTCAAGCTCAAATGTTTTGTCAAAATTTGGAAATGATAGAATAGGCACAGTACACACCTTTTCTTTAAGTAAAGTAAAAATATTTTTCTGTTTATCAGTCCATACAAATTTTGTGTCATTCTTAACAAGTTCATTTAAAGGTGCAGCTATGGAACTGAAATCCCTTACAAATCGTTGGTAGAAACTAGCTAGTCCATGGAAACTCCTCATCTTGCTTGTAGTGTTAGTATAGGCCAATCTCTAATGGCTTTTACTTTTTAGTCATCTACTTTGATACCCTATGTGCTAACAACAAAGCCCAAAAAGATTAATTTTTTACTATAAAAGGTACACTTTTTGAGGTTACATTACAACTTTTCTTTTCGTAATATCTCTAAGACACTTTTAATATACTCAACATGATCTTCTAATGATTTGCTATATATTAAAATATCATCAAAGTAAACAACTACAGACTTACCAAGATATAGCCGTAAAATATGATTCATTAAACGCATGAAGGTGCTAGGAGCATTAGTCAACCCAAAGGGCATAACCAACCACTCATACAAACTATATTTTTTTTAAGGCAGTCTTCCACTCATCTCCAGGATTCATACGAATTTGATGGTAGCCACTCTTCAAATCGATCTTGGTGAAGATGTTTATGCCGTTTAACTCATCGATCATATCATTGAGTCGAGGAATGGGGTGTCTATACTTAACCATAATTTTATTCACGGCCTGATAATCCACACACATCCTCTAAGACCCATCTTTCTTGAGTATCAATAGGACTAACACTATACAAGGACTTAAACTTTCACGAATATCTCCCTTCTTCAATAACTTCTATACTGTCTCTGAAGCTCCTTTGTCTTATCGGGATTGCTTCTATAGGCAAGGCAGTTGGGAATCAATAATCTAAGGGCGAAGTTAATCTGGTGCTTGATCCCTTGTATCGGTGCTAATCCATCTGGTATCTCTTCTGGAAATACGTCCTTGAATTCTTGCAAAACAGACAACAGAACACTAGGCAAAGAGAGATTAAGGTCAGTTAAACCCAAATAAGCCTCCTTATACTAAAATACAATTAGAATTTGTTTCTTACAATACACTCTCCTCAATCTTTATCACTCACAAGTAGACACTCTTTTTTTCTTGTTTCTCTTCCGTCACTAGGCTTTTTATTTTCTTTTGGGCCCTTTGCTCTCTTAGTGGGCTTTCTATTTTCTTTTGGGTCTCTTTTTGTTCACTCATTGGGCCTTATCTTTTTTTTTGGCCTCTTTTGTTTCTTTTCTTTTTGTGTTGTTATTCCTTCTATTGACTTTTTGGTTTTAAATTGGTCTTCACATACCTCCTTAGGTCTCAATGGGATAAGAGGGTGATTTTTCCTATTGAAGTTAAAGGCATAGTGGTTTTAAAATCGTCATGAGTAACTCACCGATCATATTGCCATGGTCACCCTAATAAGATGTAACTAACATGCATAGGTATGATATTACGAAGAACTTGATCATGATACCTTCATATGGTGAACGTTATCATTACCTGTTTGTTTATTCAAATTTTTCCGCACTCATTTAGCCACTATAGCTGGTATGGGTTGGGGTGCTTGGTATAAGCTAATCCCAACTTCTCAACAAGTGTTGTGCTAGCTATGTTGGTGCAACTACCTCCATCGATGATCATGCTGCATACTTTTCTACCCATAAGACACCATATATGGAATATGTTCTCTCTCTAATCATCTTTCTCCTTTATTTGGATGTTAAGGGCTCTCCTTATAACTAGGGACTCTCCTTGAGCCGTATACTCATTTTTCTCATCCTCATCCTCATTCTCTAGTGATGACATGTTATTGCTTTTAGAGTCACTATCGATTTCGCCATTGTCTTTTAACAACATCACCCTTTAATTCGGGCATTGGGAAGCAATGTTCCCGGTTCCTAAACACCTGAAATATGTGATAATGTTATGTTTATGAGATGAGATAGGTGTTTTACCTTTATAGTTGGGTGTGACTGCCTTCTCCTTCTTTGCCTCAACTCCCTTAATTTCCTCTTTCTTTGGCCATATTGAGTTAAAGGTAGGAATAGTAGAATGTTCCCTTACCTTTATTTTTTAGTTGTCTCTCAATCTTCATGGCTATGTGGACCATGTCCTCTGCCTCTACATAGTGTTGTAATTACACCATGTTGACGATGTCTCTATTGAGACCTCCGAGGAATCTCGCCATGGTTGCTTCAGGATCTTCTTTTATATTAACTCCGATCATAGCCATCTCCATCTCTTTATGGTAGTCCTTAATGAACATAGACCCCTACGTTAAACACTGTAACTTTTGATGCATTTTTCTATAGTAGTAAAAGGGTACGAACCTTTTTCGCATGATTGCTTTCATCTCTCTCAAGGAGAAAATTGATCTTTCTCCATTATGTCGTCTAGTGAGTAGTTGATCCCACCACACTAAAGTGTAGTTAGTGAACTCTACTGCTACTAGTTTGATCTTTTTTTCTTCGTGGTAGTTATGAAAATCAAAGACTAGTTCTACCTTCCTCTCCCACTCCAAATATGCTTTAACATCATTCTTACCCTTGAAAAGTGGTATTCTTATCGTGATGGAGCTAATATTACTATCTCTCCTTTTTTCTCTCCCCTCTACCCTATCTTCCTCCTTATCATTATAGGACCCAGCCTTATCATCATGGTGTTGAGTCCTAGGCTGTCTGGTATTTGGGGTCTCGTGCCTTACCTCACATTGACCACCACTTAAATTATCTAATTTTTTACTAAGTCGTGTCAATTATGCTTGCATAGCCTCTAGAAAAAGTCTTATGTCGGCAGGGCTCTGGTGTTTACTTGACATCTTTAGAAAAACGTTTCCCTGCATAAGAGGTTAGTAATCACAAATAAAGATTCTTAACTAGTTCTTTCGTGTTTTACTCACTTGGCTTTTACCCTCTGATATTCTCACATACTCTTGCCTTTTACCTTTCTATCTCCCACCCTCAAGTTGAGTGTCGGATAGATCCTTTTAAATCAAAATATTCTCAAGTATTATTTTAAGACACCACAAGAAGTCCTATAGAACAAATACTACACTAATAGTAGAAGTAAGAGTGTAACACACAAAGAAAGAAGTAATGTGTTATCAATTATGTTAAGCTCTAAGATGTAATTTAGATGTTTAGATGTAAAAGAGAACTAAAACTTAGAACAATAAAAAAAACAGAGAGAAAAAAAAATTGACGGTTTATAGAAGATATAAGGATTTAGTATTACCCCAAGGAAAATCCAAAAGATATTTCTATCAATCTATTCCTGATGTACGTTGCGTTCGATAAAAAAAAAAGCCTTTAATGAATTGTGTAAGTGTAGATTCACGTGGTTGTAAAAAAATTGTAGAATAAAAGGGAGTGGTTTTGCCTTATGCGAAGGTGGTTCTTGCACCGTTTTAAAGAAAGATGGTTGAGTACAAAAAATGTAAGTACTTTTCCGATGGGATTTGTTTCCTTTATTTCCTTTCTTTTCTCTCTTTTATTTTATATTTTTTCTTTTCTCTTATTTTCTTTTTGTTGCACAGAAAACAAAATTGGTACTCAACAACGATTTTATCAAGTTAAGAAAGTATCAATTGACGTTATGTCTTGCTTGGATTGATGTATGAGATAATTCTTTTTTTTTCTGAATAGATGAACAAAAAAAATAAATAAATAAACGGTGCAATAATTTAAAAGTACAAAAGTAAAAGATAATAGGTTTAGATGGAGCCAAAGCTCTAATACTAGATGATGCGAAACCCAAGATCAACCAATGCAATCAGGAACTCACACAATTTCATTTAAGGCACTAAAGGAATTTGATCATATAAAAACCCTCCCTACTTAACCCTTTATCAAGAATGATAGGAACTAAGATCACTGAAAAATGGAGAATTAAAAGAAGAATGAAAAAATACCACACGGAATTACCTTGATAAGTAGATCCACTTCATACTCAACAAGAAGGATGAATACACCTCTCTTGAATAAGACTCATAATATTATTGATTTTAATCTTGAATGTTTATAATGAAGACTTAATGACCTATTTATAGAGTAAGCCATGTGAATAAAAAGGTAATAAAAATCTCATAATTAAAATTGCAATTAATTAAAAATAAAGTCTAAAATCCTAATTAGGTATATAGGAAATTAATTAAAATTAAAGTCTAAACTCTTAATTATGATATTTATGGTCTTCCTCTTTTTATTGGCCGATTACTTCTTTTTCTTGCCCATTTTCGTCATGTGCTTGAAAAAAGTTGATAAGATCATTATGCATTTGGATTAATTGGTTGGGTAACTTTATTTCCTTGGGCTTCTTTAGTGGATCCAAACCCATCTTCCTCATTAATCTAAGCTTGGATGAAGAGTTAAAACTTTTGTTGTAATCCTTGGGTCTGGCTCCTTGTTATGGGCTCACTTGGCATGATGATGTCTCTTCCATGTGGCCCAAGATGATCCATGCTCTCATTAACACTTCTCTTCAATTATTGATGCATTTCTCACCAATATATAATTATTGATGCACTTATTATCAATATTTAATTATTGATGAATTTCTCATCAATCTCCAATTATAGATGCACTTCTCACCAAAATTTGCTATTAGTTCTCTTGAAATACTTCTCTCAAATTTTCAAAAACGATATTCTTCTTCTTGAGAAAAATTTGCTTGCTCATTCTTAAACCTGTACTTTTTCTGTATATGTCCAAATCTTTTACAATTAAAATATTGTGATTTACCTTTATGACAACAATCTTCTTTATAATGGTTGTCTTTTTTACATATTTTGCATTGTGAAAATTTTTTATTTTTTGAATTTCTGGCAATGAATGATCCCTTAATTGTTTTTTCATTTCTCTTTTTTTTTTTTCACAGACCCATGACCAAGAAATGCTCTGATCCATTTATTGGAGTTTTTCTAGGTGAAGAAACTTGAATTTTCATTAATTCCATAAAATTGACAACTTAATATATCTTTAACTAGGATTACATATAAACTAATCTCCTAAAAGTAAAACACCACTAACTATAAGATAAGCATATATCGAATCCTTTAAAAGATAAACTCCCACTAACTAAAAGATAAACATGGATAAAATCTAATTAAAAGATAAATCTTATTTGATTTTAAACTAACAAATAAAATAAACAATAATTTTTAAATTAATCTTTAACATAAGAGGAGGTGTTGGATGAAGAAGGAAACTGAAGTAGGAGGCAACATTGAATGAAGAAGGAAAATGAAATAGGAGGTGTGGCAATGAAGGGAATGAAGCAAGACGAGGCATGAAGATGAAGGAAAACTGGGGGTGTGGGTGTAACCTACAAGAAGCCATGGCCACCGATGAACAATGAGAAGCGACGACCTGTGGGGATGACGAAGCTATAGATGAAATTAGAGCACTTTTTTAAATGGGCTTGGGGTTGAAATGGGCTAAAAATCGACCAGTTAGTTAGATCAAATAAATTTGTGCTGCAAAAATTTTAATGTGGAGTCAATCTGTACCAATGGGAAAATTAGGTCATGAAATATTACAAACAAAAATTGTCTGTATACTAAAACTTTTACTAGTGAAAGCAGATTCTTCAGTAAAAGCTGAACATGTATAAACAATTTCTAGTTGTGTAATTCAATTTTTAATGACAAACAAATTTTACTTTTAAAAGTACTCAATAATAAGGAAAAGTAATCAATATTAATGGTTTTCATTTCTATAGGTCTAACTTTTCGTAACAAATATTTTTGTTAAAAGTTGTTATTGTAAATCATTTTTCTTATAGTATTAGAGACAATTTTAAACTATAAATGTTCTTTCAAATTAGTATTCTCATGAGACATATTATTAATTCAGTACATGTAAAAGATATCACTGGGTGAATTTATTACGTTATGTTGATTATTCATAATTAAATTAACTTAAGATTCCCAACAGATATATTAATAGTTCATTACATAAAAAGGATATTGCTATGATTACTCAATTATGTTGACTATTCACAATTAAGCTTATATCTTCGATCTTCCTTTAAAACTCAACATGCAAGTGTATTTTCTTTTCATTAGAAAGGAAAATATCAAAATTTTACTAGTATAATTTTTCAATATAGAAGTATGGAATAAAATAAAGTTATCAAAGATTTAAAATTCTCATAAAATTTTAAAGGTCTCCCCTATAATAGGTTATGAATTCCCAAACTTCTATATCTTAAAGAAAAAGCAATGTATGATATATATATATATATCAAGTAATGATAATGGCTATCAAGTTAGTGTCATTAGCTTTCTCCTAATTAGTAAACAATGACTCTCATATTGCTGGTTGAAATTGTCATGAGTAATTGTCATGTTGTTGCTTACAATTATCAAATTATTATTAGAGAATGAAGATCCAGTGATAGTAAGTTATGAGTGTCCATGATTAGGATTCTGCTGTTGGTTGTCATGTTACCAATATTGACTATTATATTACTACTAAATATTATCATGTTTTCACTATTGGTTCTGAAGTATCCATCATTGTCATTGACTATTAAGTTTCCACTAGTGGTTATTAAATTATGTTGATGTATACATAAAATAAAATAAAAATAAATAAATATTGTTCATATGCATAATGTTATGAGATTTGATTTAAATTGGGAAATTGGGAATGGAAAACACCATTAAGCAATGGTTGCTTATGATTTTCCTTGTTAGTGTAAGAATATGGAATTATTTTTATTCCAAACCTCAAATTTAATGTTTTCTTTTTTTTGTACTAGTCGTTAAATAACTTTTATATATTTTTTTTACAGAAAAAATGAGCAACATGCTGTGAAAAATGTTGCATGACATGTGGTAGTATCACATGTTCTGAGATGCTAATACCTTTAAAGTTAATAAATATCAAAGAAAATTTGATATCTGTATGATATGATTTGGATATTGTTAATTTATAAAATCTAAGGATTTCCTAAAATACGATCTTTAACTATGATAGATATCATATAAAAATTAATATTTGTATGAGATTATTTAGATATTATTAATTTATAAAATCTAAGAATTTCATGAGATACTAATACCTTTAAAGATGATAGATATCATAAAAAAATTAATATTTGTATAATAAAATTTAGATATTATTAATTTATAAAATCTAAAGATAAAACTTGATCAATCTAAGTGATTTTTTAGTCGGACTTCAACTATTTAAATAGACCATAGTTCATGTTATCTCACTATATGCAAAATAAAACTAGTAGAAAAAAACTTCTCTTTACCTAATATATTCTCTAAAGCTCAAACAAAAAAAAAAAAAAGAAATAGAGAAGCCTTTACTTAAGTTAGCTCTATTGGCAATGCTTGTGGTTCTTGCAATTGGTTAGTAATCCTACTATATATATATATATCTATTTGAAAATATTATGCTTAAATATTTTATTTGTGCTCCTAAAAAGATACTAATAAAGATCAATAGGACTAGTATAAGTATTTTATTATAAGCATTTTTTCTTTCTTCTTATAATATAAATTTTCATTTCTTGGTAGATTCAAATATTGGAGTTGAAGCAAAGAGATCTTGTGACATCTCAAATGCTAATTAAGGTATGTGAGTGTCAGATACAGAAACAGATTATGAGTGCATGATAAAAATTATATGCAGTAGAGCAATTTAATACAAATTCCTTACAAATATATGACTTCAAATTACATATATATAATTGAGGCCAGAAGTCGTTGCAAAATAGAATGTCAAAATATAAAAAGAGCCATTTCTATCATTATACTATTGGACTCATCAGAGTGCAGAAACGATTATGCTATCAAGATTTGCAGATCCATGGGATCCTCATAGACTTCAATGGGTAGGTCAGCTGACAGTCTCTCACTATCTTCCTCATCTTGGGGGGGAGGGGGGAGGAGCATAGAAAGAGTGAGTTCCATATGCTCAATAAGGAAAACAGTATTTAGATAACATCGAAAGATTTTAAAAGGTAAATAATTGTAACATAAAGACTTACTTTTAGATCACATCATAGTCCTATCTTACCTTATGAAAATAATTTATTTATTAAAAAAAAATCACGTTATAGTCACAACAATCAAGATACAATACACTGCATACCTAATAATAGAGAAAATCAAATAAATCACGAAATGCTCAAATTTTTGTGTCATGCTATGCAAAGTCGTTACAACTTCCATCTCTGAGGGTAGATACGGATTTCCGACTACCCATGTGGGATGACCAGATCAGATACAGATAACAACAATTTACTCAGGTACATTTTTGGTTTGCCAAATCATGATACGATCTATGACTACGATTGTACTGGCCATAGTGGTCCTATCAGATATTCTATAGTCACGACAGTACTTAACCAAAGGTGATCCCTAATAGATATTTGCGTCATCACTCTAGCCAGAGGATACACCGTCATCCATAGGGAGCGGTGCTCTCACATCTTTTCAGATCATATGGGAGAAGAAAAAATAAATACTCCGGATGGGGAAAGGAGAACAGATACCCTTCAGAGATAAAAAACCTAATGAGATACTTGATGCATTATGCATTTCAATACAGATACCTACTTTGAACCATTCTTCATTCAAATTTTTTTTTGTTTATTTATTTTTCAGATAATCTTACCAGTTTCATATTATTTCATTTACATACAAATCATAAAGTGCCTATAAATCATGTAGCATGCTTGAAATCAAGAACAATTCAATTTATTAAGTCTACTAAACGTAGAGCATGTAAAATAGGCAAAATCATAAAATCATAAATTTAATTTTGTTTAAAAATACTCCTTAAAACGTTTAAAGAAATATTAAATTCGTTACCGAAACATTGATAGTTTCTCCTACACCGTTCTTATTCTCCTCATCTTCTTCTCTCTCTAGATCACTTTCTCTTTCTTTATCTCTCTCTCTAAACTCTTGAAAGGTGGAAGAATGAAAATGAGGAGAAAATGGAAGGAAGGACCCTTATTTATAAAAATCGGGGATAATTGGATTTGTACCAAGTGATAAAATCTGGTGAAGAGAGAGATTGTTGAAAGTAGAAAATGCTCGATTTGATGTGGCAAAAAAAATAGAGGAAAATCCTCCTTCACCGGTGGTGCCTCACTCGCTCGGCGCGCACTGCAGGGCAAGCCTACGACACCGGGCTACTCTGCCATGCGCAGGAGCTGTCCTGCACACGTGCAGGCGTGTAGGCCTATCTGCATAGGCTTGCTGCGCGGACAACGTGCATACAGTGTGCAATGCCTACCTTGTGCGCGTGCGATGTGACGCGCGCAGACGGGTCTATTACTGTGCGAAAAGACGCAGGTGTAAGTCTGATCCTCATGCCGCACGCGAATGGGATGTGTGCACTATGCACACGTCTTGCGCCTGTTGTGCTCACACGCGCGTGCACAAAGCACGAATGCTTGCGCAGGCATCCTTTCCCGTGGGAGTTTTCTCACAAGATTTCCCCCTTTTTTATTTTTCCTAAAAATCATTTATTTTTAAAAAAATAACGATAAAATAATTAAAATAAAATAAAATAAGACAAAATTAAATAAAATAAAAATCAGTATAATTTACAAATTATGATAATAAGCTGCAAAATAAAATTAAATGAATTCAGTATGGCCTTAAGATCTTAATAAATAGGATTTTCTAAATACAATTAAGTACAGTATTGAGGGGGGTGTTACATCCCGCCCACCTTAGAAAAATTTGGTTCCCAAATTTTTCCCGAACAGGTACAAATTTTTCCCAAACAGGTACAAATTTTTTTCCCTCATCTCGCTTTCCAACTCTCATGTTGCCTCTTCCAGTGTATGGTGTTGTCATCGCACCTTCACCATGAGAATCGTCTTAATGCTTAAGATCTTGTCGGTCGATCCAAAAATCTCTACAGATAATTTTTCATAAGTTATATCGGCTTGTACCTACATTTCATAGCGAGGAATGATATAAAAAGGGTCAGGGTGGTACTTTTTTAGCATCGAGACCTGAAAAATATCATATAAACCCGTAATCTCAGGGTAGAGTAGGCGGTATGCCATGGGTCCAATGCACTCAATGATCTAAAAAAGTCCCACATAACGAGAGGTTAACTTCCCTCTTTTCTCGAACCGCATTTTTTCCTTATAGGAGAAAACCTTAAGGAAGATCTCGTCTCCAACGGTGAATTCCAAAGGTCACCTATGATTATCGGCATAACTTTTTTGACAGCTCTGGGCGGTAGCCAAGTTTTTACCGATAATCGCAACCTTCTCAATAGTCTATGAAGTCCGGTCCCAAACGACGTTAGTTTCTGACTTCACTCCAACAAGTGGGAGAACGACAAGGCTTACCGTATAAGGCTTCATACGGAGCCATGCCAATTCTTGAATGATAACTGTTATTATAAAAAATTCACAAAAGAGAAGATACTCATACTAGTTATCGCTAAATTCAAGGACTCAAGCACGCAACATGTCTTCTAATGTCTGAATCGTACGTTCTGACTGACCATCCGTTTGGGAATGATAAGCGGTGCTGAAGTACAATCCAAAACCAAAAGCTTTCTGAAAGTTATCCCAAAAGTGGGAGGTGAATCAAGGACCCCGATCGGACACAATGGATGAGGGAATGCCATGAAATCGAACAATCTCATCAACATAAAGGTGGACTAATTTGTTGGTAGAGTCTATGGTCCTGATATGCAAGAAATGGGCGGTCTTAGTTAGTCTGTCAATGATAACCCAAATAGCATTATGACCAGAATAGGTCCTGGGCAGTCCGGTGACAAAATTCATAGTTACATGCTCCCATTTCCATTCTAGAATCAGGAGACCCTGTAACAAACTATCAGGTCTCTAAAGTTCTACCTTAATCCTCTGGCAAGTAAGACATTGGGAGACGTAGTCGACTATGTCCTTTATTCCTAGCCACTAGTATTGGCGCTTCAAGTTTCAGTATATCTTGGTACTCTTGGTATTGATAGACATCTTGGAGGCATGGGCAGTCTTGAGAACATCCATCCTTACAACAACAGGAACCCAAATTCGGTTATGAAATCTAAACAGTCCATCATTTCAGATCTTGAAATCAGAAAATTCATCATAAGTGAACTTACCCAGATTCTTGGTGACTTCCTAGTCCGTGGATTGAGTTTTTTAAATTTTCATGACGAGATCCGACAGGACTTGGATATGAGCGAGATAGGTACCTTTGCCATAGTAGCTGAGACAGAGTGACTGCATAATATCAATTAACTTCCAATTGGAGGCCATAATTTGGACAAACACTGTAGACTCTTTTAGTCTTAGTGCATCAAGAACTACATTTCCTCTACCGAGGTGGTAGATAATCTTCCAGTCATAGTCTTTCAAGAGGTCCATCCAGTGTCTCTGTCTCATATTCAACTCCCTTTGTGAGAAGATGTACTTCAAACTTTTGTGGTCAGTGTAAATCTCGAAGGTTTGACCAAACAGGTAATGACATTATATCTTCAAGGAAAAAATAATGGCCACCAACTTCAGGTCGTGAGTATAGTAGTTTTACTTATGGAATTTCAACTGTCGATATCCATAAGCGACCACTCTACCATACTAAATCAAAACACATCCTAAACCAATATGAGATGCATTACAGTAAACCTGAAACCTTTCAATATTGTCGGGAGGATCAACACAAGAGCAGAGGTAAGACAATGCTTTAATTCTATAAAGTTTTTACTACATTCATAATTCTATACAAATGACATGCCCTTTCGAGTAAGTCAGATCAACGGAGCAACAATTTTAGAAAATCTATCAATAAATTGTTGATAATAACCTGTCAAGCCAAGGAAACTACATACCTTGGCTATATTGGTGGGCAGATTCTAATTGATCACTGTTTCAATTTTGGCCAGATCCACAGAAACTCCTTCACTTGAAATTACATGATTGAGGAAGAAACTCAATCCAACCAGAAGGAGCATCTGTTAAGTTTAACATACAGTTGGTTCTGGTAAAGTATCTTCAACACTTCGAACAAATGGATCGCATGTTCCTCCGAGCTCTTAGAGTACACTAAGATGTCATCAATGAATATGATGACATACTAATCTAGTGCGTGTCAAAAACTCTATTCATGAGGTCCATGAAGGTAGCATGGGCTTTAGTTAATCCGAACAACATCACCCTAAACTCGTATAGACCGTACCTACACCGAAAAGCAATTTTTAGAATATGTTCTTCTTTAACTCTGAGCTGATAATATCCCATTCTGAGGTCGATCTTGGAGAAGACCGTGACTCCTTGTAATTGGTCAAAAAGATCGTCGATTCAAGGTAAGGGGTACTTAGTTTTAACTGTTACTTGGTTGAGTTCCCGGTAGTCCATGCATAATCTGAGGGAGGCATCCTTCCTTTTCATGAATAATACTGAAGCGCCCAAGGAGAATGAACAGGGTGGATAAATTTCTGGGTAAGCAGTTCAGAAAGCTAATTTTCTAGTTCTGCAAGCTTAGCACGACTCATGCGATAGGCACATTTCAAGATCGGTTGGGTTCTAGGTAACAGTTTAATTAAAAATTCCACCTATCGTGTGGGAGGTAAATGAGGAAGTTTAATAGGAAAGACTTTTGGAAAGTTACAAACAACTGTTATGGAATACACAGCAGGATCAACATCCATATTCTTATTTATTTAATTGCTAAAAAAAATAACGATAAATTTTATTTCTTTTTTAGAGATCGCAAGTTTACAACTTTACTTTTACAATCAATCATTGCTTTATATTTTTCTAACCAATCCATTCCTAAAATCATATCAAATCCTGAAAAGTCTAATAGTATTAAGTTCACAAATACTTCTATTTTCGAAGCCTTTATCTTACAGTCTTTATATACACAGTGAGTTTCTAGTAATCCCTTAGAGGAAGTCTCTACCATTAATATTTCTAGTAAAGGTTCTGGCATAATATCAAGTTTACAAGCAAATGTATAGGAAATAAAAGAATGAGTAGCACTTGTATCGTTCAAAGCCTTAGCATAAGTATCATGAATAGAAAGCATATCCTAGATAAGAACGGAAGTGGGGAGAGCACCAAGTTTATTTAAATGGTACACATGACCCTTGGCTACAGGTCTGGCCATGTCCTTGGTTGTTGAGGGTAATCCTTTATAAGGTGTTGGGTGCTTCCGCACCGATAGCAGGCGTGATTAATACGCCGGCATGGTAGGTCACCATGCAAGCGTCCACAATGCTGACATGGTTGAAAAGGTCGGGAGGCTGTCCAGTGGGTGGAGGCGGGGTAGGGGGAAGGGCAGGTCGGGTTCGTTTATCAGGGTAGCTACTTACTGGGTCGGACAATCTTCTTTTGGGTTGTTGGAGTTGTTGTTGGGTATAAACTCAAACAATGTATTGGTGTCTGACTGAGATGAGGTCTTTGGGAAACTAGGCATGTTCTAACACCTTCGCATATAAGCTGGGTCTCAACATCGCAACCCGATCATAGATATTGACATGAAGATCCTTCAAAAAATTCCTAACTTTATGACTTTCGGGGGTGACCATTAGAGGGGCAAACCTAGATAGTTGGAGAAAATGGGCTGCATACTGGGCAACCATCAAATTCCCTTGGCAGAGATCCTAAAATTCCTCCTCTTTTTTTCGGACATACGGTGGAAAAAAGTTATCAAAGAATGCATCCATGAAAACTTCCTAGGTAGTAGGGGTAGGTAGGACTTCTTTCTTAAGTCACCACTAATGTTCTTCTTCATTGTTAAGCATAAAGGCTACTAGATAAATTTTTTGTTCTTTAGTTAGGTTTAAGACAGAGAAAAACTTCTTTATTTGCAGGATCCAGGCTTTGGCTACTAAGGGGTCAAGACCACCTTCAAAGTGTGGCGGGTAAGTCTTCTAAACTCCACTATGTTATGAGAAATGGACCTCTCAGTTGTTCAGTATTCCAAGACAGGGTGTTGACAAGGGTTGGCTTGATTTTGTCCTACGACTGTGGTCAATCCTTGGGTAGCTCGAAAGAGCTCGGTAAACTCAGCCCTAGTTGGATGGTCCTAGGCGTCAGATCTTTCAATATGCTTTACAGAAGGTCTTCCTTGCATCATTCTTACAAAAGAAAGGAAGACAGGAGCTAATGGTCTAATTTGGAAAAAAAGACTTATTCTTCCTAAATATCCTAAGAGTCTTTCTACCTACTGCCTCAGTCGTAAGGGATTTTATCTGCATAACTGCTCTGATACCATATGTGACATCCGAAATGCTAATTAAGGCATGTGGATGTCAGATACAGAAACAGATTACGAGTGCATGATAAAAATTATATGCAGCGGAGCAATTTAATACTAATTTCTTACAAATATATGAGTTCTAATTATATATATATAACTGAGGCTAGAAGTGGCTGCAAAATATAATGTCAAAATATAAAAGAGAGCCACTTCTATTTTATACTATTGGACTCATCAGAGTGCGAAAACAATCATGCACTCAAAGTTTACGGATCCACGAGATCCTTTAGACTTTAATGGGTAGGTCAGCTGACGGTCCCTCACTATCTTCCTCATCTGGGGGGTATAAAAAGAGTGAGTTACATATGTTCAATAAGAAAAATAGTATTTAAATAACATCGTAAGGTTTTAAAAGGTGAATAATTATAACATAAACACTTACTGTTACGACACGTCGTAGTTCTATCTTGTCTTATGAAAATAATTTATTTATTAAAAAAAACATCACGTTATAGTCACAATAATTAAGATAAAACACACTGCATACATGACAATAGAGAAAATTAAATAAATCATGAAATACTCAGATTTTCATATCATACTTGCGAGGTCGTTATGACTTCCATCTTTGAGGGCATATATGGATTTCCAACTACCCATGTAGGATGACCAAATCAGATACAGATAATGACAATTTACTCAGGCACATTTTAGGCTTGCCAAACCATGGTACGATCTATAACCATGGCCATACCGACCATAGTGGTCCTATAAGATATTCTATAGTCACGATAGTACTTAACCAAAGGTGACCCTTGACATAGATTTGCTTTACCACTCTCGTTAGAGGGTACGCCATTATCCACAAAGAGCGGTCCTCTCACGTCTTTCCAGACTAGATGAGGGAGGAAAAAACAGATATCTCGGATGAAGAAAGGGGAACAGATACCTCTCAGAGATAAAAAGGCTAATGAGACACTTGATGCATTATGGATGTCAATACAGATACATACTTCGGACCATTCATGTTTCATTCCACTTTTTTTTTGTTTATTTATTTTCCAGATAACCTTACCGGTTTCATATTATTTTATTTACATGTAAATAATCAAGTGCCTATAAATCACATAGCATGCTTGACAACAATTCAATTTATTAAGTCTACTAAACATAGAGCATGAAAAACAAACAAAATCACAGAATCATTAATTTAATTTTGCCTAAAAATGCTCTTTAAGATGTTTAAAGAAATACTAAATTCCTTACCGAAAACTCGATAGTTTGTCCTACACTGTTCTTCTTCTCCTCATCTCCTTCTCTCTCTAGATCACACACACACACTCTCTCTAAACTCCTAAAAGGTAGAAAAATAGAAAGTAGGAGAAAATGGGAGAAAGGGTCCATATTTATAGAAAACGGGGGCCGTTGGATTTGCACCAAGTGGCAAAATTCGGTGAAAAGAGAGCGTTAAAAATTGAATATGCTCAATTTGACGCAACACAAAAAATGGAGAAAAATCCTCCTCCACTAGCAGTAACACCTCAAGCAACGGCACATCGCCCAAAGTGGGTGATGGCACATTGCCCGAGGTAGCAGTGTGCCTCACTCGCTTAGCGCGCGTTACAAGCCTAGCCTGCAGGCAGTCTCGCGGGATTCCCCCCTCCTCCCCCCTTCCATCTTTTCCTAAAATCGTTTATTAAAAAAAATAATGATAAAATAATTAAATCAAAATAAAATTAGATAAAATTAAATAAAATCAAAAATAAAATAAAAATCAGTATAATTTATGAATTACGACAATAAACTGTGAAATAAAATTAAATGAGTTTTGTGTGGTCTTAAGCCCCGAATAAATTGGATTTTTCAAAAATAATTAAGCATGGTGGTGAGGGGGATGTTACACACCTATTGTCAGGTTGGTGTGTAACGTAACTGCATATTGTTCTTTTATATGTAAAAATTATTGTCCATTCGAGTGCAAGGTACAAACTCACAAGTGCCAATATAAATTTGATACGCCATCTACAGCCAAAATAAAAACCTAAGAGGAGAATCACTGAACTTAATAGGCATGCTTGCATGTATAAATGTCTATTAGAGAGTGATGTTTCTCATAGATTTTTCATCTATGTTAAGATCTTCAATATAGCATGAACTAGAACTTGCTATAAAAAAAATTGATCAAAACTATTTACATTCATATATTTAATTAATCATGCCTTTTAAAACTAGTATAGTAACATTAATTTGAGGAAAGATCAAATAAAATTTTAATAGGCAAAAGACATATGAAAATATGACTAACTCTTAAAAATAACTAGAATTCAGCATAATACAATTAAATATAACATTTTGATAAAAAAGTACTTTTCAGGATCTAATCTCTCCTGCATGCATTCTTTGTCATCTTTGTGATATATCAACTTCTTTAAATCCTTCATTTCTTAAGATTTTTAAAAATAACATTTTTATTAGATTCCTAGAGAGAATAATTAAGAAATTAAAAATGTGAATATTTAATGACTATATGTAACAACTGAATAATTCTCCATATACATAATGCGATGATTTACAAGAGAATTTTTTCCCATGAATGCCACCTAAAATGTGTTTTATTTGATTTTTTTAAAGAAAAATGGATATAAGAAATATATATATAAGTATAAACTTAGGGAGAGACAGATGAAAGAGCAAAAATGTAAGAGATCTTTGAATGAGAAAGAGAAGCACACAAGAGAAGATTATGAAAACTTCTGGAAAAAGAGAGAAAAAACAAACATTTTGTAGTGCGATAGATGGGGCTAAGTTTATTTAAATCTTCTACAAATGATTCAACATGCTTATTAATTCTATCATGTATCAAATATTAGGTAAATTAAGGTGATAATACATATCAAATATTATTAGTTCAATATGCTTATTAATTCACCATTGTTTGTTTACAATTGACAAAAAATTCACTTGTACAATTATCTATTTCCTAATTTGTTTGAAATTCAAAATACACGAAAATCATAATTACCTATTGATATCAGTAAAAGAAAAGTTAATTGTGGAAATAAAGCCTAAATACCATAAAAAAATAATATAGTATCTCTTGCCATGTGATTGTGTCAATCTACTTTTACAAGTGATGAAATTCTTGGCAAAACCTTGATTCCTATTTGTTGCAAACCATAGTTCACTAACCATTTGAATTAGATGAACTTAATATATGACCCATATTTTAGTTTGAATGACTTAGATATGTTTTCATTGTTCTTATTCTTAAAAGATTGTAGCTAAAAAAACAAATATGGGTTTGTGCATCAACGAGAATATATTGTATAAACTTTTTTTTTCATGGAAGACTAAGTCTAACTTTTGACCCGTTGTGATTATTCTAACTAAAAAAAATTAATTGTTATATAATATTAGTTTTAATAAAAAACATAATAGACTCATTTGATTATTATAGTTCCACCAACATACTAGCAAATTTAAGTCTTCAGACCCACTTAATAAAAAATTATAAGTCGGTTACAACTAATTTGTAATGCACTAACAAAATAGACGAGCTCTCCATTCGTAGTAAATTTTAAACTTAAACTTTTAAATAAAACACAAAAGTCTTAATTATTAGAGTGTCATATTGTTGATCACCTTTTATAAACTATTTGTGTAACACCCAAAACTTTTATTTTATTTTATTTTTATTTTTATTTTTATTAGAATTTTGTTTTATTTTATTTTATTTTAATAATTAATTTATAAAGTTTTAATTTAATTTAATTTAATTTAATAGAAATAAAAAATAATAATAATAAAATTGGGTAAAATTATTTTTGAGATTTAATTGAAATTGATTTTGGAAAAAAATGGTGAAAATTTGGATTTTGGGGGTGTTTTTTTAAAAAAATCGAAAACTGGGGGTCAAAACGTAATTTAGAAAAATAGCACCACATCAGCAGTTGCATCAGCAGCCCCGGCCAACCAGGATACGCCGTGTGGAAGGGACGCTGACGCAGGAAGCCACGCGGGACGGAGACATGTGGGCGATCCGCATGCGCGCAATCGGACGACCCAGATCCGTTCCCGCGGGCACGGACGGCGAAAATCAAAAGCGCACATGGACGACCCAAATCTCACACGTGCGGACGGTCCAGATTTGATCACACACAGACGGCCCAGATCGCATCGCGATGGACGGTCCAGTTTTATTTCTAATTTAATCGCGATCGGACGACCCAGATTAAATCATGGTGGGCGGCTCATATTAAAAGGGGAATGTTATAAATAATCGCATCCACACCCAACCCCAAACCCTAGCCGCCAGAACCCTCGCCAGAGAAGACGACCCAACCACCGGAGGAATTGGCCGCCGCCACCTGTCGCCACACCGGAGGATTTTCCAGCCACCAAACGAGGTAAAATTTTTCCCCTTAGCTCGTTTTTCGATGTTGAACCTCCCTGTGGTCAAATCGGAGCCAAACCACTGGCCAATTGGCCGAAAAACACTGCCGAAGTCCAGCGGCGCCGCTGCGGGTTTTTTCGATTTTTGCCTCTGATGAGGCCCTTCTCGGTTCCTGTTTGATGTAATTTTTATACCACTGTGACCACCGTCCTTTTCTCTACAGGTTGACCGGAGCAAAACACCAAATCGCAACTCGCACTGGAGGAGCCGCCGCACCCGAGAGCTTCGCCGTCGATAAATCTCGGTTTTCTGGAATTTTTTGGCCCACCGAGGGCCCTAGGGGTGTTTTATCACAGGAACCAATGCAAGTTTGGCCGAATTCGACCGAAAACGGCCAACTCGAGGTGGATCGCCACCGTGGGCGGCAGCACCGTCGCCGGAGCACGGCGGAGCTGCCGTGCTGGAATTCTGAAATTGGTCGAAAAGGCCCTAGGTCTAATTTGGGATTTTTTGGGGACATGTGCAGGTATCGGAAGTGTGTTTCAGTTTCCAGAAAAAAATTCAGGGAATCTAAGGACTGCCCGTAGGCGTAGTGAGAACCCGATTTCAGACTCCGAAACAAGTAAGGATCTCTCACCCTATTTCCTATCACGGCATTAAAGCTTAATAAATGATAAAACGGTATTTTATGAATTAATAGATATGTATAATTAAATAAGATTACTAATGGAGCCCGAATCTGATGTATTTTTCGGTCAAGTATTATTTGATTTATTTTACAGTTTTGAATTCAGTATGGTACCTGATGTGTTTATTATATGGTTTCGTATGCATGAATCACGGTTTCATTTATTATACTTTGAATTATTGTGAACCCGATGTTGTGTTGCCTTGTTTGGTGTCCATTATTGGTTTACTTGTTTATGTTTAATTGGATAATTAAGATTAAGAAAAAATAGAAAAAGGTATGTGAATTGATAAATAGATAATGTCGATAGCCTGACTAGATATCCGTGGAGATGGTGGATGGATCGGGTCCATAGGGAACCCTACCGGGAACGTGGTCTCTCATATCGGATGGGGTATGGAGACTTTATGTGTTTTGGCGCCCATACCGGACAGGGTATGGGGACGGCCCGTTTCACCCTCATATCGGACGGGGTATTGAGGTTTATGATTTTGGCGCCCATACCGGACGGGGTATGGGGATGGCCCTGAAATTAAGTTATTAATCTGAATAGTTCACGTGTAATGGGGACCCCCTATGGATCCCCATGGATACTAGTAGGCTGATAAAAGAGAAAATTTGTTGCCTGATGATTGAAATACAAAAGTATGATATGTGTTATGTTTACAGAGTGTGCATGATCTTATGATGTTTATGATGTTATTGTTTCTCATAAGTTGTTTTCATGAATCTCACAGAGGTAAGGGGATAGTAAAAGTTTTTATTACTAATAAATGAGTTTGTTATAAATTATGCTTCATTGGTCGTTTTTGTTTTCTACCAACCTTTACTTCTGTGACAGTGAGATAGTATGATGTCTTTATTGGACTAGTGTAGCTCATTCCTTACTTAACCATTTCAGATTATGAAGACTTGGTTCCCGAGCCCATCCCACAGGAAGACAGCGAGTAGATGTCTAAAGATTTCATAGTTTTATTTATAACATTCATCTCTAGTATTTACTTTATTTAGTTTATTCTTTCATACGTTTAGTACGTTTGGATTACTGTGTAAGGAATATTAATCAAAATTTTTATTCCGCTTCCGCACTCAGAATTTTTCTTATATATACATTTCCCTTTAAAATTCCGGGGCCATTACAATTTGTCAATTTATATTATGTCCTAATAGAAATAAAATAAAAATTAAGTCAAGTTTTTATAACATTATAACTATTCCAATTAAAGAAACTCACTTAATCATTATAGTTCCATCTAAATAATTTTTCCAAATAGCTCTAAATGACCATCATGATAAGTATCTAGATCTATGTAAAAAGCAAATATCCATTGGGAAAGGTTATTCACCTATACTAACAATAACAATTTCCGTTTGTATAGATTAGATATACTTGAAAAACTTATTTGTTGATAAAAGTATTATTCTCAATTGGCATAAACCATCTCTTTATACCTAATGTTGGTCACATAAAATTTGAATATTATATTTATATTACTAATTAAATTATAAATATAATTTTTTGAAAGGGACTATAAATATAAAATTGCATATATAATTAAAAATACTTAATATTTTATGAAATTTATATTTTCATTTACAGTGTTTTTAAAGTATATTCAAAATATCAAATATATTTTTTTTTACTAAAAGTTAAGAGCATCATTCAATTCAAAATATTATATGTATTTTTTACTAAAAATTTATATATTTTTTATTAGAAATATATAAACTTTTTGTAAGATCTCTATATATTTCTTTAAGAATTGCCTCTTTCCATGAGCTCCTTCTTGGTTTTGATCTTTATAGACTTTTTTGTCTTGTTTATGGTGGCTAATATTTCTTCAAAATGTTGTTTTTAGCTAATATAACAACATATTTTCGGCCTTCTGAACCATCACTATTGCTTGCGTTTGCTTGTAGATATCTATTATGAGATGGAATTCAAGGGATATCATCAGTATCTTCCTCATGATTTGTTAACTCTTTTTCATTGGCACTACTATTACCTTCTTATTTAAGCATTACACATACTTGACAATTTCCATGGCTAGAGACCTTCATTTCTTATGGACCATTATGGAGTAAAGTTGAAAATATCTTTGAATAAGGCATTGGTGATTGAAATTGGCATCACAAAAGATTCAAAAATTTCATTAAAAGAATGCAGTAAAGTATATACGTTTCTTTAAAAAAGGCAAATATGTTCTACTGATAAGGAAGTATCAGAGGAATGCAGAAATCAATATAGTGGAAATATTACTGAGCTATCCATCAAATTTGTTCTATAAATTGCATTTAGGAGGTCATGAAAATATTAATAAAAACTGAGTTTGGGAATTTAGCAATGAAGTGAACTCAGCTAGTCATCCAAAGAAGTAAGAAAATTGAGGTATCAATCTATGAACTATGCTTAGTTCTTTACAATAAATAGAGTTGAGAAAAAATGGAGGAAAAGGAGCCTTGATGACCTAGAGGCCAAAAAAAGAGTTGGAAGACAAGAATAAGAGCATAGAGATGGATGACTAATAAGGATGAGGCGCGATGATAGTGGGAAATGGAGTAGGAGGAGGTGTTGGATGAAGAAGGAAAAAGAAGTAGGAAGCAATGCAAGGTGAAAAAGGGAAATGAAGCAAGAGGAGGTGTGGCGATGAAGGGAATGAAGTAGGACGAGGCGTGAAGGTGAAGGAAAGCTGGAGATGATAGTGAAGCCTATAGAAAGCTATGGCCACCGACAAATTATGAGAAGCTACGACATGTGGGGATGACAAAGATGCAGATAAATTTAGAGCAATTTTTTTTTTTCATGTGACCAATTAGTTAGATCAAATAAAAAATTTTTAATGGGTAATTAAGCTAACCAATGAAATTCATAAATGGAAATTGTTTCTACACTTGGAACTTTTACTAGCAAAAATAGATCCTTCAGTAAAAGTCGAACATGTACAAACAACTTTCAATTGTACAATTTAGTTTTTAACAACGAATAAATCTTAATACTAAAAGTAACCAATAATAATGAAAAATAATCAATACCAATAGTTTTCATTTCTATTTATGTCAAACTTTTTGTAATGAATTTTGTTGTTAAAAGTTGCTGTCATTATAAATCATTTTTCTTTTAGTGTTAAAGATAGTTTTAAACTATAAATATTCTTTAGAATTAATATTCCCATGAGACATATTAATAATTTAGTACATACAAAGAATAGTGCTAGTGGAATTTATTAGGTTATGATGATTATTCATAATCAAATTGAATTAAGATTCCCAAGATATAAAAATAATTAAATACATAAAAAGAACATTGCTATGATTACTCAAATAATATATCAAATAATGATAATGGCTATCAAGTTAGTGTCATTAACTTTCTCGTAGTTACTAAACAATGACTCTCATATTGTTATTAGTGGTTAAAGTTGTTGCTAGTAATTGTCGTGTTGCCACTAATAATTATTAAATTATTATTATATAATGAAGATCGTTACTAATAATAAGTTATCAATGTTCATTATTAGGATTCTAGTATTGGTTATCATGTGCCAATATTGAATACTAAGTTACAACTAATTACAATCATGTTTTCACCATTAGTTATAAAGTAGCCATAAATTTTCATTATTGACAATAAAGTTTCTAGTAGTGGCTATTGGATTGTGTTGATGTGTACATGAAATAAAAGAAAAACAAATACATTTAGTTCATCTGCATAATGTGTAACGGCCTCAGAATTTTAAAATGAAATATGTGTATTAAAAATGTTAAATGAGGAAGCGTAATAAAAATTTTAATTAACATCCCTTACACTAAAACCAAAAACGTACTCAAAGTATAAAAGAACAAACTAACTAAAAGAGAAACTCGAAAATAAAAACTATAAATATAACTACGGAGTCTTCAGGCGTCCCCTTCGCCGTCTTCCTGCAGAATGGGCTCGGGAACAATGTCTTCCTGATCTGAAATGGTTAAATAAAGAATGAGCTACACCAGCCCAGTAAAGACATCACACTATCTTACCGCCACAGAGGTAAAGGTGGGTAGAAAATACAAAAAGACCAATGGAGCATAATTTACAACAAATTTTTTTATCAATAATAAGATCCTTTACTGTCCACTTACCTCGGTGAAGTTCATAAAACAACATACGAAAGCAATAACATTATCATCATCATGAAATCATATGGACTGTACAACATAATACTTACCACGCCTTTGCATTTCAATCATTACACAACATATTTTCCTCATTTACCAGCCTACTAGTATCCATGGGGATCCATAGGGGTCCCGCTACCCGTGAACCCTTAACATTTGTAATCAGATTCCAGGGCCGTCCTCATACCCCGCCCGGTATGGGCGCCAAAATCATAAACCTCAATACCTCGTCCGGTATGAAGGTGAAACGGGTTGTCCCCATACCCCGTCCGGTATGGGCGCCAAACACATAAGGTCTCCATACCCCGTCCGGTATGAGAGACCACAATCCCGGTAGGGTTCCCTACGGACCCAGTCCGTCCACCATCTCCTAGGATATCTAGTCAGGCTGACCACATTATACAATTATCAATTTACATAACCTTTTATTCCCTTTTTCCTCAGTCAACATCATGAAATCACACACAAACCAGCAAACCAGTAATTTATGCCAAACAAGACAACACACAACATCGGGTTCTCAGTCATTCAACCCATAATCAATAAAATAGTTATATATGCACACGAAACTATGAAATGAAAACATCAGACCTCATACTGCATTTAAAACTGTAAAATAGGCCAAACAACAGCTGACCGACAAACACACCAGATTCGGGCTCCACTAGCGACCTTAACAATTTCACACATCTATTGATCCATGAAATACTGTTTTATCATTTATTGAACTTTAATACCGTGATAGAAAATAGGGTGAGGGGTCCTTACTTGTTTCGGGGTCTGAATATGGCTCTACAGTGCGCCTGCAGGCTGTCCCTAATTTTCCCTGAATTTTTTTCGGGGAACTGAAACGCACTACTGGTACCTGCACGTGTCCCAAAAAAATCCCAAATTAGACCCAGGGCCCCTTTCGGCCAATATCGCAATTCCGGCACGGCGGCTCTGCCGTGCTCCGGTAACGGCACCGCCGTTTGCGGCAGCGATTCGCCTCGTGTTGGCCGTTTTCAGCCGTTTCCGGCCGAATTCGTCCACACTTGCATCGGTCCCTGCAATAAAACAACCCTAGGGCCCTCGGTGGGCCAAAAATTTACGAAAAACCGAAGCTTACTGGCGGAGGTGCTCTCGGGTGCGGTGGCTCTCCGGCGTGAATCGTGTTTTGGTGATTTGGCTCCGATCAACCTGTAGAGAAAAGAACGATGATCACAGTGCTATAAAATTTGCATCGAACGGAGGCCGGGAAGGGCCTCATCGGAGGTAAAAACTGAGGAGGGGCGCGGAGGCGCCGCTGGGCTTCGGCTGAGTTTTCCAACCGTTTGGCCGGTGGTTTGGATCCAGTTTGGCCGGATTCAGCGTCGAAAAACGAGTAAGGGGGAGAAAAATTACCTCGATCGGCGGTCGGAAATTTCCCCAGTGCGGCGGCGGGTGGCGGCGGCCGGCTCCTCCGGCGACTGGTTCTTCTTCTCCGGCGAGCACTGGCGGCTAGGGTTTCTTTGGTCAGGTGTTGGTGGGGGTATTTATACCCTTCGCCTTTTAATCTTGACCGTTCGTCAAGATTGAATCTAGGCCGTTCGATTGCGATTTAATTGTGATTAAATCTAGGCCGTTCATCGCGATGCAATCTGGATCGTCCGTGCCTGATTGAATCTGGGCTGTCCGTGCGCGTGAATCTGGGCCGTCCGTGCGCACGTTTGATCTGGGCCGTCCGTGCGCGCGGGAACGGATATGGGTCGTCCTATCGCGCGCACGCGGATCGCCCCCGTGGCCCGTCCCCTGGCCAGCGTGTCCTTGCCACGCGGCGCGTCCTGGTTGGCCGGGGCTGCTGACCGGGCTGCTGACGTGGTGCTGACGTGGCACAACTTTTCTAAATTACGTTTTGACCCCCCGATTTCCGATTTTCTTTTCAAAAATACCCCCAGAATCCAAATTTTCACCCCTTTTTCCCAAAATCAATTTCAATTAAATCCAAATAATATTTTTACCCAATTTTATCATTATTATTATTTTTATTTTTATTATATTAAATTAAATTAAATTAAATAAATCAATTAAAATTTCAATAATTACAAAATAAACTAAATAAAATAAATTAAAAATTAATAATAATAATAATAATAATAAAATTAATGGGTGTTACATAATGTTTTGAGATTTGATTTATAATGGGAGATTGGGAATGGGAAACCTGAGTAAGCATTAGTTGTTTATGCATTTTTCTTTTTAATGTAAGAATATGGAGTTATTTTTATTCTAACCCTTCAATTAAATGTTATATTTTTTTGTATTAATTATTAAATAACTTCTATAATTTTTTATAGATAAAATGAGCAACATGTGAAAATGTTGTTCGATATGTGGCATTCTCACATATCTTGAGATACTAATACCTTTAAAGAGGATAGATATCATAGAAAAATTGATATTTATGTAATATTATTTAGATGTTAATTTATAAAATCTAAGGATAAAATTTGATCTTTCTAGGTAACTTTTAGTGAGAACTAAACTATTTAAGTAGATCATAATTCATGTTATCTCATTATATACACAATCAAACTAGTAGAAAAGAAACCCTTTTACTAGACCTATTCTCCAAAGCTCAAACAAAAAAATAAGAAATGGAAAAGCCCTCACTCAAGTTAGCCTTATTGGCAATGATTGTAACTGTTGCAATTGGTTAGTGATCCTATTATATACATATTTTATATGTGCTCATGTAGAAATACTAGTCAAGATCTATAGAATTAGTATAAATATTTTCTTATCAAAACTTTTTCTTTCCTCTTATAACATAATTTTTTTGCTTTTTGGTAGATTCACATATTGGAGTTAAAGCAAGGGTTTGACAACCTACAGTTCCACTAGGAACCACGATCGTCGGGCACTGGCTAATTTAAAAAATCATTCGGCCACAACACAACGCAATGCAGAAGTGCATCTTGTTATCCCTTGTACAATGTAATACTAATAAATTATAACACATGAGGTATCAAAATGTGTAGAATCAAACAAAAATAGAACATACTTGAAAATAAAATAAAATGCAGAATTTTGGATTTAGGCATTACAATCTATACTTTCTGATATGAAAAATATGAGAATTTGAATAGAATGAATCAGACAACAGGCTCAATAAGTACGTCTAGTAGACTAAACCCTAAGCATGCACATACATCATATATTCAAACATATATGTAAAATGTTTTTTATTTTTTTGAAAACGATAAAGTAAAAACAAGAGAGAGTTCAATTCTAATCTATAATCCTAGAATTTGCATTTTTCTATAGTTTCTTGGTGTTTTTATAGTTTTCTATTTTCCTATAGTTCTTTCTAAATTTAAATTGACAATCTTAATCACACGCATAATGTCTAGTAGAATAAGTACCATTTAGGGATCTGGATCCCCACTACCATATGGGCATGGATAATACGAACATGCATGGATTGGCCACAATAGTACTTCGCTAGCTGACTCAAACAAAAAGATGCATCCCAACCACATTTGAAAGGGCTTTCATGCACCCATTGGCAGGGTTCACCCACCATTGAATTTTAGTCATACTTTTCTGACGTATATTTATAGTTTTATTTTAAGATGTTCTTTGTACTTATGCTTGATTCATATACTTGTGTTGTTTTCTTGAGTTTTATTTGAAGACTTTACATTTCTCATCGACTTAACCTTGTTTCGTAAAGTTTTTCTTATACTTTAATCTCGATCATTTCGTTTATCTTATTTTCTTTTTAACTTATGCATTCTAATTAATCTAAGTTTTATTCATTTCCACAGCTTGAGATTTGTATTTATTATAAAAATTTAGGTTTAAAATGATATTATTTTATTTATTTATTTGATTGATTTTATAATTTGTTTTTTTTTTGTTTAAGTTATTGTTTCTATTTCAATCTCTTATGTGATAATTTATTTCATTAAACTTTTTCCTAAATTTCAGCGATAATATTTTAACTAATTTCCCCTTACTTTTGTTTTTTTTTTATTTAAATTCCTTCTCAAATTATCCAATTTGATTAAGTTAGGTTTGCTTTATATGGTGTAGGTTTGATTGGTTTATTGTTTAAATTTTATCCTGAAAATTTTAAAATTCCTTTTGTAACTTACCTATTTAGCTTGTTTTAATTTCTTATGAATAATTTTCATTTTATTTTCATATAATTTAATTCATCTAACACATTAACCAAATTTCTTTTCCAACAAACTTATTATTCAAGGATCCCAAACTTTGGTCTTAAAATTTTAGATTTTTGAAAATTTATTTATTAGAGGTTTATTTATTTAGATTTTAGAATTTAATTATTTTACTTATTAAATTTACTTCAATTTTCTTACAAATTAATTATTTAATCAATCAATTAAATAACCTATTACATGCAAATATTAAATCAAATAATTTCCAATCAATCAACCCATGATTTAATCATCATTCATATAAGACCTCTCCTAAATTTCTAATTCAAACAACTTTCATACATTATCAATTTACACTACATACACATGCATAGAAATATAGTACAACAAGCATTGTGAATGAAAACTTTATTAAATTTTCGATCACTCAATTCTTAATTATTAATTTCTTAACTTTATTAAAATCCTTAATCTTTGAGTTTTTAAAAACATGCTTTGTTTTCAAAAATGTGCAAGTGAGGTTTTGGAATGGCCATTAGAGGTACTTATAATATCCTTAACAATTAACACTCTGTTTACATAAATTTTAGTGATGGTTAATTAATATATAATATTAACAGTAATTAAATGACAATGACATAGAATAAAAATAACAAAAAAATTTTATGTTTGGATGATTGTATATTAATATATGTTAATGACATATTTTTGTTTGAATTATAAAATAGTATGATTGTATTTTCAATCAAATTATTAATTCATCACTACTTATTTATGTAATAATAAGTAATATATAAGAAACATATAATAAAAATAAATAAATTATTTACTTATATAATTATATTTGTATTAAAATAAATAATTATTACAAATTAAATTTTTATATTTAATAAAATAAATAATAAATTATGAAAATAAAAATAAAATAAAATATATTATATAAAAATATAAAAAAAAAGTAACATGTCATTTACATACCACCGATTCGGTAATTTTAAAATTTATTCAAAATTTATCAGTCCGATACCGTTTGTTACTATTGAAAGTTGAAACAAATATAATTTTTTCACAACCGTGAAATAATATATATTAAAATCGTATTATTTACTATTATCAAAAAAGAATATAAGACTTCAATGCTCGCTTTACCATCCTTTAATGTGCTTTTTCCCAATTCTACTTTAATGTGCTTTTTCCCAATTCTACTTTGCGTATGCCAAACTATACATAGCTTTAATAAAATTTTCTATGAATGAAATTAAATCTTAGTTACTAAATATTTTAATTTAATAAAATCCTAACTAATTAAAATAATGACTTAATTTATACTAAGGGGCGTTAAAAGGTTAATCTGGGGGAACTACCTTGAACAGGTTCGAGATTCCCGAAGGAACGCATCCCGGTTCACTACGGGGATGTTTGTAGTAGATTTTGAACCTGCACAAAACAACTAAAACCGGTTAGTGGCTAAAACTAGTCTAACACAACTGGTGAACCAGTTTAATAGAACTAGTTTTGGGATCAGTTCAGACTGGTCAGATCGGTTTGGACCGGTCAAACCACATGGAATAGAGAGAACTTATTACTGGTCTGTCAGAGGGGGCACATGGGTGGCCTCCGGTTGGTCTTCCCTTCGTTTTCATTCATGGCTGTCCATGAACTGTGTCCAAGCCGCTCAAATCAGCCTCACAAAAATCTCCCAACGTGGTGGCGGGTTGCCATATACGCAAGAAAAACACCGAATCCCACGGTTCCGGCCTTGTCGCTCAGATAACCTCCAAACGAAGTGGCAGAATGCCACATGCGTCCGGAGCTTGCGGATTCTGTAGACCTGCCCTCTAGTGGCTGCGACACTGCTGCCTGCAACAGCGTGCGCACCACCTCCCACTCTCTCCTCCCGTGCTCGCGGCCATGGCCGTTCGTGCACGACTTCCCCTCTTCCTGCGGCCCAAGCTGCTCGCGGGCACACTCCTCTTCTCCTTCTTTTCCTCTTCCCCGCTCCCTTTTTTCTTTCCTTCTTCCTTCATTTCTTTTCTTCTTTTCCCTTGGCTCACCTTCTTCTCTTGCTCACCCCGCTTCCCTCTCTTCTCTGTTGGCCTTCCTCCTCATTCTCTCATTCTTCTCCTCTTTGGCTTCTGGAACGACCGTGAGCCCCTCTTCCCTTCTTTCTTCTCATCTCCTTACCGCTTCTTCCTCCTCGTGCATGCAGCCACCGCCGCATGCAGCACCCTCTCATCCTTCGCATGCGACCGAACCCTTCTCTCTTTCATTCTCTTCTCTCTTCTTCTTTCTACTCCGGTCGCGGCACCACTCGCTCACGGTTTCTTCTTCTTCGGCAGGATCACCAATGGCAATCCCTCCCTCCCTCGGGCTTGCGATGGCCGTCGCGAGATACCCTCTCCGGTGGAGATCGCGCAAGGGCGATCTCCACTTCTCTTCCCCCATGCCGGCACTAGCCGCCTAAATGAAGGAAAACATTAATCAGGTTTCCCTTAAAAGCTCTTCCTTCTGGCCGTTAGATCTCCACGGTGAGATCTGGGACGTTCGATTAAGGCAGGGGCAATTTCGTCTTTTTACCCCTCATATCATGGCCACACAATTTAGGATTTTATTAAGGGCAAAAGGGTCTTTTTGCGCCTTTAAGATCTCACACGATTTGGCGTTCGTTTGAATTTCAAGTAAGAATAGATCTAGGCGGTCTGATCGAATTGGGCGGGAAATAATATGAGCTGTTGGATCGTGATCTACATAAAAGCGAATCCTCGCCGCACGATTGTGATACACGCGGACCGTTGGATCGCGATCCGCGTGAGGTGGTTCCCTAGCCATCGGATCGGCTCGCCCAGACGTGATAATGGTCGTTTATCAGAAACACAAAGAGAAGGATTCGTGGCCACAGGATCAAATACTCCTCTGTACATGCAGATCGTTGGATCTACATCACGCAGATCGCCACAAGGGCAGCCATGGGTGCGTAGGCTTGCCCTCGTGTCCGCCGCACGACATTAGGCTGTTGGCCGCGTTACCACATCACCTGCTGATGTGGCCGAACTTCCTAAAATTGCAAAAAGCACCAGTTTTCTGTATTTTTGTTCAATTAGGTCATCGGATCCTGTTTTGGGCCCAAACAACTTCCAATATTTCCGATAATTCGCACATAGGTTCCTAAATTCTTATTTAATCTAATTTTTGGCTTAAATATTATTTGTAATTATCCTGATATTTATTTTAATTATTTATTTTTATATTTACTTAATTTAATGTCCCTTAATCTGTTTTAAATTAATTGTATAATGTTCTCTCTTATTTAATATATTAATTTTCAGTTTCTCCTAATATTTCTAACTTAATTTATTAATTTACTACTTCTAGCCTATACTAAAAATCTCATTTGAATTTATTTCACGAATTAAGAGTTTAATTAATTTTAAATTCCCTTTTTAATTTATTTTTTTATGAAACTCGGACTTCGATTTTTGCTGGGGTATTACAAAGGGGACCTTTTATTAGGTTGGTGTGTAACACAATCACAGAATGTTCATGCGAGTGTAATTTACAGTGTCACAAGTGGCAATGTAAATTTGCCCACAGCCAAAATAGGAATCTAAGAGGAGGATCACTGAACTTAATAAGTATGCTTGCATGCAGTAAATGTCTATTAGAGAGTGGCGTTTCTCATAGATTTGTCATACGAAGGTCTTCTATAAAGCATGAAGTAGAACGTGTTACAAAAAAATTGATCAATACCATTTACATTCCTATATTTAATTGATCATGTCTTTTGAAACTAATATAGCAACATTAGTTTGATGAAAAATCAAATAAAATTTTAATAAAGCCAAAGACATAAAAGTCTAACTCTTAAATATGTAATCTAGAATTCAACAAACTATATAATATAGAATTCAACTATTCAACCTTTGAAAAAACAACTAGGATAGCTAGTTTTTATGCACCGAAGTTAAGTTCTCATCTTGACGATCTTAAAGATATACTCTCCACTATTAACATCAAACACTCAAAATTTTGCACCTATAGTATTAGTAACTAAAAATCAACCTATGTCTTTAAAGTAAGAAGCACACCTTAATGCTAATGGGATTAACCATTTTTCGATTAAACTGTGCATTCTTTAAAAAGCTTTTGTTCAAAGCATATGAGCAAATGAAATCTAGCTAATGTTACCACGTTGGTTTTTACAAAGTACTAATGGCTAATTTGAGTTTCAAATTTAACCACTTTAACACTAAATTATGAATCAAATAATAAGTAAACATTTGCTTGGGATTGATACATGGTTGATTCTTGTAGAGAAAGAAAACAAGAAGTTTCTTCATGGATCTTTTGTTTTAATGCAAATAATCTTCCTTCAACAGGAATTGGGAGAGATTTCGCCATGGTATGAAAAAATTAAATCAAGAATACTATGTTGCTAAAATAAAAGGGAAAAAGATCCCTTCAAACATTTAATAAATTTTATGAATGTGACAAGTTCACATATGCAAGTGAATGTTTATTATATGAATGTTCAAACTAGTCACACAAATATGAGAATGTAATATTTAGAGTTATATTGCATATTTTCATATTTTTCAAACTATAATAATAAATAGAACAAAATTACATATATATATAAATATATATATTCTCCTAATGAGATGTCATTAAAAGTACGATCATAGTTAAAGATTTTTTTTTAAAAAAAAATACAAAGTGAAATGTGTAGTATTAATACAGGTACCAAAAGGGTGCCAACTCTTGTTCAAAAGAGTTTATATATCTATCAAAATGTCACTAAGGTCCCGAAATTCTCCATCAACAGTGAGAGATGATCCAATAATAAAAAACTAAGGGTTTTGAACCATATGTTTTTAAGTAAATCAAAAGAATACACATCATGAATCCATCAAAAGTTCTTTTTTTTCCTCTCATTCCACACTAGCCAAAAGATGGCAAGCATATTAAATCTGCTTGCTTCCTCCCTCCCTTGATGCCTTTTCACCACCAAATTTCATCTTTCATTGGTCTTGCCATCTCTCAATTGATGCCTAAAAGCTTATAAATCATATTTTAAAGCTTGTACACCATCAGACACCAGAGAAGCATGTGGATGCAATTTTGTTTACTATCTTGTAAAGGTAACAAGGATTCACCAAAGTTGTGCTCTATCTCCTCAACTTTTGAATAGTTAAAGTGCATTCTCTACTAGTCTCGCAAGCAAAAAATGAAACCTTGGGTGGGTCTCTTACTTTCCAAGTTACGGACCACACCCTATCTTATAGGGTAATGACCGGAGTATACTTACTTAAATAATATAAACTCGAATTAAGTAAAATAACTTAACTTTATTAATCATAAAAGAGTCGTAAAAATATTACATCCCTTAAATGTAAAACATAAAAATATGTATGAGACTTTAAATTTTACTACTTATATTACTAAACAAAAGTACGAAATAGTAACCTTAATATCAGAGTCTAACTTCAGAAATTCCTTCCGTATCACCACTCACTCTGCAACAATATCTTCAGTATGTGGAGGGTGATAGGGGTGAGATAAAATATTCCAATAAATGATGTTATGAAATCACAGTATAGTACATGCAATATATAATTTTTTTACACACAATAAAAAATATATATTATATAATCTCTCCAAAATAGATACGAATCGAAAGATGAAAGCACAAATCAGAAACAGATTCATGTTATATACTTCATCACTATTATGGAGGATCAATCAGTTACCATACATTATGCGTAGGCATAGATACTTATCATTGATTCCCCATTTAATTGAACACAGAACGACATACATGAGTATCTTGAAACATTACTACCCCCCGAACATAGAACGGTTAGGACACGCCGATCATACTGTTTTCCCAAACACCCTAACACGGAATAGTTATGTATGGGTACACACTTATCACTTTACCAATACACCTGAACATAGAACGATTATGTATGGCTAGATTGAAACATAGCATAATGCAGGTACTTTCAGAATAACTTCTTTCCATAATTAGTGATGCACACATATCAAAATTACATTTCAAAAACGCAAAATGAAATAACATTCATATCGAAGTAAAACTTTAACAAATACTTACTTAGCAAATACAAAAGATAAATAAAACACGTGCATATTTTTATACTAAAAATATATAAAATACTCTTAAACTACGTAGACTATGAATCCATAATATCCACTTACATTAGGTTCTTAGCAATCATAATCTTAATTCTATTAGATTTTCGGCTTTGTTTATGACATTTTCTTCCAAAAAATCTAGCAAGATTTCAGGATGATTTTTAGTCACTTGACTTAAAAATATCCAACACAATACTCAAAAACTAATCCCAAAAATCAAAGAGAAACCGAACTTCAAAACTTAAAAAAAGACTTACCATCCTAATGGTTTATAACCTCCTTTTAATTGTGAGCCTTCTCCCTCATCTCTTTCTCTTCCTCTACTCTCATAAATTTGTAGAGTTTCACCAAGATTTTTATCTAAAATCTCAAAATACTCTAAAAAAATTACATATTTCGTACTTCCTCTTCTTCCTTCATCTTGATGTTTCTCACTATTTTTCTCTCATTCGAAATGTCTCTTCCTCCCTTCTCCTTTTCCCTATTTATAGGAGTGGGGATCCATGAGAGAAATGTTACCACCGTTCTATCATACCATTTTATCTAAAAGTTGCCACCTTTCATCATGTTACTTCACCTAAGAAGTTACCACTTTTCATATGCCATTTTATCTAAAAGGCCTTTTCACATTCCACTTCATCTAAAAGTTATCACTCTTTATGAGGTCACTTTATCTAAAAGTTACCACTTCTCACATGCCACTTTATTTAAAACTTGTCACTTTCTGTTATATCATTTTATCTAATAGTTAACCCTTTTCATTATACTATTTCATTTAAAAGATTCCCACCTTTTTTTAGGCCTCTTCATGCTTATTCTAGCTCCTTCATCTTTATCTATCATTTTACCGTTTGACTCTAAACTATGTTCTAAACTTTATTATAGATTTTCAAGCTAAATTAAATATATTAAATATAAGAAATTAACTCGGAGGTATTTTCAAGCTACCACATCCTTCCCTCCTTAAAAATAAAATTTGATCCTCCAAATTGGACTTATCAGTAGTCATAAACATATATGGGTATTTTGCCTTCATTTCCTCTTTTAGCTCCCATGTGGCTTCTTCAGTCGAATGATGTTGCCATAGTACTTTTGCTAAGGAGATTACCTTGGATTGTAATATCCTTTCTTTGCGAGCCATTATCTACACAGGAAGCTCAATATAGGATAGGTTATCCTGAAGTGCAAAGGGTTCATATTAAAGTACATGCGATGGATCTGGGTGATATTTCTTCAACATTGATACATAACGGACATTGTGTATGTTGGCTAACTCAGGTGGCAATACTAAGTGGTAGGCGACAGTTTCGACTCTCTCCAATATTTCAAAAGGTCCCATAAATCGAGGATTGAGTTTTTCTTTCTTCTCAAATATCATAATCCCTTTAATTTGTGAGATTTTCAGAAATACATGGTCCCCTACTTCAAATTCTAAATCTCTTCTTCAATTTTTTGCATAATTTTTCTACCTACTTTGAGCTGTTAGAAGATGTTTCCTAATCAATTTCACCTTCTTTATAGTTTCTTCCACTAATTCAGGCCCAACCAGTTGTTGTTCCTCAATTTCTTCCCAATAGATAGGTGATCTACAGGGTCTTCCATACAAAGCCTTATAGGGTGCCATTTGAATTTTAGATTGATAGCTATTGTTATATACAAACTCAATAAGAGGTAAATGATCGTCCCAATTACCTTGTAACTCAATGATGCATGCTCATAGCATATCTTCTAGAGTTTAGATTGTCCATTCTGATTGACCATCCGTCTGAGAATGGAAAGCTGTACTAAAGGATAGCTTGCTCCCCATAACAATCTGTAGACTGGTCCAAAATCTTGAAGAAAAGCGGAGATCTCGATCTAAGATGATTGCAATTGGTATGCCATGCAATCTCACAATCTCCCTAATATAAAGTCTAGCTAACTTGCCTAGTGGGTCATTTAATTTGATAGCTAGAAAATAAGCAGACTTAGTTAATCTATCAACGATAACCTAAATAGCATCATGTTGGGATCTTTTTTTAGGTAGGCCCACTACGAAATCCATGGTAATATATTCCCATTTCCACTCTACTACTAGTAAGGGCTGAAGTAGTCATTCTAGTCTCTGATGTTCAACGTTCACTTGTTGGCAAGTGAGACATTTAGAAATGAACTCTGCTATATCCTTCTTCATCTTACTCCACTAGTATTTAGTCCTCAAGTTCTGATACTTCTTAGTGTTGTTAGGGTGAATAACAAATCTAGAGCGACGCGCTTCTTCTAATACCCCATTTTTAAGACTATTATTATTCGACACACATACCCTATTTCCAAATCTCAATATACCATCTTTTGATAATTCTGGCCTAAGTCCCTTACTGACATCTTCTATAATCGACTTCAAGGTAGGATCAGACAATTGGGCTTATCTAATTTTTTGTATCAAAATGGGTTGTACTTTTATATTGGGTAGGTATCTTCCTGATCTCTTATGTCGGATCTTCAGATTCAATTTTTGGAACTCCTCTATGAGTCTCCACTTTGAGGCCATCATGTAGGCAAGAGTGCAAATACTCTTCCTACTAAGTGCATATGCAACCATATTGCCCTTTTTCGGATGGTATAGGATCTTATAATTATAATCCTTCAGTAAATCCATCCATCTTTGTTGGCACATATTAAGTTTTTTATGTGAGAACAAATACTTCAAACTCTTATGGTCTATGTAAATCTCAAAACTTTTAGCATATAGATAATGATGCCAGATCTTTAAGGCAAAAACTGTGGCGGCTAGTTCTAAATCATGGGTATGATAGTTTTGCTCATGATTTTTTAAATATTTAGATCCATAAGCTATCACTTTTCTGTATTACATTAGCACACATCCCAATTCTTGCTTTGAAGCATCACTGTAGATAAAGAATTCACCAGTATCGTTATGAATAGTCAATATTAGAGCTGTTCTCAACTGCTTCTTTAGTTCTTGAAAATCTTGTTCACACTTATCATTCCACTCAAACTTTATGTCCTTTATAGTGAGTTGAGTTAGTGGAGTAACAATCTTTGAAATTTTTTTAATAAACTTCCTGTAGTATCCAACTAAACTAAGGAAACTTTGAACTTCAGTTACCGTTATAGGCCTTTTTCAGTTTACTACTACTTCTATTTTAACTGGATCTATTGATATTTCGTCTTTTGAAACTATATATCTGATGAAGACAACATTCTTTAGCTAAAACTCACAATTCTTAAAGTTGGCATACAATTTCTTTTTCCTAAGTATCCCAAGCACTATTGCCAAATGCTCCACATGTTTAGTCTCGCTCCGTGAATAAATCAGTATATCATCAATGAAAATGATGGTAAATTTATCCAAGAATGGCTGAAAGACTTTGTTGATCAAATCCATAAATACTGTAGGAGCATTTATTAGATTAAAAGGCATGATAAGAATTCGTAATGGCCATAACTGGTTCTGAAGGCAGTCTTGGGAACATCCTCTTTTTTAATTTTTAATTGATGGTGTCCAAAACGTAGATTAATCTTTGAAAATACTTGGGCTCCTTGAAATTGGTTGAATAGATCATTAATACGAGGCAACATATACTTATTCTTTACAGTAACTTGGTTTAGTTGTTTATAGTTAATATAGAGTCGCATGGCACCATTTTTCTTCTTCACAAATAGTATTGAAGCTCTCCAAGGTGATACACTTGGTATGATGAAACCCTTATATAGTAATTCCTACAATTGTTTCTTGAGTTCCTCTAATTTGGCTTTCGCCATTCGATACGGAGCCTTAGAGATATGGCCCCTACTAGGAATTAAGTCAATGAAGAATTCGATCTCCTGGTCTATAGGTAGACCTAAAAGATCTTCTGGAAAAACATCAAAAAATTCTTTCACCACTGGTATCTGTTGTAGATTGACTTCTTTACTTTTATTCTCCACTATGTAAGCTAAATACCTTGCATATCCCTTCTCAAGTGATCGTTGAGTTTGAATGCAAGATACGAGACATGGATATTAGGGCTCCCTAATCCCTTTGAATTTGAAGGCCTTGTCATTGGAAATATTAAAAGTCACCGTCTTTCCATAACAATCTATA
Source organism: Carica papaya (assembly GCF_054855325.1). Classification (NCBI taxonomy): domain Eukaryota; kingdom Viridiplantae; phylum Streptophyta; class Magnoliopsida; order Brassicales; family Caricaceae; genus Carica; species Carica papaya. The sequence continues at coordinate 15,476,004 of NC_142314.1, forward strand.
TTGGCATGGTACGCAACCAACTGGTCCATTCCTAATATGATGTCAAAATCATGCATATCTAAGAGTATGAGATCTACTGGTAACTCTCTGTTGGCAATCTCCATAATACATGCTTGACATACTGTACTAGTGGTCAAGTCCTTATTGACTAGGGTAGAGACTACTAATACATAATCTAACGGTGACTGTTCAATATTTAGATGCCGAGCAAACTCATGTGATGTAAAAGAGTGTGTAGATTCTAGGTCCATTAAGACCTTAGCCAAGGTACTAGAGATAGTAAGCATATCTTGGATCACATCCTGGGAGGCTTCAACATCTCTTTCTATAAGAGCATATAATCTTCCTTGAAATCTTGGCCCGGTATGCTCTTTATTGATATGACACTCTTTGATCCGATGTTGAGTACTACAAAGCATCCATTTATTAGCTTGTAGCAGGGTATGCTACCATGATTGTTTCTACAATGGAAGCTTTTTTATTCTGGCCCTTGTGCTGGGACTATGAGATCCGTCTTTTGCCTTTTATCAGATTGTTATGGCTCATAGACCTTTCTTTTATTGTTTGGTATGAATGGTTGAACGCATTGGATCTGTTGTAGGACTGGGCTTGTAGCCTCTTTTGTAATCTGGGCCCGTTCTAGTGCTTCTTGGTGGTCATTAATTTTCAGAACTGAGATTTTATACCAAATCTCCTTACGCAGGCCTCTCTGAAACTTCCTGGCTCTTAGGCTTCCATCTGCTACTAAGTTAGGTACGAATTGAGCTAGTTTTATAAACTTTTCTGCATATTTTGCCACCCTCATATTCCCTTACTTGAATTCTAAAACTCGATTTACTTTTGTTCTCGAATAAAGTCAGGGAAATACTTTTTGTAGAATACCGTTCTAAATGCTTCCCAAAAGATCGTGTCCTCAGGGATCCCTTCTTCAGGCACCACCAATGTTCTACAGCTCCCTTGAACATGAATGTGGTTAATTGTACCTTTTGTTTTAAAGTGGGGCTGGGAACATCAAATATCTTCTCCAACTTCATGATCCATTATTCGGCTAAAATCGGGTCGGTTGCTCCAGTAAGTGATGGTGTGTTCATCCTCTTAAATTTTTCAATGAGTTTTCCATTATTTTCCTGTATTAGCTGGGTGTTACTGGTACTAACATTATTACCGTTAGTAGCACTTTGGATATGAACTATGTGTTAACTTACCACTGTAGCCAAGCCTTCGACTATACGCATGAGCTTATCTAAACTCTACTAGATCTGGTCTTCTGAAACCCAAAGTGCAATATCTCGCCCATCCCTGTACTAAAATGAATTGAAAACCCTATTTATTCGGGCCTTTGGTTGTGTTAAACTTAATTAATTTACGCGACTTAATATTTATCATAATTTGTAATTTTAGTTGATTTTTATTTATTTAATTTAATTTTATTTTAAATGACTTTATTCTAACTCATTTAAATTAAATATGAAAATTGAGAAAAAAATTAGAAAACGACGAATCGGGAAGAAATTCTGTGGGAAAAATGTTGCAAGGAGTTTGGTTGCCCGCGTGGGTGCTAGGCACTGTGCGCGCGTGCATGCGTGCACAGTGGCCGTGGGGCATGCGCACAACGTTCACGTCCCATCCGCACGCACGGGACGTGTACATAGCGCGCACGTCCCATCTGCACGCACACATGCACGGGACATACACACAACGCGCACATCTTGTGCACGCGGGGTTAGGACCTGTATGCATCTTATCACGTGCTGGCAGGCTATCCGCGGGTCACCTCGTATGCAGATAGGCACTGCACACTGTGCGCGCGCCATCTGCGTAGTAGGCCTGCGCGGATAGGCCCTATGCGCTTGGGACCTGCGCGCAATAGGCCTGCACGCGTGCAGGCTAGACCCTTCGCATGCGACAGGAGGCCTGTGCGCCTGCAGGCTAGCCTGCAGCACGCCGCCATCATTGGTGGAGGAGGCCCTCATCCCTTACTTTTCATGCTAAGCATTTTTTTCTCCTCTCCTCACACTGAATTTTGCCACTTCGTGCGAATCCGATGGTTCCAAAACTTTATAAATTTTCATCCCCTTTTCTTTCCTCTCCACACTCCATTCTTCCATTTTTTAAAGGTCTAGAGAGAGAGAAAGAGATAGTAGTCAAGTGAGAAAAGAAGAGAAAGAAAGGAGAACAGTGAAGGATAAAACATAAAGGTTTTGGTAAGGAATCTAGTATTTCTTTTGATGTCTTAAGAAGTATTTTTGGATAAACTAATTTAATATGATTGTTATTTTACTTGTTTTGTATACTTTTATTCAGGTGAGTCAATTTGTTCTTATTTTCAAGCATGCTATGTGAATTGCAGACACTTGATGAATTTGCATGTAATAAATATAATATGTAATTAGTAAAGTAAAAAGTATAAAAAAAAAAAGAAAAAGAGAAAAGTGGAATAAAGCCTGTGTGGTCGAAGTGTATTTGTATTTACACAAATATTGCATCAAGTGTCTCGTTAGGATTTTTATCTCTGACGAGTATCTATTCCCCTTGCCCTTTAGGATATTTATTTTTCCCTCTCCTATATGGTTTGGAAAGATGTAAGAAGACTGCTTCTGGTGGATGACGACATACCCTCCAACGAGAGTGGTGTTGCACTATTTGTAGGAGTCACCCATGGCAATGTCATGACTGTAAATATCTATTAGGGCCACTATGGCTGGTACGACCGTGGTCATAGATCGTACCATGGTTTGGCCAGCTGAAAATGGGCATGAGCAAATTGCTGTATCCGTATCTGATTTAGTCATTCCATTTGGGTAGTTGGAAATGTGTATTTGCCCTCAAAGATGGAAGTTGTAACGACTTCGCGAAGCATGACATGAAAATATGAGCATTTCATGATTTATTTGATTTTTTCTATTATCTAGCATGATGTATGTTTGATTTTCTGTATTAAAATATCATTTACTTAACAAATAAATAGTTTTCCATAATGTGAGATAGGTAAATGAGAAAGTTAAATGATAAGATAAAATAATTAACTTCTGAAATCTTGCGATGTTAATTTAATACTGTTTTCCTTACTGAGCATATGGAACTCACTCTTTCCATTCTTCCCCCAGATGAGGAAAAAAGCAAGGAACCGCAGGCTGACCTACCATTGGAAGTCTATGAAAATCCCATGGATCCAGAAGTTTAAGTGTATGACTGTTCCCGTACTCTGATGAATCCAATAGCATAATGAAAGAAGTGGCCCTTATGTTTTGTTTTACAGCCACTTCTGGCCTCAGTATATGTATGTATTGGAACTTGTATATATATATATATATAAGGAATTTGTAATGATTTTGTTCCACTACATAAATTTTATCATGCACTCGTTATTCTGAATCTATATCTGACACCCATTTGCCTTAATTAGCACTTGGGATGTCACACAATGTGCTTACTCTCTCAATATCGTTGCGATTTCCTACATTCATGAAATTCAAATTTAGAGGCATTTTCTTATGTTTCACAACTCTATCTAAGTCTTTGTAATCCTAAAACTCATATTCAAGGGATGTCCTATAACCATGCTCTGATACCACTTGTTACGGACCACACCCCGTCTTATAGGGTAATGACCGAAGTATACTTATTTAAATCATATAAACTTGAGTTAAGTAAAATAATCTAACTTTATTAATCACAAATGAGTCGTAGAAGCATTACACCCCTTAAATATATATAAACATATATACGAGGTTCTAAATTTTCTTACTTACATTAGTAAACAAAAGTACAAAATAGTAATCTTAATATAAAAATCTAGCTTCAGAAATTCCCTCTGTATCACCACTCACTCTGCAGCAGTATCTTCAGTATGTGGAAGGTGATAGGGGTGAGATAAAATATCCTAATAAGTGATATTATGAAATTACAACATAGTACATACAATATATAGTTTCTTTACACAAAATATATATCATATAATCTCTCCAAAATAGATACGAATCAAAAGACGAAAGTACAAATCAGAAAACAGATTCATGTTGTATACTTCATCACTATTATGGAGGATCGATAAGTTATCATAAATTATACGTAATCATAAATACTTATCATTGGTTCCCTATGTACTCGAACACGGAATGACATATATGAGTACCTTGAAACATTGTAACCCTCTAAACATGGAAAGGTTAGGGCACGCAGATCAAACTATTTTTCCATACACCCCAACACAAAACAGTTATATATGAGTACATTTATCACTTCGGCAATACACCTTAACACAAAATGGTTATGTACGACTAGATTGAAACATAACATAATGCAGGTGCTTTGAGAATAATTTCTTTCCATAATGAGTGATGCACACATATCAAAATTATATTTCAAAAACACAAAGCAAAATAACTCTTATATCGAAGTAAAACTTTAACAAATACTTACTTAGCAAATACGGAAGACAAATAAAACACATGCACATTTTTATACTGAAAATATGTAAAATACTTCAAAACTATGTAGGCTATGAATCTATAATATCCACTTACCTTAGGTCCTTAGTAGTCTTAATCTTAATTCTAGTAGAGTTTCGGCTTTATTAATGACCTTTTTCTCTCAAACATCCGGCACGATTTTGGGATGATTTTGATCACTTTCTTAACTTAAAAATATCCAACACAATACTCAAAAACTAATCCAAAAAATAAAAAAGACTAAACTTCAAAACTTAAGAAAAGACTTACATTCTTAACAGTTTATAACCTCCTTTTGATTGCGAGTCTTCTCTATTTTCTCTTTCTCTTCCTCTGCTCTCACAAATTTAAAGAGTTTTACCAAGATTTAAATCTAAAACCTCAAAATACTCTCAAAAATCACACAATTCGTACTCCATCTTCTTTCTTCACCTCTATGTTTCTCACTATTTTTCTCTCATTCGGAATGTCTCTCTTCCTCTCTTCTCCAATCCCCTATTTATAGGAGTGAGGAGCCACAAGAGAAAGGTTGCCACCATTCTTTCATACCATTTCATCTAAAAATTACCACCTTTTATGATGTCACTTCACCTAAAAGATTACAACTTTTTATATGTTGTTTTATCTAAAAAGCTTTTTCACATGCTACTTCATCTAAAAAGTTACCACTTTTCACATGCCACTTTATCTAAAAGTTGTCATTTTTGTGATGTCACTTCATTTAAAAGTTACCACTTTTCACATGTCATTTCATCTAAAAATTGTCACTTTTCATTATGTCGTTTTATGTAATAGTTACCACTTTTCATTATACCATTTCATTTAAAAGGTTTCCACCTTTTTTCATACCTCTTAATGCTTATTCTAGCTCCTTCATCCTTATCAATCCTTTTACTGTTTGAATCTAAACTATGTCCTTAACCTTATTATATATATCTAAGCTAAATTAAATATATTAAATATAAGAAATTAACTCGGAGGTATTTTTAAGCTTTCACATTCCAAGTTTTTCTGACCACGAATCTAACATTAGTATCTTCATGTTTGAACAACTACTTATAGAAAGACTTAACTATGAAGGACTTGTTCTTAAAAGACTCCATTAAGGGGTATCATTGCAACCATCAAAAGCCCCAAAGGAAATAGTACTTAAAAATTTCTCATATTCACCTATCTTTGAATCATTCAAATTTCTTGTAATAAAAACTTGTTCCTTCTCACCGAATCTTGCTTCAATGAAATAATCATAGATCTTTACATGGATCAAGAACCAAGTATAGTAAGGCTTTATTTCAAAGACCAAATCATTTTATTTTAGTCTAGACTAATTATTGAACTAGTAGTTCTTGATCCAGTTCAAAATTATTTGATTTTTTTTAAAACTTTTAGTTAAGAATTAACAAAACTAGAACTAAAACTAAAAGTTATTTTATATTTTTATATTTTTTATTTTCAGTCTAAATCGGTAAATTCTATTTTAATCTAGACTAAAACTCGAGTGAAATTGATTTTTTTTTGCTCTTGGTGTTTCAATCGAGGACTAGATCAAATAATATTTTGTTTAATTCAATATGGATAATTCTCTTTGATCAATAATTTCAAATTTCTGAAAATATATGTAAAATAAATTAAATCCAAAATCTTCTCAATTCTAAAATTTTAAATTTATAAATAAATTAACATTTGAATACATAAAATGAAATTGCCATGCTTAGTTATGTTGACTATTCACAATCAAGCTTATATCTTGGATCTTCCTTTAAAACTCAACATGCAAATGTATCTTTTTTTCATTAGAAGGAAAAATATGTCAAAATTTTGTTAATATAATTTTTTTTAATATAGAAGTATGGAATAAATTATAGTTATCAAATATTTAAAATTCTTGTAATATTAAGGTCTCTGCTATAGTAAGTTATAAATCCCCAAACTTCTTATATCTTAAAGAAAAAACAATATAATATATATATATATATATCAAATAGTGATAATGGCTATCAAGTTAGTGTCATTAGCTTATTTACAATTACTAACTCTCACATTGCTATTAGTGGTTAAAGTTATCACGAGTAATTGTCATGATTACTAAATTAATATTATAGAAGGAAGGTCATTAATGGCAATAAGTTAGCAGTGTTCATGATTAGGATTATGGTATTGGTTGTCATGTTACCAATATTGACTATTAAGTTACAACTAGTTATTGCCATGTTTTCATTATTTATTGTAAAGTAGCCATCATTATTAGCATTGACTATTAAGTTTGCACTAGCGGCTATAGAATTACATGGATATGTACATGAAATAAAAGAAATAAATAAATATTGTTCATTTTCATAATGTTATGTATAATACCCCAAAAACCTTCATACTTAATTTGTAATATGAACCCCTATTTATTGGGGCCCTAAGACCTTTTAAACTATTTAATATTTTGTATTTTAAATTTTTAGATGAATTTCGTATTTCGTATTTTAATTTTGTATTTTATTTGGTTAAATAATTCTTGAAATTAATCATTTTATTTTATCATAAGAAAATTGTATTTTTATTTATTATTTAAAAATATTTCGGAGGAAAAGGAGAAAAATCTCACAGAAGAGATCCCGTTCGTGCTGTTTCATGCGCTGCTCGAGTGTGCGTGCGCTAGCCAGCACTAAATGTGCGCATTATGTACACGTCTCGTTTGCGCAGGGCGTGAGGAACGGTCTGCGCTCGATGTGCAATTGGCCTACGTGCGCGACAGGCTAGGACTGCATCACGCAACAAGCTTGGGTAGCGTGAGTTACCTCGAGCAATGCTCGCCACCCCCTTAGGCACCGCGCACCACCTTCGAGCAGCAAGTATTAGTTGGGCGGTGCGTCGTTGTCACTTTAGGGACGTGTGGCCATCATTTGGGTGGCATGTCTTTAGTTTTTGTGCCGCTGTTACATCATGTCGTCCATCCATCGATCACATCCGTCAATCATCATATCTCACCTTTCCCCTTGATTTTCTCTCTCTTCACCAGATTTTGCCACTTGGTACAAATCTAACGGTTCTTATTTTTTATATTTAGGGACCCCACTTCACCGTTTCCTTATCACTTCCATTTCCATTCTTCCATCCACTAAAGAGTTTTAGAGAGAGAGGGAGAGGGAGAGGAGGAGGAGAAGAAAAAGGCGTAGGAAACACCAAAATTTCATTAAAGAATTTTTAAACATCATAAAGAGAATTTTTAGAGTTAAATTAACGAAGTTTAAACTAATGATCGCATGATTAAATATTATACTTAAAACAACGTAATTTTACGTGTTAATGCATGTTTTATGAACGTTTATGATCTTATTATTTGTATGTGTAATTTAAATGATTTAATGCTTGAGATAAATAATGATATGTGATGCAACTGATGGTGGAAAGATAATTAAGAATGATATGATGTATTAGACATGAGAAATACGTTTTGGAATTGGCATGCATAACTCATAAAGTGTTTTGTTAGACTTTTTATCTCTGAGTAGTTTCTGTTTCTCCCCCATTTGGTCTGGAAAGACATAAGAAGATCGCTCTCTGTGGATAACGACATACCTTTTTATAAGAGTGGTGACAGGATATGATTGTAGGGGTCATATTTGGCAAAGTAAGACCGTGACCATAGTTAACATGTAGGACCATTGTGGTTGGCATGACCGTAGTTATAGATCGTATCATGGTTTGACAAGGCATAAATGTGCTGTTGGTTTGGTAAACCACAAATTGCTGTTATAAATAAAATGAATTGATCATTCCACATGGATAGTTGGGAAACCGTATTGCGCTCAGTAGATGGAAGTCGAAATGACTTTGCGCGAAGAATAAAATGAAAAACAAGGCATAATATGATTTGTTTGATTTTCTCTATTTTCAGCATGATTGATTTGATTGACATGATATGATTTTGACTTGATTTTTTTTATTAAAATAAATCATTTTCATAATTAATAAAGAATCCTAACGTGACTTATGATGGTAAGTAATGATGGTACTTTAAAATAAATCATTCTCTAATGAGTCCATCTTTTGTAGAGGCTTGTAATTAATTTTGTTTCTACCTCAATATTATATGAAACTCTATTATTATTTTATAGAGGCTTGTAATTATTTGTTTTGCTGGATATATTTATCCATTATGCACTTGTAATATGTTTCTATATCTGACACCCTTATGCCTCAAATTGCATTTGGGATATCACACATGGTATCAGAGTAGTTATGTAGAATAATCCCTTACAACTGAGGCTGTAGCTAGGAAAACCTTCTAAAATACTAAGGAAATATGATATATTTCAAAAACAAGACCACCAACTCGTGTCTTACTTTTCTTTTGTAGGAATAACGCGAGGGAGACCTTCTGTAGAGCGTATCGAAAGACCTGAGGCCCAGGATCATATGATTAGGGCCAATTTTACTGAACTCTTTTGAGCCATTGAGGGTCTACTCGCAGTCGTAGGACAAAACCAAGCCAACCCTTGCCAACATCCTCCTGTCCCTGACTACCGACCAGTTGAGAGGTTTATCTCTTACAACACAGTAGAATTTAGGAAACTTAATCCATCGTACTTTGAAGGAGGGCCCCGACTATTTAGTAGTTGAAGCCTAGATCCTGTAGATAGAGAAACTTTTCTCTATCTTAAACCTAACCAAGGAGCAAAAAATCCCCCTAGCAGCCTTCATACTAACCGGTGAAGCTGAACATTGGTGGCGACTTAAAAAAGAAGTCCTACCTACCCCTACCACTTAAGAGGTTTTTATAGATGTGTTCTTTGTTAACTTCTTCCCAGTTTATGTCTAAGAGAAGAAGGAGGAGAAATTTCAGGACCTCTTACAGGAAAACTTGACAGTTGTCTAATATGCAACCTAATTTGTCAAGTTGTCTAGGTTTGACCCATTAATGGTCATCCCTGAGAGTCGTAAAACTAGGAAGTTTTTAAAGGGACTTCGTGCTAATATCTATGACCGGGTTATGATGTTGAGACCCATTTCATATGTCGATGTGCTAGAACATGCCCAGTTGGCCGAAGACCTTATCTCGGCTAGGCACTAATGCATCGCCCGAGTTTGTACCCAACAACAATAACACCAACCCCAACAAACCCAAAATAAGACTGCCTAACCCAATTAGTAACCATCCTGATAAATGATCCCGAGTTGCCCCTCCCCCTACTCTACCTCCACCTATTGGATAACCAACCTAACCTTCCCAACTATGCCAGTATTGTGGTCGTTTGAAAAATGATAAGTCCTATCAACATTTGAACAACACCTGCTATGAGCACGAAAGCCCTCAACACTTTATGAAGGATTGCCCCCGACGGCCGAAGGACATGGCCATATCAGTAGCCCAGGGTCATGTGTACCACTTTGATGAATCCGGTGCCCTCACCATTCCTATCCTTATCAAGAGTATGATTTCTATCCATGATATTTCTGTCAGAGCTCTGATTGATACATGTACTACCCACTCTTTCATTTCTTGTTCAATTTGTTTGTAAATTAGATATTAGGCCAAAATCTTTAGTTGAAGTGTTAGTAGTAGAAACTCCCTCTAGGGGTTTATTAGAAGTTCATTGTGTATATAAAAATTGCAAAATAAAAGCTTCAGAAATAGATATGTTAATAGATATGATACTTTTAAAGTTTTCAGGATTTGATGTTATCTTAGGAATGGATTGGTTAGAGAAATATAGGAAAATCATTAATAGTGAAAGTAAAGTTGTAATCTTGTGATCACCAAAAATGAAATAAAAATCTAGTTTTACTATTATCTAAACTTTGAATAAACATGAATATGGATGTTGATCCTACTGTATACATTATTCCTATTGTTCGTAACTTTTTGGAAGTCTTTCTGGAAGATCTACTTGATCTGCCTCCCCCATGGGAGATAGGATTTTCTATCGATTTACTTCTTGGAACATAACCTATCTCAAAACTTGACTATCACATGAGTCGTACTAAGTTCGCAGAATTAGAAAACTAGTTTTCCGAATTTCTTGGTCAAAACTTCATCTGTCCCAATCATTCCTCTTGGGGTGCTCCGGTATTATTTGTGAAGAAGAAGCATGACTCCCTCCGACTGTGTATAGATTATAAAGAGCTCAACCATGTAATAGTACAAAGTAAGTACCTTTACCTCGTATTGATGATCTCTTCGATTAGTTGCAAGGTGCTATGATCTTCTTAAAGATTGATCTCAGATTGGGATACTACATTTGTGGGGGTCAAAGAAAAAAATATTCTGAAAATCACTTTATGATGCCGATATGATCTGTACGAGTTCAAGGTTATGCCTTTTGGATTAACTAATGCCCCTACTGCTTTCATGGATCATATGAACATGATTTTTTGATATGTAATTGATCAATATGTCATTGTGCTTATTGATAACATCTTGTTATACTCTAAGAGTCTAGAAAAACACACTGTCCATTTGTCTCGGGTATTAGAAACTCTTCACCGAAACTAGTTGTATGCTAAGTTTAGTAAGTGCTCTTTTTGGTTGGATTAAGTATCCTTTCTTGGCCATGTAATTTCGGGTGAAGGAGTTTCTGTGGATCCATCCAAAGTCGAAATAATGATTAACTAGAACCCACCAACAAACATAATTTCCTTAGTTTAACAGGTTATTATCGGTGATTAATCGATGGATTTTTTAAGATTACAGCTCCATTGACTCGTCTCACTAGGAATAGTGTACCTTTCATATGGGATTACGAATTTAGTGAAAGTTTTGCTAAGTTAAAGTATTGTCTCACCTGTGCTCCAGTATTGATCCTCCTCGATAATACTAAAAGATTTCAGGTATACTAGATGCATCTCACGTGGATTTGCGTAGTATTTTGATGCAGCACGGTCAAATAGTTGCATATGGATCAAGATAATTAAAACTCTATGAGCACAACTATCTCACTCACAACCTAAAGTTGACGGCCATAGTCTTTGCTTCGAAGATATGGTGTCGTTATTTATACGGTCAAACATTGAAATTTATACTAATCACAAAAGTTTGAAATATATATTTTTACAGAGGGAATTGAATATGAGACAGAGACTTTGGATAGACCTCTTGAAGGACTACAACTACAAGATCATCTACCACTTCGGTAGAGGTAATATAGTTGTAGATACTTTAAGCTGAAAGGAGTCTGCTTTGTTGGCCCAAACAATGGCTTATAGTTAAAAATTAATTGGTGCTATGTAAGCACTCTACCTTAACCATTATGGCAATGGTGCCTACTCGATTAGATATGAGCTTTGCCTTTTCTTTTCATGAAGATTTGGGAAGCTCAATCCACCAACCTAGAAATCACCAAAAATTTGAGTAAGTTTACTTCTAATAAATTTTCATATTTTAACTAACATATGATGGATTGTGCAAATTTTAAAATCGTATTTGGGTCTCTATCATTGTTAGGACGGATGTTCTTAAGGCTGCCCATGCCTTCAAACTATCCATCAACCCCGGGAATACTAAGGTGTACCGGGAACTGAAGCATCAATATTAGTGGCCTGGAATAAAGAAGGATATTGTCCATTATGTCTCCCGATACCTTACTTGCCAATGAGTTAAGGTAGAACACTAGAGAACTGACAGTTTGTTGCAAGGCCCCTCTATTTCAGAATAGAAGTGGGAGCATGTGACTATAGACTTTGTCATCGGTCTGCCCAAGACCTGTTCTTGTCGCAATGCAATATAGGTTATCGTTGATAGATTGACAAAGATCGCTCATTTCCTACCAATCAAAACCACAGATTCCACCAGCAAATTAGCTCGCCTATATGTTGAGGAGATTGTTTGACTCCACGATGTCCCCTCATCTATTGTGTCAGATCGAGATCCCCAATTCACCTCTCATTTTTGGGACAACTTTCAAGAAGTGGTTAGTTCAGGATTGTTCTTTAGAACTGCCTATCATCCCAGATCGATGACCAATCTGAACGTACTATCCAGACACTGGAAGACATGTTGCGCGATTGTGTCCTCAACTTTGGTGATAATTGGTATAAGTACCTTTCTTTGTGTGAATTTTATTATAATAACAGTTATAATTTCAGTATCAGAATGGCTTCGTATGAAGCTCTCTATAGTAAGCCATGCCGTTCTCCCACTTGTAGGAATGAAGTCAGGAACTAGCATTGTTTACGACTTAATTACATCCAGGAAATTATCGATAAAGTTGCTATCATTCGAAAGAACTTAGGCACTACCCAGAGTCATCAGAAAAGCATACCGAAAACCATAGAAGACCCTTGGAATTTGCTGTTGGTGATCAAGTCTTCCTTAAGATATTTTCTTATAAGGGAAAAATGCAGTTTGGTAAGAAGGGAAAGTTAAGCCCCCATTATGTGGGACCTTTTCAGATCGTGGAATGCGTAAGACCTGTGGCGTCTGCATAATGTTTTTCATGTCTGCATGCTCAAAAGGTACCACCCTGATCCTTCTCACATCATTCCTCACCAAGAGATGCAGGTTTAAGTTGATATGAAGTACGAGGAGCTCCTGTGAAAATCCTTGGTTAGACTGACAAGGTTTTGTGCAATAAGAGGATTCCTATGGTGAAGGTGCAGTAGCAACACCACACTCCGAAAGAGGCGATGTGAGAGTTGGAGAGTGAAATGTGAGAGAATTTCCTGACCTATTCATGATAAATTTGAGGAACAAAAGTTTCTAAGATGGGGGGAATATAACACCCTAAAAACCTTCGTGTTTAATTTGTAATATGAACCCCTATTTATTGGGGCCCTAAGGTCATTTAAACTCCTTAAAATTTCGTATTTTATGTTTTAATTTTGTATTTTATTTGGTTAAATAATTCTTAAAATTAGTCATTTTATTTTATCCTAGGAAAATTATATTTTTATTTATTATTGATTTCGAGAAAAAGGAGAAAGAGGTAGAAAATCCCGTGAGAATGCCCGCGAGAGAGATCCTGCTCACGCGTGTATGCAGCCAGCGCGGGACGTGCATAGTGTGCGCTCGTCGGTGCAGTAAGCCTAGACATAGTAAGCCTGCGAGTGCGACATGCTGGGACGACGTGCACTGCCTCCGACAGGGCGCGCCGCACCGTTGGGCACCGTGCACACCTGTGGACGGCGCGCCGCCACCGGCTTGGGTGGTGTACAAGCCGTCGCTTGGGTGACATGTCACTGTCATTTGGGTGGCATGCCTCTAATTTTTGCTTTGCCGTCACATCGCATCATCCATCCATCGATCACATCTGTTGGTCACATCAGTCGGTTGTCACATCTTACCTTTCCCATTTACTTTATCTCTCTTCACCATATTTCACCACTTGACACAAATCTAACAGTCCCCATTTTCTATAAATAGGGATTCCCACTGCACCATTTCCTCATTACTTCCATTTCCATTCTTCCATCCACAAAAGAGCTTTAAAGAGAGAGGGAATGATTTAAAGAGAGAGAGGGAGAGGACAGGAAGAAGAAAAAGGTGTAGAAAACATCAAGATTTCGGTAAGAAACTTAGTATTTACTTTTAAATATCCTAAGGAGCATTTCTAGAGTAAAATTAACCAAGTGTAAATTAATGATTGCATGATTAAATATTATGTTTAAAACAAAGTAATTTTACGTGTTAATGCATGTTTTATGAACGTATATGATCTTATTATTTGCATGTGTAATTTAAATTATTTAATGCTTGAGATAAATAATGATATGTGATGTAATTGATGGTGGAAAAATAATTAAGGATGACATGATGTATAGACATGAGAAATATATATTGGCATTGACATGCATAATTCATAAAGTATTTCATTTGGTTTTTTATCTCTGATGGTTTCTATTTCTCCCCCATTCGGTCTGAAGAGACGTGACAGGATCGCTCCCTTTGTAAAATATTGAAGTTATTTGTTCTACTACAAACATTTATCCATTATGCACTCGTAATCTATTTCTGTATCTGACACTCTTATGCCTTAAATTGCATTTGGGATGAAGCTCGCTAATGGCAGTAAGTTAGCAGTGTTCATGATTAGTATTATGGTATTGGTTGTCATTTTACAATATTGACTATTAAGTTGCAACTAATTATTGTCATGTTTTCATTATTGGTTGTAGAGTAGCCATCATTATTAACATTGACTATTAAGTTTCCACTAGTGGCTATAGAATTACATGGATATGTACATGAAATAAAAGAAATAAATAAATATTGTTCACCTTCATAATGTTATGAGATTTGATTAATCATACAAAATTTGGAATGGAAATCACCATTAAACATTAGTTGCTTAAGATTTTTTCTTTTTCCTATAGGATATTTAATATTTTACTTGTGCTCTGTTAATTCCAATAATTAAGTGGACGACTGCTAACTTACTATTTTACAATATTGACTATTAAGTTGCAACTAATTATTGTCATGTTTTCATTATTGGTTGTAGAGTAGCCATCATTATTAACATTGACTATTAAGTTTCCACTAGTGGCTATAGAATTACATGGATATGTACATGAAATAAAAGAAATAAATAAATATTGTTCACCTTCATAATGTTATGAGATTTGATTAATCATACAAAATTTGGAATGGAAATCACCATTAAACATTAGTTGCTTAAGATTTTTTCTTTTTCCTATAGGATATCTAAATATTTTACTTGTGCTCTGTTAATTCCAATAATTAAGTGGACGACCCACTAACTTGATGTTTTATTTTTTCTCATCCACTAATAATAGTTAAAGCCAACTAAAATGACACCTAATATAATAGATAACCGTTATAAAGAAAAATATACCTTGATAGAGTGGATAACCTTGAAATAACTTATAAAATTATTATATTTTATGAGAATAATAATAGAAGCGGTTATCAACACGTTCAATTATCATGAATGTCATTTGACCTCTTCTCTCATATATAAAAGAAATACAAATTCTCCGTTCATATGAGCCTTCAATCGACTAAAGTTCTAAAATTATTGTGCATAATAGTTAGATAAAGAGGAAGTGAGTCAGAGAATTAAAGATTTTATCAAGGGGTCTCTCAATCACGTTATGATTGCATCATTTTCGAATGATATATTGCTCTAACTTTCTGATTCTTTTTTTTCTTAAAATGTGTTGAATTCAATAAAAAAATAATTTTCACATCAAACTTTCTTACATTTAGTATCAGAGCGATGTTGAATTTACACATCTTATAATTAACACTACCGGTTTATATATATCTATATATTATTACACTAATAGTTTATATATATGTATATATTATTATACTAACAGTTTATATATATGTATATATCTTTACACTAACAGTTTATATATATATATTATTACGTTAACAGTTTATATATATGTATATAATTTTACATTAACAGTTTATATATATGTATATATTATTACATTAAAAGTTTATATATATTATTACACTAACAGTTTATATATGTATATAATTTTATTCTAATAGTTTATATAAATATATATTATTATACTGTCTATATATATGTATATAATTTTATACTAACAATTTGTATGTATATGTACAATTTACTAACAGTTTATATATATATATATACTATTACACTAAAAATTTATATATATATATAAATTATTGCATTAACGATTTATATATGGGTATATATTATTAAACTAACAATTTATATATATGTATATAATTTTATTCTAACAATTTATATATATGCATATGATATTACATTAACAGTTTATATATATGATTACACTAACAACTTATATATATGTATAATTATTACCCTAACAGTTTATATATATATATTTAAATTGCAGTTAATGTCTTAAATGTAAATATATATGTATATTTTATACAAATTATAGTTTCTTAGTTTTATAACTTAAGATTTATTAACATGGTGAGTTACCAAAGTAACCTAGATTAATGAGTCTTACGTTAGTTAAACTACATTAAAGAATTAAGGGAGACTTATAAAGGAATAACATATATATTTTTATAATTATAAGATTGAGACTAATCCAAATGAGAGTCACTTTCTACTAATTATGAATTGATAGTTTATTTTGTATTATTTAGATGGGTACCAAAGGTATTATATAAATGATGCAACATATTAAGTATTTTAAGCCTTTTTGAGTGAAAACTAGATATCCTAACGTTTTACCCAAAAGAAAAACTATAGTGATATTAATAGTTCATTGTTTACAAATTTCAGTGCTATATTATAGATATATTTGAGGCCTTATTGTAAGTATTATACTATTTTTTACAGTTCTCATTTCCGTGCAGGATGTGACTCGTGCGGACTGGCTTGTCTGCACGTGATGGGTCACATGCGCAGGCTGGCCCTATGTCTCGCGCAGATGGGATGTGCGCACGTCCTGCCCGGGCAAGCCTTTCCTACGGGCGTTGTCTTGCGAGATTTTGCCATTTTTTCCCTTTTTTCTCCTGAAAATCATTTTTAATAAAAATTAATAAAAAAATAATAGTAAATAAAAATTAAGTAAAAAATAAAAATAGATAAAATAATGAGATTAAAATTATGAATTTAAATCACGAACACGATATAAAATTACAAGATAAATTTAAGTGAGTTCAAGTGGCCTTAAGGCTCGAATAAATAGGGGTTTCTAGGTAACAAATTTAGCGCGATGGTGAGTAGGGTGTTATATCCTACATCTTCATAATCAATTAGTTGTTATTTAGACCTTTTTGAACAAAATAGACTCATGTTTATTGTTCATCTAACATATCTAAATATATGTTTAACTTCATCCATGTGTCTTCTTGTTGGAGAATAATTATGCATTGCTCATAAGTTCATTGAAAATACAATATATCTGATTGAGTGTTATTACTAAAATACATTAGTGTACCTATTGTATTGAGATATGGTATTTTAGAACTCAGTAACTCTTCATCATTTTTAAGAGTTCAAAATAGATCTTTATGTACATCAAGTGACTAAACAACCAACAGAGTGCTTAATCAATGTGCTTCATTTACATAAAATCATTTTAGGATCTTTTATGTATAAAACAATTGATAAATATGAATTCCATTGACTAAGCGCTCAATTTGTAAATTAAGATGAAATTTTACTTTTCGTAGATCTTTTATTTCAATTTTTTCTTTAAACAAGCAACTAACTTTATGAAGCTCTTCAGAGGTTTCAATTATATTTAAGTTATCCCAGTATACAAAAATTATAATAAATTCATTTACAAGGTTTTAAAAGAAACAAATGAACATATTGAATCATTATTGTAACCTACATTCAATAAATATTCAGTATGTCGGTTATACTACATGTGTCCAAATTGTTTTAATCCATATAAAGATCTTTACAATTTAATAGAATAAATTTCTCAAGAATTTGAACTATATGTTTCAAGCATTTTAAGATCTTTTAGAGATTTTCATACATATATATATATCCAGTGATTACATACATATATTTCAAGATTTTCTTGTATTGCCATCTTTAATAAAAATTGAAATGTTAAAGCATCCACCACTAAAAAAAATGCTTCTTCATAATCAATACCAAATCTTTGTAAATATTTTTGAATTACAAGTTAGACTTTATATTGGATTTATTCTTCTTCTTTCATTTTCGCATAAATACTCATTCGTAACCAACTGATTTTATGTCATCAAGTGTTTGAACTCTAAGTCCAAAAACATTTCTATTATTAAGTGAGTTCAGTTTTGTTTGCATCACGTCTTTTCATTTTAGCCAAGCATTTCTATGTCGACTCTGTCATGTTTAGATTAGATATCTTTATTGTTTTCTTCTATAATATTGCACACTATGGTATAAGAGAAAATGTTGTTGACAACTATCCAATGCATTCCTGTAATAACATACTTTATTAAGATCCCATTATTATTATTTTTAGGTACCTAAATTTTTTCTAGAGTTTTATCATTAATTGTGTCAATTGTCTCTTCTCGAGTACATGCCTCCTTATCTTGAAAATCTTAATTATCAATCTCGTAATGAATTTGGACATCTTGATTATTTGCACTTTATCTTATTCGAGGATTTTATCTTTGGAACCTATTGATCTACCACACTTCATGTGTACTTTAAACTCATTTGTCATATGAGTAGTTTGTTTTACAGAGACATCAATATTGGCTGGTGCATTTAAAGTTAGTGCATGTGATTTAGTTTGTGCTTTAAGGTTAATAAATTCATCTAATTATAGTCGATTTACTATGTTTTTAAATAAATTATCTTTTGAATTTCTTGTTCACATTGATTTATTTCAATGATCAAGGTACGATAAAGGTGATGCATTCTAATTAGTTTCTTTATCCCACTATTTATTTTATTCTCCTAATACTAGCAAAATAATAGTGATGTAGGAGGGATATGAAAGGATTGTTTTGACTCTTAGAACTTCACACAACGTATGAACAAGAAGAATTAATCATTTAATTAACCTTTCCTACTTGAAACTACACCCACCTTTATGGCCAGCAAGATCGAGATAATAGGGAAAATAAAAAAGAACAAGGAAAGACACCATGACTTACCCGATAAGTCGATCTTAATTCCTTGACTCAACAAGACTTCAGAAAGTTCCATAACTTTAAAGAACTTGAAGAACACTCATGAAAATTAGCCAAGGTAATTTTAAGAAAGCAAAAGCTTTGAAATTTATTAATATGAAAGTTGTGATTACAACTTAAGGACTTGAAGCCCTTTTATAAGCTTCTATTTACTAATTCAACTCGAAGTAGGATTACAAATTTCTAGTTGGACACTTAAACAACATTTATGTAGCAAACTAATACAAAAATTTAAAATAATTAAGTCTTATCTAAACTTAATTAAAATAATAAAGTATTTAAAATAAATAATGAAATAATTTTTTCTCCTTATCCAAATCTCCAAGTGACTTGATCTTCCTTGAAATTCTAATTTGCATAGAAATTCTCTTCCAATATAGCACTTTAAACACATAGAAATTTTTGTAGAAGTCCCTTGTTGTAGAATCCATAAAAAAATAGGAAAAAAGGGAAAAAAAAGAGTCCAAAAGGACTCACACTGCTATTGCTCGCGCAGATAGCTTGCAATTGCTGCACGGGTTGTACATTGCGAGCACACTGGTCACATGCAAGGGGTACACTGCTGCTCCTCAGGCACACTAGCTCTGTTGGATATGCGCCTAGGCATGTCCGCACATGCGCAGGGGCTGTGCATCCAGTTTGTTGTGCACCAGTTGTGCGCACGTGGTGTGGCATATGGTTGTTGCTGCATGCATGCCCTGCGTGCTTGTCCTTGCGGGTGGAAATTTTGCATTTGAAGGTGCCATGCTTTGTACGTGTGTAGGCCCACACACACGTACCCAATAGGTACCTAAACCAAATTACGTTTTGGGCTCCTCTTTCTAGCGGGATTCTTAGGTTGAGCCTCTCCTTGGTTGTGAGGTTAAATAACTTTCTCATTTTCTATCTTTTCTGATTACTCTTTTTTTGGCCCATAGACTTGGATTTTAACTTGGGTGGATCCTGTTTGAGCACTTTTAAGTTGGGAACACTTCCTAGTATGCCCAGGAAGCATACTATTGCATGATTGTTTCTGCCCTTTTGTTGTTACATGGATCTCTTACTTATCACAAGGATTCTACTAAGTTATTATCACATCATCCCCATCTTTTTCGAGAAGATTCATCTTCGAATCTGCACTTTCTGCAGCTTTCTCATCCAAGGATAAAGAAGCTAAGAAAATACCAAACAAGATTCAGAATAGCTAGGCACATCTAGTTGTTTTGCACGAAGAAACAATTCTTAGTCCCTGTTGAGCATTGTGTTTTTCTGCCTGATGTCTTGCGAATCCATCATAGGATTCTTAATCTTGAACTGATCTTCGTATGTTTCTCTTCTTGATAATGGAGTTTAGACATGGGTGAGACCTCTCATATGTACGAAATAGTGATTATTTCTACCACCATGATTAACATTCCGCTCGTACTGACATGTTCTTCCTAACAATAAGTGCCTTACTGGCTTAGGAACGGTGCAATATTTCATCCTCATATTTACTAACTAAAATAGAACTTATACCTGCTTAGTGACACTAATTTTTTTACTGTCATCTAACTAGTGTAGTTTGTAGGGGGTAGGATACGACATGCAAGTTAACTGACGTGAGGTGGAGATGGATGACTCCATGGATCAAAAACACATCGATCATGAACCCACTATATTTAGCAATTCAAGAACTTAATTACCTAAATTCAACCCTCCCTACTGGAACCACAAAAAATGTATTGAAGGCTTATATAGGTAACTGTAAAAAAAAGAATAAAGAAAAGTGCCACGACTTACCCGAAAAGTCGATCCCGATTCCCTAACTCAATGAAGTAGTCTAAAGCTCCCTAACTTGAAGATACCTGAAGAACACTCAAAAATTAGTAGAGGTAATTTAAAAAAAAAGTAAAAGTTTTGATTTATTGATTTCAGAAGTTGTGAATTACAACTTATGGTGAGGCCTTTTTATAGACTTTCACGTAATCACTTCCAATTGAATACAATAACTTAAAAAATAATAAAATAATACTCTACTCTCAATCCTTAATCAAAAAATACTAATCAAATAATTTTGAGGGATAAAATTTGAAACACCTCGAAACCTTTGTGTTCAAATGCGATATTTTTAAACTTCATGTTTTTCAAGCATTATTGCCTTTATCAATTCATTTAAATATCTATCAAAAATCAGAATTTATTTCGCTTGTGCGTGTTTTTTTTTTAATTTTTAATATTTCATTTCATTAAATTATGGAAATTATTTTATTTTATTTTATTTATTGTTTATTTTTGTCAAAAATTATTTTAACTTTTTAAAGACAAATGAAACAAATCGAAAAAAATGGAAAATGGCAGGAAAAACCCCGCTAACCGTGGAAACAACGAGCGAGCCCGCGAGCCTAAATGCTCACACGGCTGTGCAATTGTGCGCACACACGAGATGGACTGTGAGCGAGCTTGTGTGTATGTTATGTCGCACGCAACAGATGACGTTCCATCGCACGTGCCTACGTGTAGGTCACGTCATGCAGCACGCTGACCATCACGCATTTGTGTGCCTTCGCACAGTAGCTGCCAGCCTACTCACTGTCAGCGCGCTTCCTGTCAACCACCTATATTGTCAGGCATCACAACGCCTGCAGCCATCCCATCGACCATCATCGTCGGTTGCACCCCTCTATCAGATGCCAAGTTTTAGCCATGCATGTTGCCACATTACAAGCATATATTTTCCCTCCATGGCTCTTTAAAGCCCTCTCCATTCATTCTTTTCTCCCATTCCTTCCATTTTCTCCTCTGCTTCACTTGACAAAGAGTTTTAAAATAGAGTTTAAAGAGAGAAAGCTAAGAAGAGAGAGAGAGAGTAATGGGAAGAGACTGAAAGGCCTTCGATCTTCACACGATAATTCTCCTTCTTTCTTCCTTGGTTTTGTTTTCACACTACAACTTCAAAAGAGCTCACTCTTAATCCCTTTCTTCACTTAAATTTTACAAAAGCTACTTAATGCAAGAACTTTACCAAACAACCTTCATTTCTCCTCCCGAAAAACCAAATTGATCTAAAAAAACTTAAAGGTTTCAATAAGGAATTTCTTGAGTATTTTCTATACATTTCTAAGTGGATTTTTTAGATAATTAATTTGAGAATTTGAATTGCCTTGATGTATGAATTTGAAATGTGATTTGTTTGCTATCTGATATGTATATGAACATGTAAAAATAAAATGCATGATTAACTCAACGCATTATGATTTGAAGCATGTGTGAGTTTGGCCCTTTACCTTATCTTTGGTAATGGTGGAGAGGTTATTCTATTGGGTCTTAGCTTAAGAAGATGACCCCACGACCAAGTCTGAGTAAAATGGGCCTTTGACGCGAGAGGGTATGGGAAGATAAACCCATTAAATGTATGTAATACTGAAACTATAATTGCTTAGATAAACCCCTCCCTCTAGTTGAATCTATAATCCTAAAAAGAAAGCAAAAACAAAGATTAGAGAAAATAAACAAGAAAAGGAAAAACGCAATGGACATATTGATAAGTTGATCCCTATTCTTTTGCTCAACAAGACTTTTGAAGACTCATGCTTTCCGAAGAACTTGAAAAAACTAATTTTAGCAAAAATACTAAAAGAAGAAAAGTTGAATCTCTCAAGAATACTCTCAAATTTATTATCAAATGGTGTGCTTTACATCCTAGGGGCAAATGTATATTTATAACATTTCCCGGACAGTCTAGATGAGTACAAAATCTTGAGATAATTTAATAAAATAATACTTTAGATAGAATTCTATCTAAATCTAGGATAAATATATAATAAAATCATTATTCTATCCTAAATAAATTAATTAAATAATCATAAGGGTTAGAATTACAATAAAATAATAATTAAAATATTTTAATACTTATCTTATGTGAATTCCATGTAAAACACATGTGAAATTACTTTAGGCATGTGGGATTTTTAATTTAAAACATGAAGAATTAACAGTGGGTCCCAAAAGCCTTTTAAAATTTTAAAATAATAAAATAGATAAAAATATTAAGTAATTAAAAAGGGAAATGAGGGCCGGCCGGGTTTGGGTCACTAAGATGGGTAGGGCTGGTCCGTCCGCACTGGATGCACGGGAAAAAGCATGCAGAAGGTGTTGGTTGATGGGCTTAGGTTGGTGGGCTTTGGTCGGTTGGGCCGTCCTGCGAGCTCGTCTGAATGGGCGGCCAAGCGGGAATCTCGGGCCGCGGGTGCGCACACATGGATGGGGCATGCGATCATGGGTTTGTGTATATGCACGGGACTGCACGGGTCTTGCGTGCATGCGGTGCGCATGGGGCAAGCAGGCTGTTCTAGCTACACGTTCGCATGCTACTTCACGCATACGAGTTATCCACATGCATGGGTGGATCATCATGCTTATTACTCACGTGCCAAAGGTAGTTTATACATGCCGCACATGTCTTCCATCTTTGTACTGGACTTTGGGCCTCCCTTTGTGCTCCATCGTTGATTATGTTGCTTACCCAATCCTGGACTAGCATATTGAAAATTCCTTGAAGCTATGGGCTTGGCTTTAGGTGATTTGGCCGACGGAAAACTTGGCTTATTTTCCCATTGAGCCTAATTTGTCAAGGACTTCAAAGTCATGTGCGTCTTTTTCTTTTATCAAGATATCCTTCGTGATAGCTTTCACGTCATCCCCCCTTCTTCAGAAAGATTCATCCTTGAATCTTCACCTACATCAAAAGGCGATAGGTCAGATACATTAAAAGTAGCAGACACTTTATCTTCACCCTGTAGGTCAATCTTGTAGGTGTTGTCATTGACACACTCCAAAATTTGGAATTGTCTGTCTCCTCGAGGATTCAGCTTAGATTTTCACTGTTTGGGGAACTTTCTTTTCCTTAGGTGAACCCATACCAAGTCTCCTATTTGGAAAACGAGGCATTTCCATCCCTTGTTAGCATTGTGGGCATAGGCTTCAATCTATTTTTATATGTATTATAGAGTCTTCTCATGTATGTCTTTAATGAGTTCGGCGTGCTGTTGTCCATATGTACTATTTACTTCTTGCATAGGTTGTGGAATGCAATAAAATGGGTCATCTTGCTAAAGTGGTCTACCATAATAAATAGACTATTATGACCTCTCCTTGTCCTAAACAGCCCTAACACAAAGTCCGTAAAGATGTCTACCCACGGGGCAGTGGGTACAGGAAGTGGGGTGTATAAACCATGAGGCATTACTGTTGATTTGGCTTGCCTACAAGCAATACACTAGCTACAGAAACCTTTGACATCCTTCTCCATATTTGGCAAATATAAGTGTTCTTGTAATATGTTTAGGATTTTTGCTACCCCAAAATGTCCCATGAGTCCCCCACTATGCGCTTTCCGTACCAATATTTCCCTAATGGAACAACTTGGTATACAAAGTCTATTTTCCCTTAGGAGGAATCCATTGCGCTGATGATATTTTTAGAAAGCATAATACTCATTAGTTTGGTAAAAAGAGGAAAAATCTTTATCATTGGCGTACATCTCCTTTATGTGCTCAAACCCTAAGAATTTAGAGCTTAAAGTGGAGAGGAGAGCATAACTTTGAGATAATGCATCCACAATGATGTTGTCTTTACTTTGCTTATACTTGATCATGAAGGGAAACTTTTCTATGTACTCACTTATCGTGTCGGCAATTGAGATTACCCTAGCCCTTCAAATGCTTACGGGATTCATGATTGGTGTGGATTATAAATTCCTTTGACAGTAAATAGTGTTGCCACACTTCCAAGGATCGTACCAAGGCATACAGCTCCTTGTCGTACGTCACGTAATTAAGCGGTGCGCCACTGAGTTTCTACTGAAGTAGGCTATTGGGCGCCCTTCTTGCATCAGCACAACTCCTATACCTATTCCAATGTTTTATTAAAGTCAAGTAAAGCAAGTATAGGGGCAGAGCATAAATTTCCCTTTAATAGGGTAAAGACAGATTCTTTTTTGTCAGCCATACAAATTTGACATCCTGTTTGACCAACTCGTTTAAGGGTGCCATGATGGAACTGAAATCTTTGAAAAACTTGCGATAAAAACAAGCTAACCCATGAAAGCTTCTCACCTCACTCACAATTATCGATATGGGCCACTCCTTAATGGCTTTTTTATTTTCTTTATCAACCTTAATACTATGGGCACTTACCACGAATCTTAAGAAGATCAGTTTGTTGATACAGAAGGTATATTTCTTCGTATTAGCTTACAACCGTTCCCTTCGTAGAACCTCGAGAATGGAACTAATATGCTAGATGTGATTGTCTAGATTCTTGTTGGAGATTAGGATATCATCAAAGTACACAACTATGAATTTTTCTAGAAAAGGTCATAGAACATGTTTATGAGTCTCATGAAGGTACTGGGGGCATTAGAAAGATTGAAAGGCATTACGAGCCATTTATAAAGATTGTACTTGGTTTTAAAAGCTATTTTTCACTCGTCTTTAGGGTTCATTCTAATTTGATGGTACCCACTTTTGAGATCGATCTTGGTGAAGATAGTTGCCCCACTAAGTTCATCTAGTATGTCATCTAACTGGGGGATAGGGTGTGTATATTTTACGGTAATTTTATTGACAGTCTGGCAGTCGACACGCATTCTCCAGGAACCATCTTTTTTAGGTACTAACAGGACAAGTATAGCACACGGGCTCAAACTTTTCCGAACATGCCCCTTGGCCTGTAGTTCTTCCACTTGGCACTAAAGTTCCTTAATTTCCTCCATATTACTCTTATAGGCAGGACGATTAGGAATGGTGGCTCTAGGGATAAAATTAATTTGTTGTTCAATTCCCCATAACGGTGGAAGTTTGCTCGAAATTTCCTTCGGTAGAACATCCTCGAACTCTTAGAGGAGGGAAACAATACCTTGCGATAGGATTGGGTCTAGATTGGATAAGTTTAGGTAAACTTCCTTATACTGCAATACTACGAGGCTTTTTCTTTCATAAACTACTTGTCTCACCTATTGTCCCCTCACACAAAGACTCATTTTCCTTTTTTCTCTTTCTCTCCCTCTTTACTGGGCTAAATTTACTCCTTTTTGGAGACTTCTGACTTTTTCTCTCCCTTTCTCTCTCCTAGTATTCTTCGAAGGCCCTTTTGACCTTCACTTGATCCTCGTGTACCTCTTGGGGTGAAAGGGGTGTGAGAACATGTGTGAGGCTATCCTTCCCTAACGAATAGCAGTTGGCCTAACCATAGTGTTGGACTCATCTATGAAATTGTTAAGGCCAACCAAGTATCACATGGCTGACGTGCATAGGAACAACATCACAACATGCCTCATCTTTGTACTGACCGATGGAGAGGGGCACCATGATCGGCTCTCATTCAACCACTGCAATCGGTAGGGGTTGGGATGGGCAGTGCGTGCTAGTCCCAATCTTTCCACAACAAGGGTGTTTGCCACGTTGGCGCAACTTCTTCCATCGATGATCATACTACACACCCTGTCATTGACCAGGCAGTGGGTATGGAATATATTCTCCTATTGTTCATGGTCCTTGTCCTTGATGTGCAAGCTGAGGGCCCTCCGCAGAACAAGGTTACTGCTCTAGTTGGGAGTTTCTCTAATGAGCTGAAACATGCTGAAGTACCTATAAGAAGAAATTAGTGAAGATAAAAACACTCCCTTACCTTCACTCGTGTTTACCTTGCAGTTTTTTAATTGATAGCTTCGTCTGTCAAGTTGAGCATTCGGAATCGAAATCGCTTGAATTAGGTTTGCCCGTTAGTCCTTATGACACAACAAGGAATCCTAAAGGATTTTGATTTCTACAAAAGCTCATAAACAAACACACAGAAAAAGAAACAATATGCCTTTTGTGCATTAAGTAACTAGTAAAAATTAGTCGCTTAATTATGTAACGAAACAAATGTAAAATAAAGAAAATAGAAACGTAGCCATAAAGAATGACAATTCGGACTGATGCGTAGGGATTCAATCAATCTCGATGGATATAATCGGTAGGTGTATCTACTTATACTACCCCCAGTTTGTTGGCTACGCTCTACAACTAGTCAAGTTTCTTCATGCAACGTTGATGCAAATTATAGAAATGCAATTCGAAAATTAAATATGGATAGTGTGCATAACGAAAACAAAAGTTTTCGCTCACACTAGTTGGGCAATGTACTTTGCCTTTGATTTCTCAAAGAATTTTCGGTCACTAATTAGGCAACTATTATGCTTTTGTGATGCAAATGCAAATAATGTATCAATTGCCTTTTGGGGTGCAACTGGGGTATTTTTGGTATTTTTAATATATAAATTTTTTTTTTAATAATAAACACAAGCTACCTTAATTGAACAGATAGATATGAATTCAAGGAGGATGCAATAGAATTAACAATCAAATAAATTTGAATGCTAATTTAAGAATAAAATGTTGAAAGCAAATATAGATAGATTTGAGTTTCTAGGAGCTTAAGCTCTAATACCAAATGACGCAGGAGGGTATGGAGAGGATCGAATCAACTCTTAAAACTCACTTAATGTATGCAATACCGAAACTATAACAGCCTAGATAAACCCCTCCCTCTAATTGGATCACAATCCTAAAAGGAAAGAAAAACAAAGACTAAAAAATAAATAAGGAAAAGAAAAATACTACAGACTTATTGATAAGTTGATCTGTGACATCCCCAATGCAAATTAATGCATAAGAGTGCCAAATACAGAAATAAATTATAAGTGCATGATAAAAATTATATGTAACAAAGTAAATTATTACAAATTCCTTACCAAAATATATGAGTTCCAATTATACATATATATATATAACTGAAGATGGAAGTGGCAACAAAATACAAAATATCAAAATAAAAAAGGGCCACTTTTTTCACTATGTGATTGGACTCAATAAAATGTGGGACAAGTCATGCACTTAAGGTTTGTGGATCCAAGGGATCCTCATATACTTCAAGGGGTAGGTCAGTGATCGATTCTTCACTATCTTCCTCATCTGGAGGGGGAGGGCATAGAAAGGGTGAGTTCCATATACTTAGTAAGAAACTAGTATTTAAACAACAGTGTAAGATTTTAAAAATGAATAATTATATCATTAATACTTTACCATCAGGTCATGTCAGGGTCCTTTCTTACTTTATGAAAATAATTTTATTTATTAAAGGAAACATCAGATCCTTCATATCATAATCACAATAATCAAATCAAAATCACACTTAACAATAGAAAAAATAAAACAAATTATAAAATGCTCATATTTTTGTGTCATACTTCGCAAAGTCATTCTGACTTCCATCTCTAAGGGCATATAGGATTTCTGACTACTTATTTAGAATGACTAGATTAGATATATAACGATAATTTACTTAGGCACATTTTTGGTTTGCCAAATCATGGTACGATCTATGACCACAGTCGTACCAATAATAATGGTCCTATTAGTTATTCTATAGTCACGAGAGTACTTAGCCAAAGGTGATCACTAATAGATATTCACGTCACCACTCTCATAAGAGGGTACATCGTCATCCATAGGAGCGGTCCTCTCACACATTTCCAGACTAGGTGGGAGAGGGAAAAACAAAAAGCCTTTAGACATAAAAAGCGTAACGAGACACTTGATGCATTATACATGTGAAAACATATACATTTATTTTTTAAACCATTTCAGGCTCATTTTCTTTCTTTTTTCCTTTTTTTTTATGTTTTTCAGGTAATTATTATCAGATTCATGTTATTTAATTTACATGCAAATCATCAATGCTTATAAGATTACATAGCATGCTTGAAATCAAGAACAAATTAGTTTATTGGAACTATTAAACATAAATCATGTAAAACATAAAACATAAACTTCATAGTTTTTGATTTTCTAGAAATGCTCCTTAAGATGTTTACCCAAATACTAAATTCCTTACCGAAACCTTGAAGTTTTTCTACACCTTTCTTCTTTTTCTCATCTCTCTCTCTCTCTAGATCACTCTCTCTCTCTAAGTGCTTGGAGGATGGAAGAATGAAATGGAAGTGATGAGGAAAATGGAAGAAAGGGGTCCATGTTTATAGAAAATGGGGATCGTTGGATTTGCACCAAGTGGCAAAATCTAGTGAGGAGATAAAAAGTTGAGTGGAGGATAAGTAATTTGATGCGACCAACGGCAACATGAAAAATAGAGAAAGAATCCTCAACCGGCGGCTGCTTTCAAGGCGGCAGCAACATACCATCCATGGTGGCGCACGACATGTAAGGAGCAGTGACAAATTGCTCGAGGTGGCAGTGCGCCTCCCCAGTCCGGTCACGCGTGCAGGGCCTACAGCGCATAGGCCTATGAAGGCCCATGCACACACGCTTATCCGCATAGGCCTACTGTGCGGACAGCATGAGTACAGGGTGTACAGTGCCTGGCCCTGTCTGTGCACAATGTGATGCGTGTCGATTGGCCTATCTGTACATGATGGGATGCACATGTAGACCAGCCTCGCACCCCGCATGGTCAGGATGTGCGTACAGTGCATACGTCCTGCACTGGCTATGTGCGCACACACATGCACAACGTGCAATGCCATCGCGGGCGGGCCTTTCCCACAGGCATCTTCTTGTGGGAATTTGGCCCTCTTTCCCATTTTTCTCCTGAAAATCATTTTTAATAAATAAAAATAATAATAGTAAATAAAAATAAAAAATAATAAAATAAGAATAAATTATGAATTTAAATTACGAAACACAATATAAAACTACAAGATAAATTTAAATGAGTTCAAGTAGCCTTAAGGCTCGAATAAATAAGGTTTTCAGGTACAAATTTAGCGTAATGGTGAGCAGAGTGTTACATGATCCCCACTCCTTGGCTAAACAAGACTTCTAAAGACTCTTACTTCCTGAAGAACTTGAAAAAACTAATTTTAGCAAAAATATTAAAAGTAAAAAAGCTAAAATTTTCAAGAATTCTTTCAAATTGATTGTCAAACGTGTTGTTTACATCCTAGGGGCAAAGGCCTCTTTATAGCATCTCTTGGGTAATCTAGATGAGTACAGAATCTTGAGATAATTTAATAAAATAATACTATAGATAGAATTTTATCTAAATATAGGATAAATACATAATAAAATAATTATTCTATCCCAAATAAATTAATTAAATAATTCTAAGAGACAATAAAATAATAATTAAAATATTCTAATACTTATCCCATGCGAATTCCTTGTAAAACACATATGGAATTTAATTTAGGCATGTGGAATTTTTAATTTAAAACATAGGAAATTAAAAGTGGGTCCCAAAAGCCTTTTAAAATTTTAAAATAATAAAATAAATAAAAATATTAAATAATTAAAAGGGTAAAAGGTGGTTGGGTTTGGGTCACCTATATGGGTGGGGCTGGCCAGTCTATGCGGGCTGCACGATAAAAGGTCTATGGAAGGTGCGGGTTGGTGGGCTTGGGCTAGTTGGCCTATCCGCGGCCTCGTCCACATGGGCGACCAAGTGGGAATCCCGGATCGCGGGTCACGCGTACATGGATGGAGCGTGTGATCCTGGGTTTGCGCACATGTGCGGGGCCGCACACATGCTGCGTGGGTTTTGTGTACATGCGACACACGTGGAGTGTGCAGGATGTTTCGGCTTCACGCTTTCATGCTACTTCACGTGTGCAATTTATCCACCTGTACGGGTGGATCGCCATGCTTGTTACTCATATGCCAAAGGTAGTTTACGTATATTGCACGTGTCTTTTATCTTCACGTTGGACTCTGGGACTCTCTTTGTGCTCCATCCTTGATCGTGTTGCTTACCTATTCCTGGACTAGCAAATTAAAAATTCCTTAAAGCTTGCGAGCCCGAATTCAGGTGATTGGGCCTACGAGAACTAGGCTTGTTTTGCCATTAGGTCTAATTCATCAAGGACTTCAGAGTCTTGTGCATATTCTTCTTTCATTGGGATATCCTTCGTGATGGCTTTCGCGTTAGCCTTTGTGCCTAAATATATTATTACACCCCCATCAAGTCCTAAATGTTTGATTATTATAAATGGAATCATTAAAGAAAGAGGAAAGAATGGAAAATTTATTTGACCGTTATCTTTGAGGGGTTTTTATTTCTGTATCTAAATCCATATCCAAATATGTTGGAAAACCGCTCTCTGTGAATAAGACTAGTTTTCCCTCTTATGAGATTAGATTCACGATCTGATATGTAGGGGCCATAGTGGCGAAGTAAAAACATGACCATTAGTTTTATTATATTTGTAGGGGCCACAATGGAGAAGTACAGTTGTGGTCATTAGTCTTATTATATCTATAGGGGACACAGTGACAAAGTACGACCATAGTCATTAGTTTATATTTAAAATGTCTGATATGGAAATAAATATGTTTGTCATTCAGATTGGTAGTTTAGGGATCTTTTCTGCCCTCAATTGATATAAGTTAGAACGACTTCACTGAAGATCTGTAAAAGATGTAAATAAAACTTAATTATATGATGACATGGCTACAATAATTGTTTAATATTTCATGTTACAATAGTTTTGTATGATATATTCTTTTATATTTTATCATGACCTTATTGTGCTTTTAATTGGTTCAACTAGTTTCAATTACACTGTCTGGTTGTGTCTTGACTACCTTACATTCTACTATGTCTTTACGTTCTATTATGATATCAATGTTTAAAATAGATTTTAGAAGAAAGATAAAGGTTTTCTTAATATCTTAAATGAATCTGCTCCGTGACAAGTTGTAAAGGTAAGTCACTCATTTATGTAAATACATTATATTTCAAAGTTTAATAACTTTTGAGCACCTTAGTAGTGCAGTTTAAATATTATTTTCCTTACTGAATTATTTGGAATTCACCCCAATCCATGTCCCCCTCAGATGATGGCAGTGACAATTCGCCGCTGAGTTGCCCATTTAAGCTTGCTTGGCTCCCTTCTCGGATCTTAATGAGGATTATAAATGTTTTATCTATTCGCACTCTGATGAAACAAACTTATAATGGAAGAAGTAGCTCTATAACTTTTATACATATGCATTGTGGCAGCCATCTTCTTGGCCTCAGTTTTAAAATTTAAAACTCAAATTTTGTTGTAAGGAATTTTATTTTATGCTGCATATATACTTGTTATTTGCGCTCGTATTTGTTATGTTATCAGACTCCTTTTTACCCTACTAGGTATCTGGGATGTCACAGTTGGTATCAGAGCATGATTCTCCAAAAATCCCTTACACTAAGGTCTAAAGTTTAGATTTAGAAAAATATTACTTAACATTAGAAATAATCTTTTTCAACCTAGTCATCAATCTCATTTCTAAAACCTTTTGTAGGCTTAATGACTCGAGGGAGACCATTTGTAGAATAACCTGAGGCCCAGGATGCTCTAACTCGGGCTGAGTTTTCAGAATTATTTCTAGCTATTTAGGGTCTGACCATTGCTGTAGGTCACAATTGAGCCCATAATGATCAGCCACTCCCTGTAAATTATCATTGTCCTGTCGACCGAACCATCTCCCAGAACATCTTAGAATTTAGGAGACTGAACCCTCCTCACTTTGATGGTGCACCTGACCCCATGGCTGCAAAAGCATGGATCCTGCAAATTAAGAAGCTTTTGTCCATTCTAGAACGTACTGAAGAACAGAAGGTTCCCTTGGCAGCTTTTATGTTCATTTAAGAAGCCTAATATTAGTTGTGGCTTAAGAATGATGCTTTGCCAACTCCAACCACTTAGGACCATTTCATGGATGCCTTTCTTAAGAAATTTTTCCCGATTTATGTTTGAAAGAAGAAGAATTCTAAGACTTGCATCAAGGAAACTTGACTTTCAGCTAGTATGCTGCTCTGTTTGTCTAGTTGTCCAAGTTTGCTCTTAAAATTATAGCCATTAAAAACTAGAAGGATCATAAATTTTTAAAGGGTTTAAGAGTTGATAACTTTGACCGAGTTCTTATATTAAAGCCCAACTCCTATGTCGAGGTTCTTAAGCATGTCCAGTTGGCCAAGGAACTCATTGTGACTGGATATCAGCATATTAATCATGTTTATGCACACAGCAACAGAAGAGGAAGATGAATGGCCCTGACCGTGTTGATAAGTGACCTCGTATGGTTCCTACTACTGTCCCACCCTCGCCTCCGATAACCGTATCAGTTGGCCCAGATATGTCAGCATTGTAGGCGAATCATGGTAATCGATCCTGCCACCATTTGAACAATTTCTACTACAAGTGCAGGAGCACACAACATTTTTTGAAGGACTATCCCTAAAAATTACGGGACACTATTAGACCCATTGCACAAGGAAGAGTCTTCCATCTCAACGAGTCTAGTGCTACAGCTATATCGGCTATCATTCAGGGTACACTTTCTATTTATAACTTTACCGCCCGTGCTTTGACTAATATTGGTGCCACCCATTCTTTTGTATCATGTAGATTTGTAAGAAACTTAAGAATTAAACTAGACCGTTAAGACGAATTTTAGTGGTAGAAACACTCTCTAGAGGACTTTTAAAATCACATGTTGTATATAAGGACTGTAGAGCGAACATTTCAAATAAAGAATTAACTATAGATTTTAAATTCCTAAATTTTTCTAGATTTGATGTACTACTAGGAATGGATTGGTTAGAAAATTATTGAGCTGTCATCGACTGTGATGATAAAACTGTAACTCTTTGCTCACCTAAAAGGAAACAATCCTAGAACTATAAGAAAATATTGCTTTGTAAATGAATATTTTCTGAATGTTTATAAAATTTTATAATTACATGGAAAGGATTTTTCAAAAATTTCTAAAAAATTGTTTTTCTCTAACCTCTGTGATGCATAGGCACATGGATCTTGAGTCGTCAGTATAGACAATCCCCATCATTTGTAACTTCCTGGATGTTTTTTCTACAGAGCTATCAGGTCTGCCTCCCTAGGGGAGATCAAGTTCTCTATTGATCTAGGCCCAGGGACAACCTATCTCAAAAACCATCTACCGAATTGGAATGAAGCTTTTGGAGTTGGAATGTCATATCATAGCATTGAGGGAGAAAAAGTTCATTAGACCAAGTCATTCTCCTTGGGGTTCCACAATTTTACTTGTGAAGAAGAATGATGGGACTCTCATGCTATGTATTGATTATCCAGAACTCAACTAGATGACTATTTGTGACATCCCAAATACTAATTAAAGCACAAAGGTGCCAGATAGAGAAACAGATTACAAGTGCATAAAGATAAATATATGAAGCAGAATAAATAGTTACAATCTTTTACAAAATAATAATAGAGTTACATACAACACTAAGGCAGAAAAAAAATTAATTACAAGCATCTACAAAATATGGACTCATTATAGTGCAGGACTACTATTGATGTGATATTGGATAACCCAAATTTGGCGTCAAGGATGCCAATCTGCATAAAAAAGGAATCCAATAGGTCTCGACTCAAGCAAGAAAGTAAGTTCTGATTTTATAAAAGGGAACGCTCAAAACAGGAAAGTAATTTCATCATTGACTACTTTCCTAATTGAGATTATTCTAAGAGATGAACCAAATTTGTCCTAGTTAAAAGGCTTAAGGCCCAAGTAAGATTAATGGGCTTAAAGAATTGAAAGGAAGTCCAAGCTTTGGGCTCAACTCGAGAAGGTCTCAAGGCCTTATGGTCAAGATGGGCCATGACTCAAGGCGAGGAAGATGGCCCACATGTGCGTACCAAATGCATATGCGCTGCAAGGCCCGCACACATATAGGTTCAAGCAGGGCAGCAGTTTCGCCCGCATGACCCAAAAGACCCGCAAGCCCAACACGCAGAATCAGCCTCGCGCGTAAACCTAAGAGGCCGAATGCGCACCCCGCGTAGACAAACCCGCAAACGGCCCAACGGGCCCAAGCCCAGCCTACAACCCCCACGGGCTTTCTCCCGTATAACCCATACGGATCGGTCGGCTCGGCCTATCCGGGTAGCTCAAACCGGTTGGTCCCTCTTTTCCCCTTTTTAAAATTATTTAAATTTTATTATTATTTTAAAATTCTTTAAAAAATGTTTGGGACTCACTTTTTCATTACCCATGTGTTAAAATTAATTTTCACAAGTTTTTTCCAATGAATTTCACATTAGATAAATATGAAATTATTTTAAATATTATTTTAATTAAACTCTATTCTTTAGGATTATTTAATTAATTTATTTAGGATAGAATATTTATTTTATTTTTTAATTATCCTAGATTAAGATAGAATTTTATCTAGGTTACTATTTTATTATTTATCTTAAGATTTTTAAACCAATCTAGATTGTTCGGGAAAGGCAATAAATAGGTCTTTTCCCCTAGGTGTAAGACACACTCTTGAGAATAAATTTGAGAGAATTCTTGAAAGCTTCGGCTTTTCTTTCTTTTAACATTTTGCTAAAATTAGCTTCTTCAAGTTCTTCAGGAAGTAAGAGTCTTCAGAAGTCTTGTTGAGCCAAGGAGCAGGGATCAACTTATTGGTAAATCCGTGACGTTTTTGGATCAATTTATTGGTAAATCTGTGACGTTTTTTCTTTCATTGTTTTATTTTCCTAGTCTTTGTTTTTGCTTTCTTTTTAGGATTGTAGATTCAATTAGAGGGAGGAGTTTTATTCTAGGTAGTTATTGTTTCTGTATTGCATACGTTGAGTGGGTTTCAGGAGTAGATTCGATCCTCCCCATATCCTCCTGTGTCATCTGGTATCAGAGCTTTGGCTCCTAAAAACCCAAATCTATCTTTATTTGCTTTAGCTTCTCTTGTTCTTAAATTAGCATTCAAATTTATTTGATTGTTAATTTATATTGCATCCTACTTGAATTCATATTTATCCATTCAATTCAAGTAGTTCGTGTTATTATTAAAAAAAAAGAAAAAACATTATCAGAATACCAAAAATACCCTAATTGAACCCCATAAGGCAATTGACACCTTTGTTTGCAATTTCCATCATAAAAGCAGAATAGATGCCTAATTGGTGACAGGAAATCCTTTGAGAAATCGAAGGCAAAGTACGTTGCCTAATTGGTGTGAGAGAAAACTTTTGTTTTAATTCCGCACACTATCCACATTTAATTTTCCAATTGCATTCTGTAATCTACATCAACGTTGCATAAAGAAACTTGATCGATCGTAGAGCGTAGCCGACAAATTGGGGGTAGTAGAGGAAGATACACCTATCGATTATATCCATTGGGATTTTGATCAAATCCCTACAGATCAGTTCAAATTTTCATTGTGATATCCCAAGTGCTATTTAAGGAAAATAGATATCAGATACATATACAAAATAATGAGTGCATGATAAATTTATGCAGCGGAAGAAAATTATTACAAATCCCTTACAAAGATATATGAGTTCCAATACATACATATACTGAGGCTGTGACATCCCAAGTGCTAATTAAGGCAAATGGGTGTTAGACACAGATTCAAAATAATGAGTGCATAATAAAATTTATACAGTGGAATTAAATCATAACAAATTCCTTACAAATATATATATAAGTTCTAAATACATACATAAAATGAGGGCTAAAGTGGCTAAAAAATACAGAACATAATGGTCACTTTTTTCACTATGCTATTGGATTCATTAGAGTCCGGAAACAGTCATGCACTCAGACTTGTAATTCCACATGATCCTCATAAACTTCCAAGGGTAGGTTTCCATGTGGTTCCTCATTTTCTTCCTCATCTAGGGGGGAGGAGGGGCATGGAAAGAGTGAGTTCCATATTCTCAATAAGGAAAACAATATTAAATTAACATCGTAAGATTTCGAAAATTAATTATTTTATCTTACCAAACGCTTCTTTGTTTACCTATCTCACATTATGAAAAATACTTTATTTGTTAAGGAAATGATACGTTATCACAAAAAATCAAACATACATCATGCTAGATAATAGAGAAAATCAAATAAATCATGAAATGCACATATTTTCGTGTCATGCTTTACGACAATTTCCAACTACCAAAGTAGAATGATCAAATTATATATAGATACGACAATTTGTTCAAGCCCATTTCTGGCTGGCCAAACCATAGTACAATCTATGACCACGACCGTACCAACCATAGTGGCCCTAACATATATCTATAATCACGACATTACTTAGCCACGGGTGACCCCTACAGATAGTGCGACACCACTCTCATCAGAGGGCATGCCATCATCCATTGGGAGCACTTTTCTTATGTCTTTCCAGACCAGATAGGGAAGGAAAAAATAGATACCCCGAAGGACAAGGAGAACAGATACCATTCAGAGATAAAAAGCCTAACGAGACACTTGATACAATATGTATGTTAATACAGATACACTTCGGACCTTACAGGCTTCATTCTACTTTTTTCTTTTTCTTTTATTTTTATTTTTACTGTTATCAATTACATATTATATTTATTACATCTAAATTCATCAAGTGTCTGAAATTCATGTAGCATGCTTGAAAACCAGAACAATTCAACTCATCTAAACAAAGAGGCATACAAAATAGACAAATTAACAATCATATTAAATTCATTTATCTAAAAATACTCCTTAAGACGTCGAAAGTAATACTAGATTCCGTACCAAAACTCGATGATTTCTTCTTCACCGTTCTCCTTTCTTTTTTTTCTTCTCTCACTAAATTGCTATCTCTCTCTTTAAACCTTTGAAAAGGGAAGAAATGGAAGTGCGAAGAGGAAGGAAAGGGGGAAGGCAATTTATCGAATTTCAGAATTGTTCGATTCGCGTCAAGTGGCAAAATCCAGTGAAGAAAGAGGAGACAAAGATGATTAGCACAAAAAATAAGAAGGAGGGCCTCCTTCACCGGTGGCGACGATACGCCGCCAAAGGCAGTGGTGGTGCATTGCTCGAGGTAGCAGTGCTCTGGCTGGCATACTGCAGGCTAGCTTGCAGGCGCATAGGCCTACTGTTGTGCGTATAGGCTTTGGCACGCTGGGCACTGCGCAGGCAGGCCCCAGACGCATATGGCTTATCAGCGTAGGCTTGCTGCACAGACAACACGCGCACAGTGTGCGACACTTGTCCGTGCACGAGGTGACGCACGGACGGCCGCCTGCGCATGACAGACGCACATGTGCCCAACATCTGCGCGGGCAAACAGCTCTCTTGTGGGATTTTTCCCGCAAGTATTTTTTTCCGTTTTGCCCTTTTTTGATTTTTTTCTAAATTTTCATTTTAATTCAATTTAGTTAAAATAAAATAATTTAAAATAAAAATTAATTAAAATAACATTTAACATATATGTAATCAAATATTTCAGAATTGAGTTGAGAGCGTTTTGGCTTTCTTTTCACTTTATGCACAAGGTGTTGATTTGGAATACAATTGTTATCACTTGTATTTCAATTTTGATTTCCTATTTCAGTTGTTCTTGGTGCTTGTTTGGATTGGCTTCAAGGGATATCATTTATCTTTCTTGGGATTTATTTAAGTTCTACCATTTGGGTGATTAAACAAATTTGATTCCTTTTTATTTGTGATCTAAATTCTATTCTAGACCGATTGAAGAGTTCTAATATTCAAGCAAGGGTCTTGGGGTCTTTTATCCAGCATAAGAACAACACCTATCCCAAGCCTAGAGGCATCACATTTAATTTCAAAAGTTGAATCAAAATTAGGCAATCTTAATAAAGGCGCATTACATAACTTTTCTTTCAATAAGGAAAACGCATGTTCTTGTTCTTTTTCCCAAACAAATCCCTTATCTTTTTTCATGA
This sequence comes from Carica papaya, assembly GCF_054855325.1. Classification (NCBI taxonomy): domain Eukaryota; kingdom Viridiplantae; phylum Streptophyta; class Magnoliopsida; order Brassicales; family Caricaceae; genus Carica; species Carica papaya. Next base: position 15,514,720 of record NC_142314.1, read on the forward strand.
TTTCAGTTAAAGGGGTTGCAACGGTGCTAAAATCTTTTACAAATCTCCTATAGAAACTTGTCAAACAATGAAAACTATGCACCTCACTTACACTTTTAGGTGTCGGCCGCTCTTGAATAGCCTATACCTTTTCACTATCTACCTCAATTCCTTTTGCACTCACGACATATCCTAAGCAAATGATGCGATCAATGCAAAATGTACATTTCTTCATGTTAGCATATAGTTGAAATTTGCGCAATATGTCAAACACTTGCCTCAAATGCATGACATGCTTATCAATAGATTTGCTATACACAAGAATGTCATCGAAGTAGACAACCACAAACTTTCCAATAAATTCACGTAAAATATGGTTCATTAACTGCATGAAAGTACTGGAAAAAAAAGTATACTTTTTGCCCTCTTTTTCTACCATGTACCTATTGAGATACCCATCATGCATCACTCTCCTATCCCATTGCCATGGTCTGCCCAACAAAATATGACTAGCTTGCATAGGAACTACATCACATGTCACCTCATCACTATACTTCCCAATAGTAAAAGGCACCCTCACTTGCTTATTAACTCTTAACTCCCCACTATGGTTAAGCCATTGCAGTTTATAAGGTTTAGAATGTTTTGTAGTTTCCAAACCCAGTTTATCGACAAACAAGGTACTAGCCATATTTACACAACTACCCCCCTCAATAATCATGCTATACAATTTTTTATTCACTAGACATCTAGAATTAAAAATGTTCTCTCTTTAAAACTTAACCCACTCATCATCATTCCTTACTTGCATATTCAAAGCACGCCTAGAAACCAACAATCTACCTTCCATAGGTGTTTCCCCATCACTACAATCCTCCAAAAGAGGCATTTTATCCTCCACATCACTCTCATTATCCATTTCAACACCATCATCGCGCATCACCATTACCCTTTTATTTGGGCATTGAGATGCATATGACCAAAACCTAAGCATCTAAAAAACTTGATATTTCTATTCCTAGGAGTTTGGAAGTTAGAAATATCTTTATTTTTTTTATCATTAACATCTTTTGGCTTGATTTTGTCATCTCTTTTGAATTGCACAGCTTTGTTATCTCCCCTCTAATTCGGCCTCCAATTGGAATTTTGGGCCGAATAAGTGTTGGCTTGCCTTGTGTTCCCTTTTCGCTTTAATTGTCTTTCAATCTTTATAGCCATGTGCACCATATCATCAATCTCCACATAATGTTGAAGCTCTACAATGTTGGTTATGTCTTTATTAATGCCATTTAAGAACCTTGCCAAAGTAGCTTCCCTATCCTTTTCAATATTAGCCTTTATCATGACTATCTCCATCTCTTTGTAGTAGTCTTCTACACTCTTGTTCCCTTGTATAAGGTCTTACAATTTTTGATGTAAGTCCCTATAGTAGTGAGTAGGAATAAAGCGTCTTCTCATGATAGTCTTCATTTCGACCCAAGTGAAAATAGGTCTCTCTCCATTTCTCCTTTTACTTGTGATGAGTTGATCCCACCACACAATGACATACTCTCCAAACTCCACGGTCGCAAGCTTATCTTTTTCTCCTCTGAATAATTGTGGCACTCAAAAATAAGCTTGACCTTGCGCTCCCATTCAAGATAAGCGCTTATTCGGGTAATTCTTACCTAGAAACGATGAGATTTTCATTTTGATGCTCCCAATGTTTTTATCAAGATGATTTCGACCCCTACCATAATTTTGACTTTCATTGACCAAAGTAGCTTGGTCATCAAATTCTTCCACCATTTCCTCATCAAAAGGTTGTGTTGGAAGTCTTCTTGCCCTTGGATTGGTTTGGGAAGCTTTCCATCTCATGGAATTTAACTCACATTGTTGTTTCTCTAGTTTCTCATTCATGTTGCCAATAGCTAGTTGAATCCTCTCAAATTGTTGTTGCATTTCTTTGAGGATGAATTCTTGATCTTTTGATTTCTTTCACTCTCTTGTGGCTCTATCTTTAAATCCGAAATTTTAGTGACAAACAAAATATATTGCAACCTCACAAATCACTCCCTCACGTGTTTACTCTCGTAGTATAGGCACTCATGTTTCACTCAATTTTGGCTTTTACCTTCTTTTGAGCTCACACTCTCTTACTTTTTACCACTCAAGTAATCTTTTATAACTTTATACAAAAGGACCAATTCAAACAACAATTAATTATCACTATGTACTCAATTTTAATTAGAGATAACAAATAATTTCTAAAGAAACAAGATACACGAATTCAACTCTAGAAGCAAACTAGAACATTCTAAACAATAAAGAGCACACACTTGATATAGAAATAAGTGTATGATGATTTTTATGTTAATTAGGCAACAACGAATCAATACTATTACCTCAAGATGTAATAAGAAGCAAATGGGCAAAAATATTAAATGAAAACTAAAGATGCAAGAAAAAAATGGTTAATCTGAAATTTAATGCACGAAACTTGTAATTCTCTAATAGAACCACAAATTATCACCAAAAATACTTAAATTAAGTGAAACAAATAGTTTTGGATGAAAACAAACTCAATTGAGGTGAGTTATTTCCAAATAGCCCCAAAAATTATACAAACAATCTCAACCAAATAAATAGCCTTGAAATGAGTTTCTCTTTTAAATTTTAAATGTATTTGAATGTTATATGAGATAAATAAAAGGGAAATAACAACAGGTGTTTCAATTACACAAGGTAGAATTGGTTGAAGTGTGTTTTGCACAATTAAGCAAATTAGGGCTAATCTGATTTTTTTTTTGAATGCAAATTTGTTTCTTTTTTTTTATAGCAAGAAATAATGAAAATAAAGACAACAAATAAGGATAGAATAATTTACTTGGTGAACCTGGCTCTGATACCAAATGATGCGGAACCCCAAAACCTTTGCTTGAACCTTAGAACTCTTTAATCGGTTTAGAAAATTTAGATCACAAGTAAAAAGGAATCAAATTTGTTCAATCACCAAAATGGTAGAAGTTAAATAGAACCTAAGAAAGATAAGTGACATCCCTTGAACCCAATCCAAACAAGCACCAAGAACAATTGAATTCCTATCAACACCTTGTGCATAAAGTGAAAAGAAAGCCAAAACGCTCTTAACTCAATTCTGAAATATTTGATTACAACTCTTGATGTTCACAAAGAAGAGTTCATTTGGTATTTATAGACAAAGAAATCAATGGTAAGTTACAACACAATAGCTACAATTGTAACTCCTATAATAACTAGGCTAATTATATGATAATTACATTTGTAATTCCAACAATAACTAGGCTGATTATATGCATGTAATTGTTATGTAACTCCTTGTAACTCTAATCTTCTTAACCAACACCACTAATTGTTTGTGGCACCATATAGTTATGAACTCATTCTTGTAATAACACTAAGACAAGACTTAAGCCCAAATGAGTTACACTTGACTATATGAGCTTAATTAACTCAAACTAAAATAAAATAATCCAAAATACTTAAAACAATTCAACTAATCCAGCCCATACTCAAATCTTATTCACCTATTACCAATAAGACTCAAACAAGCCCAAATTATCCCAAATCATGTAAACCCAATTAAAGTTACAAAATTGAGTTGTTCAAAAAGCACATATTTGAACTTTTCACAATTGGCCAGCCCATCATCCATATGTTTTTGAGTAAAAACTTGGAGCAACTCTTTAAGCTTCTTTACCTTTGATCTTATTACTGATCCGCTGAAACTTTCTAAGTTTGGAATGCTATTTGTGTTCACGTCATTTGAAATTTGCTTCAAGTCACCTTTTGATACTATATTAGTATCTTGAGGGTTTTTAGCCTTATTGGCATTAATTACCCATCAAACCAGTTAATAATTTCGCCGATAGATGGTTTAGAAGGCTTGTCTGTGATCCAACGGATCACACACACTGCCCTTTTATCTACAAAAGGTGATCAACTTTACCTCTCTCTCTCTTATTTTTTTTTTCTTTTTTCAACTTATGCATTCGACAGAGAGAGAAACCCAAGAATGAAATCGGGAGACAACCGCACTCTATCCTTCCCCACTGTAGTAAAACCAATCCATTTTACTTTCCTTGATCACATGATGAGTTTTTTTCCTCCCTCCCCGATACTATTCTTTCTTTCAGTTGTCAAGCAGCTCACCAATAAAGCTTTACTTTCTTTTCTTCCATCTGTAGAACCTCATCTACAAATAAGGAAACTTCTGCAACACTGTTGCGCTCGCGACTGCAGTACGCTTTTCCCTTCGAACAAACTGTGGGAAGCTTTTTCTTTCCTTAGGTTGAGAACTCTTTCGTAGGTAAGAGTATTTTTTTTACATGCTTTAAATTACCCATTTTTACCATTTGAAAATTAATATAAAACGAAAATGTGTTTGCATAGTGGTTCCCAAAATGCATGTTATTCTGCTCGATAATTTATTCTGTTTTGGTGAAAATGAGATAGAAAAGTGAAATGCATGACAACTATGATTGTTTGATGTTATTTCTAAGTGAAAATAAAGGGAAACGCAAAGTAAAATATTGGAAATGGATCAGTTTGGTGGAGGCACCAATGTCAGGCTGAGTCTTTCCCTAATCCCAATTTACCAGGGCTCTCATAGATGACTAGACTTCCATTGGTATAGTGAATCTAATAGTAGTAGTCCATAGCACGACACTGCAGCAAGATCGAAAGAGGGTCAGAGCAGTTGTTCTAAGCAGGTGGAAGTAAACTTGAATAGGTGTGTAACACTCCACTCACCACTGTATTTAATTTGTATTTGAAAAACCCTAATTATTCGGGCTGTAAGGCTATACTGAACTCATTTATTTTGTTTCGCAACTTATTATCGTAATTCGTAAATTATATTGATTTCTATTTATTTTAATTTTATTAAATTTTATTTTAATTTAATTATTTATTTTTTAAAATAAACAAATTTCAGGAAAAAACAAAAAACATGAGAAACAATCCCGCGAAAAAAATCTCACAGGAACTGGCTGCCCGTGCAAGCACCTGTGCGCAATGCACGACAGGCGCAGGACGTACGCAATGCGCAACAAGGTCAGGACATGCACATAGTACGTACCTCCCATTGTGTGTAGCACGGATCTGCGCACACATCTATTGCACGCAGGTAGGACAGATAAGCTCCACACAATGTGCGCACGCCGTCTACACAGCAAGTCTATGCAGATAGGCATGCGCGTGGCACCCCAGTGCGCAGGCTAGCTCTTACACGTGGTAGGGTAGCCCAACGCCAACATGCTAGGCCTGCAGCACATGCACCAGGTGGATGAAGCCATTGCCACCTTGGGTAATGTGTCGTCGCCCACCTTGGCATCTGTTTCCCCCTATCCACATCCGAGACATCTGTTTTCCTCCTCCATCTGGTTTGGAAAGACATAAGAGGACCACAACTTGTGGATGACAGCGTACCCTCTTACGAAAGTGGTGACACGAATATCCATTAGGGAGTCACCTTTGACTAAATACTTTCGTGACCATAGAATATTTGATAAGAGCATTATGGTTGGTACGACCTTGATCTTAGATCGTGTCATGGTTTGGCAAGCCAAAAATATGTCTAAGCAAATTTTCATTATTTGTATCTGATCTAATCATTTCACCGGTAGTCGAAAATCTATATATGCCTTCAGAGATGGAAGTTGTAATGATTTCGCGAAGTATAACACGAAAATCTGAGTATTTCATTATTTATTTGATTTTCTCTATTGTTTGGTATCTTGTGTGTTCATTATTAGCTATAACGTGATGTTTTTATTTAATAAATAAATTACTTTCATAAGGCAAGATAGGTCTATGGCGTAACTAAATGGTAAGTGTTATGTTTACATAATTCACCTTTTAAAACCTTACGATGTTATCTAAATATTGTTTTCCTTATTGAGCATATGAAATTTACTATTTCCATGCTCCTCCCAAATGAAGAAGATAATAAGGAACCGTCAGCTAACTTATCAATTGAAGTTTATGAGGATCTTGTGGATCCATAAAACTTGAGTACATGATCGTCCTCGTACTCTGATGAGTCCAATAACATAGTAAAAGAAGTGGTCCTCTTTTATAGTTTGACATTGTATTTTGTAGCCATTTCTGATCTCAGTTATATATATATAATTGAAAACCCATATATTTATAAAGGATTTGTATTAATTTGCTCCGTTGCATATAATTTTTATCATGAACTCGTAATTCTGTTTCTGTATCTAACACTCACGTGTCTTAAATAGCATATGAAATGTCACAGATGGTATCATAACAGATTACAAGGACCAAATCCCTTAAACTGAGGCTGTAGGTAGAAAGACCCTTAAAATACCTAGGAAGAATATCATATTTTCCAAATTAGACCACCAACTCGTGTCTTCCTTTCTTTTGTAGGAATGACACGAGAAATATCATCTGTAAAGCGTATCGAGAGACTAGAAGCCTAGGATCCTCCGATCAAGGTTGAATTTATCCAACACTTTTGAGCCATTTAATGATGACTGCAACCGCATGACAAAATCAAGCCAACCCTTGTCTACTTACTACCCTATAAGACCGAACAACTGAGAAGTCTGTTTCTCATAACATAGCAGAGCTTAGGAAGCTTAATGCGCCACATTTTGAAGGTGACACTGACTCTTTAGTAGCTAAAGCCTGGATCCTACAGATAGAAAAGTTTTTCTCTGTCCTAGACCTGATTGAGGAATAGAAGGTTCCCCTAACAGCCTTTATATTAAACGGTGAAGTAGAATGCTTGTGGCAACTTAAGAAAGAAGTCCTACCTACCTCTATCACGTGAGAGATTTTCATAGATGCATTTTTGACAACTTTTTCCCTGCCTATGTCCAAGAAAATAATGAGGAATTTCATGATCTCCGCCAAAAAAACCTGACAATTACCTAGTATGCAACTCGTTTTGTCCAACTGTTTAGGTTAGCCCTGTAATAATCACCCCCGAAAGTTGTAAAGCTAGAGAGTTTCTAAAAGGTCTACGCACCAACATCTATGATCGAGTTGCAATGCTGAGACCCAACTTAGATATGGAGGTGTTAGAACATGTCCAGCTGGCCGAAGGCCTCATCTCAGCCAGACACTAATGTATTGCCCGAGTCTGTATCCAACAACAACACCAACAGTCTATAAGAAAATTATCTGACCTGGTAAGTAGCCATCCCGATAAATGAATCAAAGTTGCCATTCTCTCTACTTTGCCTCCACCAACTAGACAGCCTACCTGACCTATCCAGCTCTGACAATATTGTGGTCACTCACATGGTGACCTACTTTGTCGACGCATCAATCACGCCTACTATCAGTGCAGAAACACCCAATATTTTATAAAGGATTGCCCTCAGCGACCGAAGGATTTGGCCAAGCCCATAGCACAATGTCGTGTGTACCACTTAGATGAATCTGGTGTTCTCCCCACTCACATTCTTATATAGGGTATGCTTTCTATTTATGATACTTCTGCCAAGACTTTGATCGATACAGGTGCTACTCACTTTTTTTTTTCTTGTGCATTTTCTTCTAAAATTAATATTAGGCCAGAACCTTTAGCGGAAATATTAACAATAGAGATTTCCTCTAAAAGATTATTAGAAGCTCACTGTGTATATAAGAATTGTAAGATAAAGGCTTCAGGGATATAAGTATTTGTAAACTTTATACTACTATATTTTTCAAGATTTGATGTAATATTAGGAATGGACTGGTTAAAAAAATATAGGACAATAATTGATTGCGAAAGTAAAGTTGTAACTTTACAATCCCCTAAAAAGAAATAAAATCTATTATTATTATTTTTCCTAACAATTGAATAAACAGAAATATGGATGTTAACCTTACCATGTGTTCTATACCGATTATTTGCAATTTTTCAAAAGTCTTTTCCATGGAACTTCCTAGTCTACCTCCTCCGTAAAAGATGGAATTCCTAATTAAACTGTTACCTGGAACCTAACCGATCTTAAAGTCCGCATATCATCTCTTTAGAGGTAAATTACATTTGATGTTGTGAAGGTGATGATAAGCAAATATGAGTTTGGTTTCAGCTTGACTAGCAAGGGCCATTCCCTAATAGAACATCTTCACCTATATTCATCTGGTTAAATGAAGTTAATTGTTGCAAATCTTGCATGCAGAATGCACACAAAGAGTCAAAGGCTGTTACCAAGGCTCCTGCCATGAAAGGTAATCAGCCATTTGTGGTATTATATATTTACAAAAACATCTCTTCTCTGGAAACAAAAATAATGAAGACATTTTGTTTGTAAATTACATATGTGAATTAAGACACTGAAATGTGAAAAGAAAGGTAGGTAAGAGGCAGAAATATCTATAAAAGGATAAATGGAAACTTCATTGGGAGGAACAAAGAGGATTAAACTAATTAACTTAAAATATGCACATATATTTGATTTAATATTTGCATAAACAAATCTGCATTTTTTTGCATGGAATCTATAGGGAGGCTAAATTATTGTTAGAACTTATAATTTTTTGAATAAGTGCCTTTGTCTTTTCACAGCTCATTTGAGCTAGCGTCAATGACATTCCTTGTTCATTTCTTTTCTTGTATTCTTTATAAACTAAATATTATTTGCACTTTTATAATTCTGATAGTCATAATGAATCTTGCTATCATGTGCTACAATCAAACAATGAACGGAAAGGATGTTGATGAAGTTGGAAGAATGTCCAGTATATTTCATAAATTGGTAAATTGAAGAACTTGACAGGGAGGTAACAACATTATTGTACGTTTGTAAACTATGACACTTCTATTTCTTCATATGGTATTTATGGTATACAACATTTATCTAATAGGCAGAAGCCTGGGTGTGGAAAAAGATCTGGAGTGGACGGATCAAGAATAACAACAACTCTTTAATGGATCCTCCTGTTTTACTCCTTTCTTTGATATATTTTAATGTTTTTTTCTTTTCACCTGTTTCTCTGCACTTATTTTTGTCTTGAATTACATATTGACAATGCTTTTTGGTGACAATTTTATACTATTAGATACTCAGTTTCTATATGAGGTTTGCTGTACCAAAACATAATCAATTTGTAAGTTATTGCAAAACAAAATAGTTGTAGCGTCCATCACAAACCATTTGCTTTAGACTAAACCTAATGTTATCACTGGTGTCTATATGGAAGTTTTCCTGCAGGAAATGAACTGCCATTCTCAGTTCTGTAGTACAGTAAGTTCTTTCTTTGGCTTCATATTCCAAAGTTTTGTTGCATTGTGTTAATTTCGCATTAAAATTTGGATATTTTACAGTTTATTTATATTTTTGTTTGAGGAGTGGTGTAAATGATAAGAAATGTTGAACACAAAATTCTATTTTTCTTTTTCCTAATGTTGGTTCAGCAAAAAGATGAAAGGGAAAGTAGTTATTCTCTTTTGGAGGTGCGCATATTTGGACTATAACATTGTTATATTTTTTAAAGATGTAGAATCTAATAAATTAGGCCCTGCCCTTTGTTTTTGTCAACACTTTACAGAATAGTACACACACACACACGTTCAACTGAGAAAGTAGTAAATGGTCACTTTGTATAATTGCACATTTCCTTGTTTTGAAGTACAGTTGTGCACAGTTCGCTGTAGGTCTGACTTCACGAAGTGGGAGTAGGATGGGACATATAAGAGGTGATAAATTCTGATGTTGTGATATCAAAATGTAACAGTGGCAGTTCTTTGCTCTTTGTACCCCTCCTTTGTGCATATTTCACCATTTGATTGTACATTATTTCACCTTCGCACAAATATTTCCCATGTTCTACAGGCTGATTTTTTAAATATTTTTACTCTTGCAATTCTTTGAGAAAGAAATGGAAAGACAAGATGGCTGAATTTCAGGTTGGTCAAGAAATAACTACTTTAATGATTATGGTCATGATTAACAGTATCAATTTTACAGTCTGAAGGATTTTGCAGACTTTGAGAGAAACCGTTCGTAAGGAATACCAGGAAGTTCTTAAGAGGTGTGTTTTTACAGGTTTGAACCCCGATCTTGCTTTCTGTCAATGACCAGTATTGGCAATCTAAAGCTCTCGATTTTTTTTCCATTATTTTGGAATCTTGATGTGTATTTTGCCTTTGTTATCTATAGTAATGGGAGCACGAGTTGATGAAGTGGTAAATTTTTTGTGGTTAAGTCTTCAATAAATTTTATCCATGCAAGTCCATTTCTAAGATTTCCTTATTGCACAGGCAATTCACAGATTTATTGAGACTGGAGATAGTGAACAAATATTTCAGAAAGCAATTCAGCTACAAGGGCGAGACTAGGTTTTCCTCTTTGTGTTCCTCTTTTTGAATAATCCTTTGAACCATTAAGGAGAATACAATTATAATGCGGCCAGGTCTCCTGAGAATTCGTAGAATTTCCTTTATATTCAATTAATTCCTATTATTTATTGATATTAGATGGTCAAAAATTACTATTTGTGCTTTGCTCATAGATATGGACACTCTTGCTGAAATTCAAGAGTGTCATGATGTTGTTAGAAATTTAAAAAAGAAGCTCCTTAAGTTATAACAGGTACTTTGGCTTATTGGTGATGGGAGGTGATCCAACCAAAAGCAGAAATTAGCTTTTCGTGGTTAATTTGTATAATTTTTAGGCATTTAAACTTCTCAGTTTTAGCTGTTACACATTTAAATTTGCTCCCCGATTATGATTGTTAGATGTTGAAAGCGAGAAAGAAGTGATTGATGGGATTTTTCAGGTCTTCATATCTTATGCTTTTTTTAGCATGAACTTTTGTGGGCAGGTTAGACTCGCATCTGACATTTAACATTGGTCATGTATTATTTCAAAAAAAATTTAACATAGGGTATGTTGAAAAAGGGCATTAGTTTTTGTACATTTGTGTTTTTGTTGAATATTTATGTAATGTCGTGATAGTACATTTGGGGTTAGAAAGAAGAATCTTTTGGTGTTTATTGCTTTCTCGGTGTTCAATGTTACCATTCCCAAAAACCCATTCTTCAGTTTTGATTTATAATTTCTAGTGTGGCTTAGGATTTAGTATTTAAGGTTTAGGGTTCAAAGTTTAAAGCTTAGGGTAACAAACCTACAGTTGGAGAAAAGAAAAAAAAAAGGTTATAATGTTTGTTTTTTTTTCCCTACATCCAATCTTCTCAGTTAATCATCTTGTTATTTTGTTATGTAGTTATTCTATGTAAGCAGCTTGGAAGCCATGAATCATGATTTCAGGTACTTTTTTATGAGTTTGCTTACTTAGAAAAGGACCTTGCTTTAGTAGTTGTTAGTGAAGGATTTTTCTGATTTGGCTTTCTTGGCTGTAGGGCACCTTGTATGTATCTTGCCAATGGTTTTTATTTGGTTAACTGTATTTACAAAATGATCAGTGTTTAAATATTTTTATCTATGCTTTTACTATTCATATTATCCACTCCCATCTTTAGATTTTTGTAATTTATTATTTTTGTAAGTACATGTGCTTAAATTATGTGATTAGTGATAAACAATGGAGTGTGTACTCTTCTCCTCATGATTTTTGTTTTGTCATTGGCAATTCAGTTAAATATTTTTTGCATGATGAAGCTAACTATGGAGGTTTTTTTTTTTTTTTTTTTTTTTTTTTTTCTATAAATACAATTGATTAAGTTGTATGTTCTAAAATTATTATATTTTTGCCAAGATTGTGTTACATGCTATCACTCTTTGGGGGTTTTTAGACAACCTTGCACCTTTTTTGAACAGGTTAGTAATGCCTCAAAAATTTTTAGAGATATTCAAATCAATAATATACATATTTTTTTAAAATACAAGAAGTTGTATTAAAATATCGGTACCAAGGGGGTACCACCCAATTACACAACAATTATATCTCTATTAAATGATCTAGCACCATTCTGAATTCATCAACATCAGAAATATCTTGATCCAACAATAGAAAAGCAAAAATGTATATCTATCTATCCATAGTACAATTGAAATCCTTTTCTATTCCTTCGAAAGCTCGAGTTTCTCTCTTTTCACATAATCCATAAGACCGAAAATGGAATGAGCATAAAATTGTTTTTCTTTTTGCATAAACCCGTGCCTACACAAAGTTCAGCTTTCACGGAGTCTGTTATTACCTAGTTTATTCCCAAAAGTTTGTAAATCATTGTCCATAATTTGTAAGACAGCGGACATCCAAGCAACTGATGATTACATGATTCCTCATTAGTTTTACACATGAAACAACGATTAACCATGTATCTTCCCCTCCTCATTAAAATATCAATGGTTAATATACTTTCTCTATAAGCTTCTCATGCTTAAAAAGCCATTCTTGGCGGTACTTTTGATTTCTATATTTGCCTATGTGGAAAATTAGTCCCCTTTATCCTTATCTCTCCTTCAAGTTGTTTGTAAAACGATTTTACAGTAAATACTCCACTTTTTTATGGCATCCATTGTTTAAAATCCTCTTGTGTCACCATTTTTGCTTGAGAGATCATAGTCATTAATTATTGGAACTCATCTATCTCCCAATCATTTAAATTCCTTTTAACTTGCCCATACCAGAATTTGTATTCTCCATCCCCGAAATATACCTTCTTAACTTTTAATAATATTTTATTACTTCTTTTTTGTTACTTTGGATTGCAAATGATGATTATGTGTTTTTTTTAAGATATCTCAACTTTGCTCTGGTAGATCATTGAAATTATTTTTTAGGTATAACTTATTAGGGCTTAAGACTTAAGGCTTAGTGTTTAGGGCTTACAGTAACAAACCTACAGTTTGAAAAAAGAAAAAAAAAGTGTTATAATGTTTGTTTTTTTTCTCTTCATTCAATCTTTTCAGTTAATTATTCAGTTTTTTTGTTTGTTGTTATTCCATGTTAATAGTTTCGAAGTTGTAGACTTCGTAGATAATTTCTATTTATGAATCCTGATGTCAGGTATTCCTTTATGCATTTGGTTACAAAAAAAAGGAACCTTGCTTTAGTGGCTGTTGGTGAAGTATTTTCCTAATTTGTTTGTCTTTATTGTTGGGCACCTTGTATGTCTTGCAAATGATTATTATTTGGTTAACTCTTGCCAATGGTTATTATTTCTTTAGTGGCTGTTGGTGATGGACTTTCTTGGAATTAGTACGTGTTCAAGAATTATTACATTTTTGTTTAATGTTTTTGTAGAGGTCATGTTACATGTCATCACTTCTTGAAAATTCTAAGATTTAAGCCTTGCATCCTTTATGAACAAGTTAGTGGTGTCGAAAATTTTTTATAAATTTTAAAATCAATAATATTATTTTTCATCTTTTTCGTTACTATGGATTGTATGTGATAATTATGGATTTTTTTGAAAGATGTCTCAAGTAGAGCTATTGGAGCTTATCGCATACCATTGAAACAACTCTTTAAATGTAACTCTTCAGGACTTCCTGCTTAGAGCTTAAGGCTTAGGGTTTATGGCTCAAATCTTAGAGTTTAGGGCTTAATGCTTGGGCTTATTGGAGCTTATTACTAGCTATTTAAATCAGGGCTTAGATCTTAGGGCGTAGGGCTTACTAGGGCTTATGGCTTAAGACTTATTGCTTATTAGGACTTATTTAGGCTTATTAGGGCTTAAAGGTTAGGGCTTTAAGATTTAGGTCTTAGGGTCAAAGGCATAGAGCTTAAGGCTTATTAGTTCTTATTAGGGCTTATTAGTAGTTAAGGCTTAGGGTTTAGGCTTACGCTTAGGGCTTAGGGCTCAGGGCTCAAGCCTTGTGACTTAGGACTTATAGGCTTGGAGATTATTAGGACTTATTAGGGCATATGACTTATTAGGGTTTAGGGCTTAAGGCTTAGGTTTTAGGGTTTATTAGGGCTTAGGGGTTTGGGATTAGGACTTAAGGTTTATTAAGGCTTAGGGTTTTGGGCTTATTAGGACTTTGGGCTTATTAAGGCATAGGGCTTAGTAAGGTTTAGGGCTTAGGATTTAAGACTTAGTGTTTAGGGATTAGGGCTTAGGGCTTAGGGCTTATTAGGACTTGGAGTTTCGGGCGTAAGGTTTAGAGTTTAGGGTTTAGAGTAACATACTTACAATTTGAGGAAAAAAAAGAGGTGTTAGAATGTTTGCTTTTTTTCCTTTATCCAATCTTCTTAGTTAATCATCTAGTTATTTTGTTATGTAGTTATTTAATTTAAGCAGATTGATAGCTATAGATTTCATGAATAATTTCTATCTATGAATTTATATTCTACGTATTCTTTTATGAATTTGGTTACTAAACGAAGGACGTTGCTTTAATGGTAGTTGGTGATGGACTTTCTTGATTTGGTTCTCTGAGTTGTAGTGCTTGCTAGTGATTTTTATTGGGTTAACTCTATTTATAAAATTATTAGAGTTTAAATATTTTTACTTATTCTTTTGCTATTCATATAATCCACTCTCATCTTTAGTTTTTTGTAATTTATTTGTTTTTTAAGTAAATATGTTTAAATTATATGCTTAGTGATAAAAAAAGAATATATTTTTTTTTTGCTCATGATTTCTATCTTGTTATTGGTAATTATGCTAAGTATTCATTTTATGAAGCGAAATATTAATTTTTTTAAACACATTTGATTAAGTTGCATGTTCAAGAATTATTACATTTTTATTTAATGTTTTTGTAGAGGTCATGTCACATGCCATCACTCCTTGCAGGTTCTAAGACTCAAGCATTACACCCTTTCCGAACAAGTTAGTGATGCCAATAATATTTTTAGAAATATTCAAATCAATAATATTTTATTGCTTCCTTTTTATTACTTTGGATTGCATGTGATGATTATGAATTTCTTGAGAGATGTCTTAACTTGGCTTCGGTAGATAATTGAAACATCTCATTAGGTATAACTCTTTTTTTTTTTTTAGATAAAAAGTGTGAATATATATATATATATAAATAGGGTACCAATGGGGCACCACTCATATACAAATTTAGAAAGCTATTAGGGTGTCAATAACATCCCCAAAATCTTCATCTCTAATGATGTCATGACCCAACATAATATTACCAAAATAATTAAACCATACATCTCTTAGTCTATTAATCTCCTTCTCCATACCATCAAATGTCCTCTAATTCCTTTCTTTCCAAATGGCCCAAAAAAAGGTTAAAGGATAATTTTAACAATGTTCTTTTTCAGATCAATCCCACTCCAAGCCCAGATCTCATAAAAAATCAAACAACATATGACCCAATTGATTCCAATCAGTCTATAAATCTGGCACCATAACTCATGGACCACCTCGCAGTGAAGAAGTAAGTGCAGTAGGATTCCTCAGCCTTCTTGCACATGAAACACCCATTAACCACGATCTGGCCTCTAGTCTTCAGCTTATCAAGTGTCAATATACTTCCTCTACAAGCCTCCCATGCAAAAAAAGCGATTCTAGGCAGGCCTCTGGAATTCCAGATCTGTCTTGAGGGGAAAAGGGGAATGTTTTCCTGCCCAATCCCTACCAGCTGTTGATACAGCGAATCAACTGCAAATTCTCCTTTTTTGGAAGGTTCCAACGAATCTGGTCTGCTTCACCACTAATTTTACGTTGTGAGACTAGCCTCAAGACCTCTTCATAATCAAAGACCTCCCAATCATTCAGATTTCTAGAGACGCTCACTATCCAAGACAAGCGGCCATTTTCCATTGCATACACCTCCTCAACTCTCATGTTTTTCGATTGAGCAATGGTATATATTCTAGGAAATTTGATTTTCAAGCATCCACCTTCCAGCCACACATCATGCCAAAACCTAATACCATTTCCCCTATCAAATTTCCAGTTGATGCATTCTTTTAATCTTGGCCAGCCCTGTTTGATGTTCTTCCATAAAGCTAAGCCATGGCCCCTGCAATCACGGAAATTCTCCACAGCAAAATCAAGCCCACCCCATTTAGCAACTGTAACCTTTCTCCAAAATCTACTTTCTTCCTTAAAAAATTTCCATAGCCATTTGCCTTGAAGAGCCCTATTCATATGAACCAGAGATCTGATATTTAAACCGCCCAAGCTATGAGGTTTTTTAACTTCCGACCATCTCACTAAGTGATACTTTCTTTTCTCAATGTTGTCCCCCATAAGAAGCGAGATTGAATTAATTCCAATCTTTTTGCAATGCTAATCGGCGTAGTTAGAGTAGTTAGATAGTATATTGGAAGATTAGGAAGTGTACTTTTGATTAGAGTGCATCTTCCTCCTTTTGATAAGAAGTTTCTCTTCCAAGTCGCAAGCCGGTTCTCAAACATTTCAACCACTGTTTGTTTCTCTTTATACCTCGCCCCTAATGGCATCCCCAAATAGTTTATGGGGAGCTGTTCATTCCTGCACTCGAGTAGCTTAGCCAAACTGCTACCATCACCCACACTTCCCAACCTTACTAATTCCGATTTTGATAAATTAATACTGAGCCCCGATACACCTTGGAAATAGAGGAGGATGCACTTAAGATGCAGTAAGTATTACTTTTTTGGTTGCAAAAATAACGTATCATCCGCAAAGAATAAGTGAGATACCTCCACGGAATTAATGCCTCTACCCACCTGCACCCCTCTAACCAGCTATAGTTCTTTAGCCCTTTCCATCAAGCCATTCAAAGCTTCCATCACAACAATAAACAATAACAGGGAGAGCGGATCCCCTTGTCTCAGCCCTCTAGATCCCTTAAAAAATTTAGAAGGTCCGCCATTGACAAGAACAGCAAAAGAAGTAGTAGTCATACACGTTTTCATTCATAATCTCCATTTTATCCCAAAGCCCATTCTATATAGCATGTAATCCACAAACTCCCAACAAACATGGTCGTAGGCCTTTTCCATGTCAAGTTTACAAATTAATTTCGTTGTGCATCAAATCATCCACAACCTCATTAGCCACAAGTATAACATCTTGGACTTGCCTTCCTTCCACAAAAGCATGTTGACATTCTCCCACCACCTCTCTAAAACTCTAGTAAGTCTCGCAACCAACACCTTTGCAATAAGTTTGTATATGCACCCAACAAGACTAATGGGTCGGAAGTCTTGTATATTCTTAGCACCATTCTTCTTTGCAATCAATACAAGGAAGGTAGAATTAAGTTTCCACACAAATTTACCATTATTATACAAATCATGGAATAACTCTATCACATCTCCTTTGATCATATACCAAAAGTCTTGGAGAAATCTCATATTGAAACCGTCCGGTTCAGGGACTTTATCTCCATTACAAGACATCAATGCAGCATGCACTTCCTCCTCAGTGAACACCCTTTCTAAATTCTGTCTGTTTATTCTGCTGATTCTTTTAAAATCTAATCCATCCAACTTTGGTCTAAGCCTAAATTCCTCCTTGTACACATCCTCAAAATAAATCCTGGCAGCTTCCCTCATCCGGTCATTGCCTCTATGAATCACTCCATTCACCCCAGCTTTTCAATGTAATTACATCTCCTCTTGTGACTTGCTAAAACGTGAAAATACTTAGTATTTTTGTCACCCGCCAATAGCCACTTCTCTCTTGACCTCTGTTTCCAATTTACTTCCTCCAGTTTCGATTTTCTGGCAATCAGCAACTTGATCTCATTCCTGTGAAACTGATCTGCAACCCCCAAGCTCTCCCTACCCTCCTTATCATCCAACAACACCAATTTGCCAACAATCCATCTCTTCACCCTCCTTTCTGATTTCCTCCTCGGTCCAAGCTTTAATTTCATTTTTTAGCATTTTTAGTTTGCTTGTAACTTTGAAAGAAACTGTCCCATCGAAGCTGGAAGAGGACCACTTTTCCTCGACCAATTTTTTGAACATCAGCTCCTTCAACCACCTGTTATCTAGTCAAAAATGGACCAGCCCCCACTAGATTCCACCAAAGGCCAAACTGATAGGAAAATGATCCGAGATGGGGCATTGGAGTAAACATTGAGTCACCCCCGCAAGCTGATTTTCCATGCCATCTAGAGACACACCCATCATTTTGCTGAATTTTTGAATATTTTGTAAAACCCATTCTGTACATCCATCATCCCCGTACATTCCACTTCCTCTCCCTGGGTTTGGAACAAAACCTGCTCTCCTTGCTTGATTAACATCACTGCATCTAAAGCTTGGACGTCCTCCTCAATCTAAACCAAAGCCTGGGAATTAAACGTCGAAAAAACCTCACCTACCTCTCCTACCGTATGTTCATTTGCTCCCACTTCCTTCTCTCTGCCATAAAGGTCACCTCTCGTCTTAGTTGTGATTTCATCAAGCATTCCAAGAGGAATCAACTCCTCCCCGATTCTATTATCCTCTTCTTTCCCCTTATCCACTTCGGCCACCACCCTCGTATTTGTATTTCCACTCTCCTCTGGTCCACACTTAGGTGAAGGACAGCTAGCCACTTTCACACCTGATTGCTCACCATCAATACGAGTACTCCCAAACGGGCCTCCAATCATATTTCCTAAGTGGGCAGCTTTCATTCAGTCTGCTTCTAAAACCATCCAAGTCCACCACCCATTTGTTTGTCTTCACGTGTGAATCTATGCTCACCGTTGGGTTTTGATAAGTTCCGCCTAGATAGGCCCTGATTAAGCCCACCAGGCCTAAACAATTTTTGGGCGGGTCGGGTCGCCTTCCTCCCCCAACCCACATAGTTCACTGGATCCTTCTGCCTACCCAACTTTGCTAATTTTTAGAAGCTTCGAGCATCGTCGCATAGTTGCTGTTCACCCCACCATCCCTTGAGAAATGAATCGCCATCGCCCAGTGTGGACAATTAAAACATGATCACCATGGGCCCTTCTGATTCATACTAGCTTTATCAATTTCTCTATCCTTCTTTGTCTTCCTATTCAAGGAGCTGGGATTAACCACCTTCCTATCAGCTAACTCAAAAGCCGCCACCATAAACAACCACCATCCCCGTCCCTTCGCACCAGCTGGGATAAAGATTTTCCTCGCCTTCTTTTTCCACACTTCTAATAGGACTAAGGACCTCTCCTATTTCACTCGAACGAAATCCATAGATCCCTGTTATACCCCACATGTTGTCTTGCCCAGCTCAAACCATTCTTATTTCAGTAGAAGTCCTCCAGTGCATTGAGGAGCCAATCGACTTCCGCTCTTTCAATAAAGATCCACGTTTGAAACCCTCTCCCATTCTCGTAAATCCTCATGCCATCCATCCTTCTCTCGTCACTAATCAAATCGAAAGATTTATTATCGACATATAAGTATTTTCGGTTGTTCTGGGCAACCATTTAGGCCCCAAGGCGGCCGCGAGTAGCAAGACACAAGGTTAAATCTTTCTAATAGTTTAGTATTTTATCTTCCTTATGGAACTCAATGTCCATCATGGCAGATGCAATATGAATTAGGTATAACTCTTTAAGGCTTAGGACTTAGGGTTTAGGGCGAGCTTAGAGTTTAGAGCTTAGAACCTAAAATTACATACCTATAGTTTGAGAAAAAAAAAGAGGTGTTATAATGTTTGCTTTTTTTTCTTCATCTAATCTCCTCAGTTAATCATATAGTTATTTGTTATGCAGTTATTCCATGTAAATAGATTGGAAGTGGTAGATTCATGGATAATTTATATCTATAAATCTTGATGTCAGATATTTTTTTATGCATTTACTTACTAAAAAAATGACCTTTCTTTAGTTGCTGTTGGTGAAGATCTTTCATGTTTAGTTCTCTTGGTAAGACAACCTGTATGTCTTGGCAATGATTTATATTTGGTTAAACTCTATCTGCAAAATGATCAGTGTTTAAATATTTGAGGTTATTCTTTTGCCATTTGTATTATCCACTATCATCTTTAGATTTTTGCAAGTTATTCTTTTAATAATTACCCGTGCTTAAATTATACGCTTAATGATAAAAACGGAATATGTACTTCTTTTCCTCATGATTTCTGTTTTGTCATTGACGATTCAACTGAATATTTATTGTATGATGAAGCTAAATATGAAGTTTTTCTCTTTTCTTTTTAACACAATTGATTAAGTTACATGTTCAAGAATTATCACATGTTTATTTAATGTCTTTGCCAAGGTCATGTATGCCATTACTTATTGAATGTTATAAGATTCAAGCCTTGCACCCATTCTGAACAGATTTGTGATGCCCTAAAAATTTATAATGATATTTAGATTAGTAATATTATATTGTTTTTTTTTTTTTTGTTATTTTGGATTGCTTGTGATGATTATAGAGTTTTTGAAAGATGTCTCAACTTAGCTCTGGTAAATAATTGAAACAACTCTTTAAAATTTAGGGGTTAGGGATTACGTTTTAAAGGTTAGGGGTTAAGACTTAGGTCTTAGGGCAGACTTAGGGCTTACGGTTTACGGTTTAGGGTTTAGAGCTTAGGACTTAAGGCATATTACGGTGTGGGCTCTAGGATTTAGGGTTTAAGCTTAAAGCTTATTAGGACTTAGGGTTTAAGGTTTAGGGTTTATGACTTATTAGGTTTTAAGACTTATTAGGGCTTAGGATCTAGGGTTATGGTTTAGAACTTAGGTCTTAGGGCTTAGAGCTTAACGTTTAGAAACTAGGGTTTTAAGGCTTATTAAGGCTTAAGGCTTAGGGCTTAATATTTAGGGTTTAAGGCTTAGTGCTTATTAGCCCTTAGCGCGTAGGGCTTAGTGCTTATTAGGGTTTAGGGTTTAGGGTTTAGGACTTATTTGGGCTTAAGGGTTAAAGTTTAGGGTTTAGGGCTTAGACTTTAGGGTCTAGGGTTTATTTGGGGTTAGGGTTTAAGACTTAGGTCTTAGGGCTTAGGACTTAAAGCTTATAACTTATTAGGGCTTAGAGCATATTAGGCCTTTGGACTTAGGGTTTAGGACTTAAAGCTTAGGGCTTAGGTCTTATTAAAGCTTAGGACTTGGGGCTTAGGAGTTTGGGTATCTTACCTATAGTTTGAGAAAAGAAAAAAATAAAGGTGTATAATGTTTGTTTTTTTTCTCTTCATCGATTTTCTCAATTAATCATCCAACTATTTTGTTATGTAGTTATTCCATATAAGTAGATTGGAAGTCGTAGATTTTATGGATAATTTCTATCTATGAATCCTAATTTCATGTATTGTTTTATATATTTCCTTACTAAAAAGAAGAATTTTGTTTAGTGGCTTTTGGTGAAGGGCTATCTTGATTTGGTTCTACTGGTTGTAGGGCGCCTTGCATGTCTTGCTAATGATTTTTATTTTGGTAAATCTATCAAAAAAATTATTAATGTTTAAATATTTCAAGCTATTATTTTGTTATTCATATTATTCACTCTCATTTTTAGATTTTTGTAAATTATTCTGTTTGTTCGTACATATGTTTAAATTATATGCTCAGTAATAAAGAATGAAACATATACTTTTTTTTCTCATGATTTCTGTTTTGTTATTGTCGATTAAGTTAAATATTTTTTTTATGATGAAGCTAAATATGAAGTTCTTGTATGTTCAAGAATTTATTTATTTATTGTTTTTTGAAATAAAAAGTGTGAAGTACGTATTAATATGGTACCAAAAAAATGGGAGTACTACCCATGTAAAAAAGCATTTACAATGAAGTTTAAGTGCAATGGCATTCCCAAAATCTACATCACCATTGATGTCATGACTTAACACAACCGGTCCAAATATATGTTTTCACCCATCTTTTAATCTATTAGTACTACTTTCAACACTATCAAAGGTTTTTATATTCCACTCTTTCTAAATGACCCAAAAAACAGTTAAAGGAATAATGTTAGCAATATTTCTTTTTATATAGAAACCATCCCAAGCACAAATCTCCTTCTCAACCGAACCCGAGATAACCCAATTGATCCCTAATAAACCATAAATCATACACCATAAGGTATAAGTTGTAGGACACCACAAAAGTAAATGGTTACACGTTTCTCCTCTGCCTTTAGACAACCATAACATCCGTTAATAATGATTCTGCCCTTGTTTTTTCGCCTGTCTAAAGTAGCAATTCTTTTCCAGCACACCTTCCACGCAAAGAAAGCAAGTTAGGGAGGAATTTGTCTTCCAAATGAGCTTTGCCGGAAACACCCTTTTGTTATCATCACCTTTATCACTTAAATATTTATAATATGAAGAAGCATAAAATTTTTCATTCTTTTCCAGTTTCCATATAACCTGATCAACCCTAGTAGACATTTGCTATGAATCAAGAAGCTACAGTAAGTCTTCAAACTCTTCAATCTCCCAATCATTCAGATTCCGATTTATATTAACACACCATACAGTACTCCTATTCCCATTTATAACTCGATATGCTGCCTCAACTGACGTGGGAGGGCATTGGGAGGATCGTTTTGACTCTCAGAACTTAACCCAATCGTATACAATATTAAAACTCAAACAATCTAATTAAAACCCCTCCCTCTAATTGAATTCACAACCCTAAAAATTAGGAATGTAAAAACATAAACTTGGAAAACAAAAACAAGAAAAAGAAAGATGTCAAAGACTTATCCAATAAGTAGATCCCAACTCCTCGGCTTAATTAAGACTTCAACAAGCTCACTTAGCTTGGAAGAACTTGAAGAGAAAAATTAGCATAAGGTTAATAAAAGCTCAAAAGATTGTGTTTACAATGCTTGAGTTAAGATGTTTATATAGACTCTTAATTACTACTCTACATGGAATAAGATTTAGAAATTCTATCTTAATTTGAATTTAAAGGCATAAAATAAATACTTATCCTTGTCCAAATTCTAAAATAATAATTAATTAATCTTATGGATAAGGCTTACATTAAAACAATATTATTTAATGATCTCCTCTTAATTCTTTAAGGACATTCTCTTCAACCTTGAGTAGAATTCCACCTTCATAATTAGCATATTTTGCATATGGAAAATTTGGGAACTTGGATACCTTGTGGAAGTACGAAAAGTTGAAATTTTGGAGTCCAAAAAGGACTAGGAAGAAGGATCACTTAGGCTGGTTGTTTGGGTGCAGCTGGGCTGCGGATCGCACAGGCTGGGCCGCTTGTTGCCCAAATGGGCTAGTTGGGCCGCGCGACCCTCTCTCGTGTGCGGGTCATGCGTGCCTACAGTGATATGAGTGTGACCGACCGCCTCGAGTGCATGCACGCTGCTGTGCGCATGCTAGCAGGCATGGGCATGCAGGTCCGCATGCCTCGCATGCTTGCCCACGCAGGTGAGGCTCTCACATGTGCGGGCGGTCTTTCTTACACATGTGTCGAAGGGATCACATGCACGATCTCTTTTGGGCCTTGGCCCACATTGACCATGAAGTCTTGGGGCCACCTTAGGTTGGGCCATAAATGGGCTTTTTTTCTTGCCATGTAACTCCTCCAAGTCCATGAATCATTACTTGGGCTTCAAGTTTTTTTTGGACAAACGTAACCCACTCTTTGTAATAGTTATATTTAGGAAAGTAGTCAGGTATGAAATTACTTTCCTTTTGAAGATGCTCCAATTTAGGAAACTGAAATTTATTTTCTTGTTTAGGATGTTCCTATTTTGTTTGTCATTAAAATTTCAGATTTGAAGATAGAGCCACAAGGGAGTGAAAGAACATCAAAAGATCAAGAATTCATCCTCAAAGCAATGCAACAACAATTTGAGAGGATTCAACTAGCTATTGGCAATATGAATGAGAAACTAGAGAAACAACAAAACGAGTTAAATTCCTTGAGAGGGGAAGCTTCCCAAACCAATCCAAGGGCAAGAAGACTTCCAACACCACCTTTTGATGAGGAAGAATTTGATGACCAAACTACTTTGGTCAATGAAGGTCGAAATTATGGTAGGGGTCGAAATGATCTTGATAAAAATATTGGGAACATCAAAATGAAAATCCCATCATTTCTAGGCAAGAATTATCTGAATGCTTATCTTGAATGGGAGCGCAATGTGGAGCTTATTTTTGAGTGCCACAATTATTCGGAGGAGAAAAAGATAAAGCTTGCGGCCATGGAATTTGGAGAGTATGCCATTGTGTGGTGGGATCAACTCATCACAAGTAAAAAGAGTTATTGTAGGAACTTACATCAAAGATTGTAAGGCCTTATACAAGGGAACAAGAGTGTAAAAAACTACTACAAAGAGATGGAGATAGTCCTGATAAGGGCTAATATTGAAGAGGATAGGGAAGCTACTATGGCAAGGTTCTTAAATGGCCTTAACAAAGACATAGCTGATATTGTAGCTCTTCAACATTATGTGGAGATTGATGATATGGTGCACATGACTATAAAGATTGAAAGACAATTAAAGCTGTTTAATTCAAAAGATTGGAGGCCGAATTGGAGGGGAGATAACAAGGCTGTTCAATTTAAAAGAGATAACAAAACCAAACCAAAAGATGGTAATGATAATAAAAACAAAGGTATTTCTAACTCCCAAATTCCTAGGAATAGAGATATCAAGTGTTTTAGATGCTTGGATTTTGGTCATATTGCATCTCAATGCCCAAAGAAAAGGGTAATGGTGATGTGTGGTGATGGTGTTGAAACAGATGATGAGAGTGATGTGGAGGATGAAATGCCTCATGTGGAGGATTGTAGTGATGGGGAAACGCCTATGGAAGATAGATTGTTGGTTTCTAGGGGTGCTTTGAATACACAAGTAAGAAATGATGATGAGGGGATTACGTTGCAAAGAGAGAACATTTTTCATTCTATATGTCTAGTGAATAGAAAATTGTGTAGCATGATTATTGATGGGGGTAGTTGTGTAAATGTGGCTAGTACCTTGTTTGTTAATAAACTAGGTTTGAAAACTACAAAAAACATCCTAAACAATATAAACTACAATGGCTTAACAATAGTGGGGAGGTGAGAGTTAATAAACAAGTGAGGGTGCTTTTTACTTTTGAGAAGTATAGTGATGAGGTAACATGTGATGTAGTTCCTATGCAAACTAGTCATATTTTGTTGGGTAGACCATGGCAATGGGGTAGGAGAGTGATGCATGATGGGTATCTCAATAGATACATGGTAGGAAAAGATGGCAAAAAGTATACTCTTCTTCCTTTAACCCCTAAACAAGTTTTTGAAGATCAAATGCAACTTAAAAAATCCCATGATGAATTCGCACAAAGAGAGGCCAAGAGAAAAAGAAAAGAAAAAGAAAAAGAGAAAAGAAAAGAGAGTGAGAGAAAATTAGAGTGGAAAAATGAAGATCAAAAGGAAAAAGAAAGAAAGGTGCATTCGACCATAGAAAAGAATGAGGGAAAGAAAATGAGCTTCTATGCTAAAATGAGAGATGTGAGAAAAACTTTATTTTTTAACAAGCCAATGATTGTACTCATGTACAAGGAAGCTTGTTTCTCAACTAACGAACTTGACTGACCCTTCTTTTCCAAGTGTTGTGGTTGAAGTTTTGTAGGAATTTAGCAATGTCTTTCTCGATGATCTACCTCAAGGTTTACCACCTTTGAGAGGGATTGAGCATCAAATTAACTTCATTCCTGGGGCTGCCATACTAAATAGACCAGCCTATAGGAACAATCCTGAGGAGACCAAAGAGCTTCAAAGGCAAGTGGAGGAGCTCTTACAAAAGGGGCACATTCGAGAAAGTTTAAGCCCATGCACAGTGTCCGTCTTATTAGTACCCAAAAAAGATGGTAGTTGGCGTATGTGTGTTGATTGTAGAGCCATCAACAAAATAACAGTAAAATATCGACACCCAATACCTCGACTTGATGATATGTTAGATGAGTTGCATGGTGCTTGTGTATTTTCTAAAATTGATCTTAAAAGTGGTTATCATCAAATAAGAATGAAACCAGGAGATGAATGAAAAACTGATTTAAAACAAAAAAAAGGGTTATATGAGGGTTGGTTATGCCATTTGGCTTAACTAATGCGCTAAGTACTTTCATGTCTTTAATGAACCATGTTTTATGTGAATTTTTTGGAAAGTTTGTGGTTGTCTACTTCGATGACATTCTTGTGTATAGAAAATCTATTGATGAGCATGTCATACATTTGAGGCAAGTGTTTGACACATTACGCAAATTTTAACTATATGCTAACATGAAAAAATGTACATTTTGCATTGATCGCATCATTTTCTTAGCCTATGTCGTGAGTGCAAAAGGAATCGATATAGATAGTAAAAAGGTAAAGGCTATTCAAGAGTGGCCGACACCTAAAAGTGTAAGTGAGGTGCGTAGTTTTCATGGTTTGGTAAGTTTCTATGGGAGATTTGTAAAAGATTTTAGTACTATTGCTGCCCCTTTAACTGAAATCATGAAAAAAGATAAGGGGTTTATTTGGGGAAAAAAATAAGAACATGCGTTTTTCTTATTGAAAGAAAAGTTATGTAATGCGTCTTTATTAAGATTGCTTAATTTTGATTCAGCTTTTTAAATTGAATGTGATGTCTCTGGGCTTGGGATAGGTGATGTTCTTATGCAGGATAAAAGACCCATTGCTTACTTCAGTAAGAAGCTCAATGGTGCACAATTGAATTATTCTACCTATGACAAAGAGTTTTATGCTTTGGTAAGAGCATTAGAGACCTGACAGCATTTTTTGTTACCAAAAGAATTTGTGATTCACACCGATCATGAATCTTTGAAAGGGTAAGGAAATCTTAATAAACGACGTGCAAAATGGGTGAAAATCATATAGTCCTTCCCATATGTGATTCAATATAAGTAAGGAAAAGAAAATGTTGTAGTTGATGCGCTTTGAAGAAGGTACAGTCTTATCTCTACCATTTCTACAAAGTTGTTGGGATTTGAGGATTTCAAAGAATTGTATGTGCATGATAGTGATTTTTCAAGTGTTTATGTGGCTTGTGAACATGCGGCATTTCAAGACTTTATAGGCATGATGGTTTTCTATTTTAAAAAGGAAAATTATGTGTGCCTAATAGCTCTATTAGGGAGTTGCTTGTTTGTGAAGCACATCGTGGTGGTTTAATGGGAGATTTTGGGATTGACAAAACTTTAAGCATTTTACATGAATATTTCTTTTAGCATAATATACATAAATATGTTGAAAAATTTTGTGCGCAGTGCATCTCATGTAGGCAAGCTAAGTCTAGAGTTCAACTACAGGAATCATATAAGCTATTACCCATTCCTACACATCCTTTGGTTGATATTTCTATGGACTTTTTGTTGGGTTTGCCTAGAACTAGAAAAGGCCAAGACTCAATATTTGTTGTTGTTGATCATTTTTCCAAAATGACACACTTTATACCATGTCACAAAACAGATGATGCCACACACATAGTGGATTTATTTTTCCGCGAAGTTGTTAGAAAGTATGGCATTCCTAAAACTATTGTGTTCGAGAGGGATGTTAAGTTTTTAAGCCACTTTTGGCGAGTTTTGTGATCCAAACTTGGGATCAAACTTTTATTTTCTACTACTTCACATCCACAAACGGATGGTCAAACTGAAGTAGTAAATAGAACACTTGGTACATTATTACGTGCTTTAATTGGAAGGAATGTTAAAACTTGGGAAGATATGTTATCATTTGTTAAATTTGCTTATAATTGGAGTGTACATTCTTCTACTGGGTTTTCTCCGTTTGAAATTGTGTATGGTTTTAATTTCTTAACTCCACTTGATTTGTTGCCTATTCCTATAAGTAATATTTCTAATTTGGATGGACATAAGAAAGCAAAAATATTTAAAGCAATTCGTGAAAAAGCAAGGCAGAACATTGAAAAAAAAATGAACAAGTAGCATCCCATGTCAATAAAAGAGGGCATAAGATTTCATTTCAACCCGGAGATTGGGTGTGGGTTCATTTACGCAAGGAACGATTTCCATCAAAACAGAAATCTAAGTTGGATGTTCGTGGGATGGTCCATTTCAAATCATAGCCAAAATCAATGAAAATGCCTACAAAGTGGACCTACCAGGTGAGTATAGTGTTTCGGCTACATTTAACATATTTGATTTATCCCTTTTTAAAATTGATGCAGGAATTGATTCGAGAACGAATCATTTTGAAGGGAGGGGGAATGATGCAAACAATGCTAAAAACACTCAAGATACTCAAAGAGCATCAAAATGTGACTTAGAGCAAATTTCAAATGACGTGAACACAAATAAAGTTCCAAACCTGAAAAGTTTTAATGAACCAGTAACAAGATCAAAGGCAAAGAAGTTTAAAGAATTCCTCCAAATTTTTACTCAAAAACATGTGGATGATGGGCTGACCAATTGTAGAAACTTCAAATATGAACTTTTTGAACAGTCCAAATTCGTAACTTTAATTGGGTTTAAATAATTTGGGATAATTTGGGCTTGTTTGAGTTTTATTGGTAATAGGTGAATAAACCTTCTGTAGGGGCTGGATTAGTTGAGTTGTTTTAAGTATTTTGGATTATTTTATTTTAGTTTGAGTTAATTATCCCCATATAGTTAAGTGTAACTCATTTAGGCTTAAGTCTTGTCTTAGTGTTATTACAAGAATGAGCCCATAACTATATGGTGCTACAAACAATTAGTGGTGTTGGTTAAAAAGATTGGAGTTACAAGGAGTTACATAACAATTACATGCCTATAATTAAATTAGTTATTGTTGGAATTACAATTGTAATTATCACATAATTAGTCTAGTTATTGTGGGAGTTATAATTGTAGTTATTGTGTTGTAACTTATCATTGATTTTTTTGGCAATAAATACCAAAAGAACTCTTCTTTTTGAACATCAAGAGTTGTAATCAAATATTTTATAATTGAGTTAAGAGCTTTTTAGCTCTCTTTTCCTTTAACACTTGTATTTCAATTTTGATTTCCTATTTCAATTATTCTTGATGCTTGTTTGGATTGGATTCAAGAGATATCATTTATCTTTATTGGCTTCTATTTAACTCCTACCATTTGGGTGATTGAACAAATTTGATTCTTTTTTACTTATGATCTAAATTCTATTCTAAACCGATTGAAGGGTTTTAAGGTTCAAGTAAGGGTCTTGGGGTTCCACATCACTTTAAGTAATTTTAGATTATTCTAATCTTATCTAGACTCCTTCCATGTGTTATCCACCTTTCAAGAGCTTCTATACCAAATTTGGGCTCTATTCTATATGTTTTGGCTTTACCCATAAGGCCAAAATTGCACTCCATGCACATGCCTTCACTTCAAACAGCCATAACTTCCTTGATTCTTATGTATTTCCGTCCCATTTTACCTTCACTTGCTCTTCATGGTTTCAGCTACTTGCTAAACAAATTTGGGCTCAAAGCAACCACATTTGGCCCATTTAAGGTCCACCTAAGGCCCAAAAGGTCTAAACTGTGCACAAAGCTAGGCCCATGCCTATACCCTTACTTCAAAACTCCATAACTTGCTTAATTCTTAATATTTTGGGGCAAACTTTTGCTTCACATGTTGCTCAAGCAGACAACTATCACATGGTTTTGGTTTGGGCTTCGTCCGAGTCCACTTAGCCCACTTATACCCCAAACAAGCCTAAAAGGCAAAATTGTCCTCCATGTGCGTGCCTCTCAGGTTTGGCCTCATTTCTCCCAGTTTTTCTTCTATAGACATTTTTCTTTTTTCGTACACTTATTCCTTAACATCTTGGCTAGTGCTTAGTCAAATTTGAGTCCCAAATTCTAAGTATTTTAGTCTCAGGACATAAATCAAGCTAAAAGGGTCAAATTAGAGCTTCTTGGGGGATTTCTTCCCTCACCTGGGAGATTACTCTCTTGATTGTTAATCTAATTACTCTCTTATATTCCTAAAGTGTCTTCTTACCTTTTACAATGTTGTTCTAGACCCGAGAAGCGTTCCTAGGCTTAGAGAACTTAGTTTCTTTCTAGAAAGAAAGTTCTCTTTTTAGGGGTTCCTTTTATCCTAATTTCATCCTCTTCGCTTTGTTTGACACGAAACTTAGTCTTTAACCTTATTTCATCTCTCTGCATACATATACATGCTTAAATAGCCACATGAAGTACAAGAAATTTGTCTAGAAAAAATCTGGGTCATTACACTTAAGGTATAACTCATTAGGGTTTAGAGGTTAAGGCTTAGGGCTTATGGATTATTGCTTAAGACAAGCTTAGTGCTCAGGGTTTAGATCTTACTTAGCGCTTAGGGTCTAGGAGTTAGGGTTTAGGGTTTAGGGTTTAGAGTTTAGGATTTAGGATTTAGGACTTAGTGTTTTGGGTTCAATGCCCTAGGGCAACATACCTATAGTTGAGAATAAAAAAAAGAGGTGTTATAATATTTGCTTTTTTCTCTTTATCCAATCTCATCAGTTAATCATCCAATTTTTTGTTCTGCAGTTACATGGGAAACTGTAGATTTCATGAAGGAGTTCTATCTATGAATTTTGATGTTAGATATTCTTTTATGCATTTTCTTACCAAAAAAGGACATGTCTTCAGTGACTGTTGGTTAAGGACTTTTTTGATATGGTTCTCTTGGTTGTGGGGCACCTTATATGTCTTGCCAATGGTCATTATTTCATTAACTCTATCTATAAAATTATCCGTGTAAAAATATTTTAACATATTCTTTTACTATTCATAATATCCATCCCTCTCTTTAGATTTTTGTAGTTTTATTCTTTTTATAAGTACATGTTCTTGAATTATATGCTTAGTGATAGAAAACAAAATATATCATTGTTTATTTCATAATTTTAGTTTTGTCATTGGCGATGCAGTTAAATATTTATTGTATGATAAAACTAAATATGGTGTTTTTTTTTCTAATATAATTGATTAAGTTGCCTGTTTAAAAATTATTACATTTTTATTTAATGATTTTGCGGTGACCATTTTACATGTAATCACTTTTTGAAGGTTCTGAGGCTCAAGCCTTGCACCATTTATGAACAAGTTCTTAATGCCTAAAAAATTTCTAGACATATTCAAATCAATAATATTTTATTGCTTATTTTACGTTAATTTAGATTGCAGATGATGATTATTGCTTTTTTGAAAGTTGTCTGAACTTGGCTCTGGCTTATCATTGAAACAACTTTTTAGGTATAACTTTTTATGGTTTAGAGTTTTGAGCTTAAGATTTAGGATAATATATCTAAAGTTTGAGAAAAGAAAAAAAAAAGAGGTGTTATAATGTTTGTTTTTTTATCTTTATCCAATTTTCTTAGTTAGTCATTCAATTATTTTGTTTTACAGTTATGCCATGTAAGCAACTTTGAAGTTGTAAATTTTGTGGATAATTTCTATTTATGAATCCTGATGTCAGATATTCTTTTATACATTTGCTCACTACAAAAAGGACATTGTTTTAGTAGTTTTTGGTAAAGACTTTCTTGATTTGGTTCGCTTGGTTATAGGGCATCTTGTATGTCTTAATGATTTTTATTTGGTTAATGTTATCTATAAAATGATCAGGATTTAAATATTTTAACATATTCTCTTGTTATTTATATTAACCACTCCATTTTTAAATTTTTGTAAGTACACGTGCTTAAATTATATGCGTAGTGTTAAAAAATTGAATATGCATTTCTTTTTTAATAATTGATGAATCAATTAAATATTTGTTGTATGATGAAGCACAATATAATTTTTCTTTATTCTTTTTTTAACACAATTGATTAAATTGCATGTATAAAAAATATTACAATTTTTTTTTATGTTTTTGTACAGTTTGTGTTACATGTCATCACTTCTTGAAGGTTTTAAAACTCAAGCCTTGCACCGTTTCTAAAAGGTTAGTGATGCCTAAAAAATTTCTAGAAATATTCAAATCAATAATATTTTATAGCTTCTTTTTTGTTACTATGAATTGTATGTGATGATTATGAGTTTTTGGAAAAATGTCTCAACTTAGCTTTGGTAGAACATCGAAACAACTCTTTACATATAACTCTTTATGGCTTAGGGCTTAAAGTTTAGGATTTAGAGTTTTAAAATTTAGGACTTAGTGCTTAAGGTTTAGACCTTAGGGCTTATTAGAGTTTATCTCTTATTAGGTGTTATTTAAATTAGGCCTTGTTAGGGCTTTGGGTTTAGAGTTTAGGACTTATTACGGTTTAGGGTTTATTAGGCCTTGTTAAGGATTAATGCTTAAGGTTTTGGGTTTAGAGTTTAGGGTTTAGAGATTAGTGCTTAGGATTTATTAATATCGCGGCCCGCATCCCTCTTTTTCTAGGGCGTGTCCGAAGCACACTTAACACTTTTCACTTGATTAAATAACAAAAATACTTTCATTAATATACAGAGTACCCATAAGTGTTGCATCCTTTGAATAATATGCATCAGCTACAATACAATTTTTTCTTTTTTTACAATAAAAAGGTACAAATTGATAACCTGATCTCTAACTTCTCAATTTCTTTTTCATATTACATACTATTTTGTAGCGGAATCCTCATTGTCTGAAAATGATGGGAGAGTGAGATATTCTATCCCATTTAGCAGATATTATAACAACACAATTAATACATGCAATATATGTACTTTTCACACACATCAAAACATATATATAAATATTTGATATACGTTTCTCGAAAACATATTCATTATCCCTGAAAACATATGTACAGTCAAAACTGAAATCAGAATCACGATTTAGAAAACACATTACTGCATCATACAATGCGATACACTTTCACATATATCAGATCACTCATCAGGTACAGTGCGCCACATTGTACAACGAGCCACATGTCTCAGAATAAGAAAATATATGCACTTCGTTATATTGTATAATGAGCTCCACTACATCACTGTTATGAAGGGCCATTCACATCTTTCTCCTGCCATGCATGCATAGGTGCATACTTAAACACTTAAACACTTAACACTTCCTCATAAAACCGAAAACGAAATGGTTATGTATGGGTTCACACTTATCACTTTCCCACTACACCCGAAAATGAAACGATTATGTAGGGGCATATTGAAGCATAACATCATGCAGGTGCTTTCAAAACGGCTCGCATCTATAATCAAGTATGGAACTCCCTACAATGAATATGGCTCTTAATTACTTCCACATGACATGAACATCATTTTTAGGTTTTGTAGTTTCCTAAGATATTGAGAACCTCAAATCAAGTGTATGTGTTTTATGACTCCCTAAAATTAATCTTATGAAAAATGGTTTAGTATTATCTTGAATCAAGACCTTTTCTCCTTTCTCGATGACTTGATATCCAATCAACTTACTCTTTCTAGTTAAGTCCTATAGATCATCAACTTATCAAAGCCTATTCTCTCCATCCCAGTTTGTTAAGTTTTTATCATGTCTCCCAAATTTCTTATAGAACCTTGTTCTGAGACTTATAGTTTTGTAAGACTCATACGTTCAAAGAGGATCATCACTTTTCTGACTTCCAAAAATAAAGAAGGATTTATTAGGAATTAGTCTGCACTTAGTATCATAGTATACTATTAACCTCAAGTTTATCCAGTATGGGTGCCTCCCAAAATCTCAATCATTGATCGGGTTCTTCTAAGATCTTTAAGTATGGATTTCCTTATTATTGGGACGTATTAGGATCCTTTGGTAATGGGGTCCTCTAAAGGTCTTGTTAAGATTGATTACATTCGATAATGGATTCCATCTCTCTAAGGTTAAGTATTATGAACTCCAAAAGATTTCAAATGATCACTCCTAGAGGGCACGACTAATAAATGTTTAGTTTCCAGTGTGGTCTCCCCTATTTTACCTACTTCACTTGTTTGTATCCACTCTGAATATTTAAGAAACGTAGAAGTCCAAGTTAGGTAGGATCTTGAGTTATGTATGATCATCTCCTTCAACTTAGCAATGGGAAACATGTCTTGATAGTTGTCCAAACTACTGGTTGTTATTCTCTAATAATACTTGTTATTCTCTTCCCGAAGGTTCAAGTATATATCATTTCACTTTGTTTGAGAAACTACTTTTAGGAATATGGTTTGTTTATAATTTTAAAATGGGTGATATACCTCCTACAGGTTCTCGACTTACTCTCTACTTGAATGAGAGGATAATCCTTAGTGTGGTGTTGTACACTTTCATAGTTTGAACTAGTCTTTATTAATAGTGTAACAACATTCTTTCCTAGCAGCTAGTCTTTCGTCGATCAAGAAAAATAGCTCATATCGTCCAAAACAAATGTTTTATTCAAATGATATCAGGATCTGTAACATTCATTCTTCCAAGTCATAATAATGTCTAATCTTAATACTATCAATATGATGTTTACTCATAATCTTTTATCCCTCAACATATCAAGTTTTGTTCAACCTCTAACCACAAAAGCATGCACTTGTCTCACTTGGTAATTTCTTTGGCGAGGGTAACTCCTTTAAATCTCAAGGTTCAATCATATAGGACTCCTCTTCACTTCTCGAAACACTCATCCCTACATTCATTATTCCTTAGATCCTTAAAAAGTTTATGTGTATCTAAAATATCTCGCCTAAGTCTTTCACTATATGTATGAGTCCTTCGAGATTCTATTCAGTCCTATCTTTTGGACCTCATATGTAGGCTCTCTCCTTGGTCTCACTATTTCTAACTCCCGAATACTTAAGCACCAGGAAAGGGTTCCTACTATATTCTACTATACTCGTTCTAAGTTCCACTGCACTTTCTAGGTTCCATGTAACCCTAAGCCTTGTATTTAAAAGATGTGTCCTAGAACCATGCTTTGATACCACCTGTCGCAGCCCGCACCATTCTTCTTTTAGGGCGTGTCTAGGGCACATTTACACTTTTTACTTAATTAAATAACAACAATTAACTTTAATTAATATACCGAGTACGCAGAATCGCTATATTTTTTAAATAATGTATATTAACTACAATACAATACAAAACTCTAAAAGTTTTTCTTTTCTTACAATATAAAAGTACAAACTGGTAACTTAATCTCTAACTTCTCAATTTCTTCTTTGTATCAGATACAATTCTATAGTAAAATCTTTATTATCTGAAAATGATGAGAGAGTGAGATATACTATCCAGTAAACAGATATTATGACAACACAACTAATCCATACAATATATATATAGTTTTCACATACATCAAAATATACATATATATATATATGATATACTTTTATCGAAAACATATTCACTATCATTGAAAATAGATGCACAGTCGAAAACTGAAATCAGAATCACGATTCAAAAAATACATTGTTGCACTGTATAATCTGCTACTCTCACATGTACCATATCACTTAGCAAGTACAGTGCGCCATATTGTACAACGAGCCACATGTCCCAGAATCAGAAAACATATGCAGTTCGCTACATTATACAATGAGCTCTACTACATCACTGTTATGGAGGGTTATTTACATCTTTCTACTACTATGTATGCATAGGCGCACACTTAACACTTAACACTTAACACTTAACACTTCTCCATATACCCGAAAATGGAATGGTTATGTATGGGTTCACACTTATCATTTTTTCACTCCACTCAAAAATGAAACGATTATGTAGGGTCACATTGAAGCCTAACATCATGTAGGTGCTTTCAGAATGGCTCGCACCGATAATGAGTGATACAAACTTATTAAAATCATTTTCTAAAACACATGGGCAAAATAGCACTTTCACAAAACACTTGCACTTTATATATGAAAATACGTATAAAATACTGATGAAATATTTGAAAACTACTTAGGTCATATAATCACAATATCTGCTTACCTCATGTTCGATGCAATCGACATAAGCTCTCTTTCTATTTTATAAGAGCCTCCTCTTATATTTTCCTCAATTTTCTCTAGTCATTCTCAAAGAGTCTTCATTTAAAAATACTTCAAATTTATCTTTTCACTCAAGTAGAGTCTCCCCTTATATTTTTCTCAATTTTCTACCAAAATTTCGGCACCATCTTTCCTTAAAATTATCATTATTTTACATAAAAATTATCCTCATGATAGGTAAATTGATTTCAGTGAAAAGAAACTTGAAACTGCATAATTTGTAAGTCATGCTGCTTTAACTGCGACACACTCTCGACTTAATTTCTAAATTTTTTCTTTTGAGAATTTAGTAGAGTTTCGAGGTTTTTTTTTGCATAATATCTAACTTCAGAAGTACTACTCATAACACTTAAAAATCATCCTCAAAGTTTCTAGAGAAACATAATTAAAATGAAAGAGAAAACTCACCTTAAACCTGCGGGTTCTCCCTTAGTTGGCTATGAAATTTCAATCTTCTTTTCTCTTCTTTTTTTATTTTTCTTATTTCCTTCTTCCTTCCTCTTAAAATGTGGGTAGAGTTTCCTCAAGGAAAAATTCCCAAATTCTATCAATTTCCCTCACTTTTATTGGGTTTCTTCTCTTTTCCTCTCTTTTTTCTTCTTTTTTTCTCTCTCTTGTTTCTCTCTCCGACCTTGCTTTCTCTTAACTCTTGAATACTTTTCCCTTCTTCCCACACCCCTATTTATAGGGGAGGGATGTCCATGCAAGTTGATAACAATGGGAGAGGTGACAAAACATGATTGGTCACTTAAACCTCCTCAAGCTTCATCCTTATCCTTATATCTTGCTTTCCTTAGCCTTTAAGAAATTATAAAGTATTCTAAATTATAAAGTATTCTAATCTTATCCAGACTCCTCCCACATCGTATTCACTTTCGAGGAGCTTCCATACCAAATTTAGGCTCCATTTGATATGTTTTGGGCCGTCTTAGGCCCACCTAAACCCATAAAGCCCAAAATTGCACTCCATCCACATGTATTTACTTCAAACAGCCATAACTCTCTCGATTCTTATGAGTTTCCTGCTCATTTCACCTTCACTTCCTCATCGTGGTTTTAGTTACTTACTGACTACATTGACTACATTTAGGCTCAAAATGGCCCCATTTAGACCATGTAAGGTCCACATAAGGCCCAGTAGGTACTCAAAATTAGGCTCATGCCCATATCCTTACTTCAAATCTTTATAACCTGCTCAATTCTTAATCTTTTTGGGCAAACATATGTGCCACGTATTCCTCAAGTAGGTTTCTATCTCATGGTTTTGGTTCGGGCTTCATTCGGGTCTATTTGGCCCACTTGTGGCCCAAACAAGCTCGAAAGGTCAAAACTGTCCTTCATGTGCATGTCTCTTGGGTTTGGCCTCATTTCTCTCGATTTTTCTTCCATGAACATTTTTCTTTTTTCATACCTTCTTCCTTAATATCTTGGCTAGTTTTCAGCTAAATTTGAGTTTTAAATTACAAGTAATTTAGTCTCGAGACACACATCAAAGTATAAGGGTCAAAAAGAGTTCATCACGATACTTTCTCTCACACTCAATAGATTTTTTCCCAATTCATCATTCAATTATTTTCTCAAATTTTAAAAATATTTTTCTTATCTTTTATGAGGTCTTTATAGACTCAGAAAGCGCTCTCAGGCTTAAAAACTCAGTTTTTCCTTGTGACGGAAAAACCCTTCTTAAGGGATTCTGGTTATCCGAATCTCATTGTTTTTGCTCTGCTTGACTTAAAACTTAATTTTTAACCTTATTACATCTCTCTGTATACATACACATACTTAAATAGCCATACAAAACACAAAAAATTTGTCTAGAGAAAATCTAGATCATTATAATTAATGCTTATGGCTTGGGATTTATGGCTTAGGGTTTATGGTTTATCAGTTTATTTGGACTTATTGGGATTTATTAGGTTTAAGACTTAGGGCTTAGGGCTTAGGATTGTGGCTTAAGGCTTAGGGATTACGCTTAGACTTAGGTTTAGGTTCTAATGCGTAGTGCTTACAACTTACGGTTTAGAGTATAGAACTTACGAGCTTAAGGCTTATTAAGACTTAGGGTCTAGGGCTTAGAACTCGGGGCTCAGGGCTTAGGACTTAGGACTTAGGACTTAGGACTTACTAAAATATATTAGTGCTTATTAGGACTTGGGGTTTAGAGCTTAGGACTTAGGACTTACTAAAATATATTAGTGCTTATTAGGACTTAGGGTTTAGAGCTTAGGACTTAGAGATTAGGGCTCTGGGTTTTTTAAGGTTTAAGACTTAGAGCTTAGGATAATATACCTACAATTTGAGAAAAGAAAAAAATGAGTTGTTATAATGTTTGTTTCTTTCTATTTATCTAATCTTTTCAGTTAATCACCCAGTTATTTTGTTATGTAGTTTTTTCATGCAAACAGGTTGGAAGCTGTAGATTTCATGGATAATTTTTACATGTGAATTCTTGTGTCATGTATTATTATGTACATTTGCTTACTTGGTTTTCTTGGTAGGGCACCTTGTATATCTTGCTAATGATTTTTATTTGGTCAACTTTATTTACAAAATGATCAGCATTTAAATATTTTAACCTAGTTTTTTGCTTTTCATATTATCAACTCTGATCTTTAGATTTTTTTAATTTAATCTTTTCGTATATATGTGTGATTAAATTATATGCTTAGTGATAAAAAAACTAGAATATATAATTCTTTTCTTCATGATTTAGGTTTTGTCATTAGTGATTCAACTAAATATTTTTGCAGAGGTTGCGTTGCATACCATCACTCCTTGAAGGTGCTAAAACTCAAGTCTTGCAGCCTTTCTGAACAAGTTAGTGATGCCAAAAAATTTCTAGAGATATTCAAGTGTATAATATTTTATTGCTTCTATTTCATTACTTTAGATTGAATATGATGGTTATGAGTTTACTAAAAGATGTCTCAACTTAGCTCTTGTAAATCATTGAAATAATTTTTTAGGTTTAATTCTTTAGAGCTTAGGGCTTGGGGCTTTGGATTTACGGTTTAAAGTCTAGAGCTTAAGACTTAGGGTGTAAGATTTAGGGTTTAGGGTTTAGGGTTTAGAGTTCAAGACTTAATAGGGCTTAGGACTTAGTGCTTAAGGCTTAGAAATTATACCTTAGGGCTTACTAGGGCTTAGAATTTAGGGCTTAGGACTCAGGGCCTAGAGCTTATTAAGGCTTGGGGGTTAGTGCTTATTAGGCCTTAGAGCTTATTAGTGCTTAGGGCTCAAGGTTTAAGACTTATTAAGTCTTTGGACTTATTAGGGTTTATGCCTTTTTTGGGCTTAATGCTTATTAGGACTTGGGGCTTAGACTTATTAGGGCTTATAACTTATTAGAGGTTAGAGATTAGGGTTTAAAGCTTAAAGCATAAGGCTTAGGAATTAAGACTTAGGGTTTATTAGAGTTTAGGGTTTTGGGTTTATTAGAGCTTAGAGCTTAGGACTTATTAGAACTTAGAACTTAGGATTTCGAGCTTAGGGCCTAGGGTTTATAGCTTATTAGAGTTTAGATATTAGGGTTTAGGGTTTAGGAATTTGAGTTTAGGATAAGATACCAACAGTTTGAGAAAAGAAAAGAAAAAGGTGTTATAATGTTTGTTTTTTTTCTCTTCATTCAATCTTGTCAGATAATCATTTACTTATTTTGTTCTATAGTTATTCCATGTAAATAGTTTGGAAGTCGTAGATTTCGTAGGTAATTTTTATATGTGAATCCTATTGTTGGACATTCTTTTATGCATTTGTTTATTAAGAAAAGAACCTTGCTTTAGTAGTTGTTAGTGAAGGACTTTCCTGATTTGGTTCTTTTGGTTGTAGGGAACCTTGAATGTTTGCCAATGGTTATTATTTGGTTAACTTTATCTACAAAATGATCAGTGTTTGAATATTTTAATCTATTCATTTACTATTTATATTATCCATTCTCATCTTTTGATTTTTGTAATTTATTATTTTTACAAGTACATGTGCTTAAGTATATGCTTAGTGATATAAGACGAAATATATATTATTCTCTTCATAAATTTTATTATCATTAGCAATTTAATTAAATATTTATTGCATGATGAAGCACAATATGAAGTTTTTTTTATTAAACACAATTGATTGAGTTGCATAGTCTAAAATTATTACATTTTTATTTAATATTTTTGCAGAGATCGTGTTACATGCTATCACTCTTTGTGGGTTCTATGACTCAAGCCTTGCAATTTTTCTGAACAGGTTAGTAGTACTCTAAAACTTTTTTGAGATATTCAAATCAATAATATTTTATTGTTTCTTTTTCGTTATTTTGAATTGCCTATGATGATTATGAGTTTTTTTTTTTTAAAGATATCTTGATTTTGTTCTAGTAGATCATTGAAACTATTCTTTAGGTATAACTCATTATGGCTTAGGACTTAGAATTTAGGGTTTAGAGTTTAGGTCTTAAAGTAACATATCTACAGTTTAAGAAAAAGAAAAAAATGTTATATTGTTTGTTTTTATCTCTTCATCCAATCTTCTCAATTAATCATTTAGTTATTTTGTTTTGCATTTATTCCTTGTAAGCAGCTTCAATGTAATACCCAGCAGAATAATGAAATAATAATATATGTATATATATTGAAATAAATATATATATATATATATATGCAGATAATCAAAAAGAGAAAAAAAAAAAGCCGAGAGTACGTGCCTCTGGGAATCGAAGAAGGCCCAAGTGGCAAAAATATGTATATCTATGTATGTGTATATATAATCAAATAAAAGACAAATAAAGAAAGAAAGGGAAAAAAGGACAGAACTGGAGAAGACCGAGCAACGACCAGGAGAGAGAAGAGGGGAAGTCGTTGCGGCTGGACAAGAGGAGAGAGAAAGATGAGGCGATGCAGGAAAAGGAAGGGGAGGAGACATCGTGTAAGGGAGAGATATGCAGCGAAGGAAAATAGAAGGATAAAGAGAAGAGACGAGGTTGGGTAGAGTGAGAGGAGGGGGGGGGGGGGGGGGGGGAAGAAGAAGAAGAAGAAAAAAAAGAGGGACGTGCACGGAGGACTGGCCAACGGCCGCGCGACATGCCCGTGAGCCAAAGGAACTGATAGAAGAAGGGGGTGCAGCGCGCGATCAGAGAAGGAAATCTGTGCGCGGTGGCCAGGAGCCGCGCACGCAATCGGGGTGCTGCACACGGTGTGGGAAGTGCCAAGCGCTGTGTCGAGCTTGTTCTGGCGGAGGAAGGGCGACGCCCTCTGATCTGACCAAGCTTCTTTTCTGTTTGAAATTCCAATAAGATTTGTTTGCTCCCTTAACCCATATATGTGATTAGGAGGCTTAGAACTTAAATCTGGAAGAGATTTATTTTGCTAAAATCAAAATTAGTTTAAGATTTAACCAAATACCATGTGTTCTAGCTAAATGGGAAATTTCCAGTGCTGTATGTATGATTTCTGCACTAAATCTAGTCTGTAGTTGAACTTATTAGCATTCTCGTTAAAGTCTAGTAAATTATTAGACCCAGAAGAGTGATGGGTAGCTGAACCAGATGGGAAATGGAAACAAAATTAAGAGTGAAATGTGATATACCAAGTGTTAATTAAAGCAACTAGGTGTTAGATACAGAAATAGAAGAACGAATGCTAGATAAAATTTTATGCAGCAGAACATAATACAAATTTCGTACGGATATATATGAGTTCCAATTATATAGATATAACTAAGGCAAAAAATGGCTATAATTATAAAATCAAAATACAAAAGAATATCTTTTCCTTTACTATACTATTGGACTCATCATAATGTGGAAACAGTCATGCACTCAAGTTTTGTGAATTCACAGGATCCTCATAGACTTCCAATGGTAGGTCAGTCTATGATTCCTCATTTTCTTCCTCATCTGGGAGGTATGAAAAAAGTGAATTTCATATGTTTACTAAAAAAAATAGTATTTAAATAACATTCTAAGGTTTTAAGGTAAATTATTTTAACAGAAAATATTTACCATTTGATTACTTCATAAACTTATCTTACATTATGAAAACAATTCATTTATTAAGAAAATAGTATATTAACATAATCCAAACAGACACATCAAATTAGATAATAGAAAAAATTAAATAAATCATGAAATGCTCAAATTTTCGTGTAATGTTTTACGAAATCGTTACAACTATCTCTGAAAATATATACAGATTTTAAACTATCCATATGAAATGATCATATCAGATAGAGATAACGACAATTTGCTCAGGCACAATTCCAGTTGGCCAAACTATGATACAATCTACAACAACGGTTGTACCAATCGTAATGGTCCTATCAGATATCTACAGTCACAACAGTATTTAGCCAAAGGTGACCCCTAACAGATATTCGTATCACCACTCTCGTCAGATGGTACGTCGTCATCCACAGGGAGCGATCCTCTTAAGTCTTTCCAGACCAGATGGGGAGGGGGACACAGATACCCCTCAAAAATAAAAAGTCTAACGAGACACTTGATGCATTATACATATCAAAATAGATTTATATTTCGGATCATTCATGCTTCATTCCACTTTCTTTTTTTTTGTTTCTTTTATTTTTTTTTAGTAACAATACCGACTTTATATTATTTTTATTATATACAAATCATCAAGTGTTTATAAATCACATAGCATGCTTGAAAATAAGAACAAATCAGCTTATAATACCAACAAATACAAAAGCATGCAAAACAGGTAAAATCACAATTATCATATTTAATAATTATTTTCTTGTCTAAAAATACTTATTAAGACGTCAAAAGAAATACTAAATTCCTTAATGAAACTTTGATATTTCCTCCTTTCTCGTTCTTCTTTTCTTTCTATGCTTCTCTCTCTAAATCGCTCTCTCTCTCTCTTTCTAAGTCTTGAAAAATAGAAGAATGGAAGTGTGGGGAAGGGTAGGAAGGGAATACCTATTTATAAAAATTTAGAACCGTTGGCTTCATGTCAAGTGGCAAAATCTAATCAAGAGAAAAACGAAAAAGATGTTCGACATGAAAAACGA
Source organism: Carica papaya (assembly GCF_054855325.1). Lineage (NCBI taxonomy): Eukaryota > Viridiplantae > Streptophyta > Magnoliopsida > Brassicales > Caricaceae > Carica > Carica papaya. The sequence goes on from NC_142314.1 coordinate 15,557,366, forward strand.
GGGAGGAAGATTAATCGGGGTAACCCTCTCGGACTTCGCCCAAAAGGGCGAGGCAGAGGGCCCAACCTATACGGCAGGCCATGTGAGTGGCGTGCCCTGGGCAAGCTGTCCCCGTGGCGGTCGGGATAGGCCGTTACGCGTATGCATGCATATGTACGCGCGCTCTCAACAAGGCAGCACGAGACAACATGCTACACATGCTCGCTTCTCCACTAGTGCGCATGGGCCTCTCAACGTGAGCACACACGCCTGACAGGTCGTGTGTGCACACACGCATGATAACATGCACACACATGCACATGCAGTAGGTCCCCTTGACGTGCTGGCACACTTAACAGGAACTATGCTCCCGTGGATGGCTATTGTGCGCACGCAACAGGCTGGAGGCCCTATCCTGGCACATGGGAGTGTTGGGACAATGTCCCTCACACATGCAATCGCGGCACAATCGCAAGTTGCGGTCACTCTCAACACTGTGGTGCCCAAACTTATTCTAAATCCACTCTCACTGTCCCAAGCTGTACATTTCAAACATCGAAGTTCCTTTTTAAGCATGGATTAACAAATCAACACTTAGGCATCCAAAATAAATCAAAAAGTCAATCAAGCATTTGATAAAATGCGATTTTTAAATGTCAAACGCATGCATGAACACATCGCATACTTACATGCATTTTTCAATTTTAAACAACTTAAAATCCTAAAAAGATCTTGATATAAGGGATGAAGAAATACTAGGTCCCTTATCTTTACCATCTGGTGTTCAGGTTCCAAAAGAAATAATGAAGCTTTGGGGTTTCGAAGGAGAAAGACAGTTGTTAACGGCTATTCGAGGAGATTGCATATCGTTTTCTGCAATTTAAGGAAGAAAGAAGGCTTACAGGTGCGATGTCTTTGCACTATAAGAAAAGAAACGATTCGAGAACAAGGGACTTACCTCATAGGGAAGGGAAAAAAAGCACAATGGAAGCTTTCCAAAATAGATGAGGCTTTCGATGTTTTCAGGTTTGGCCCTCTCTCTCACTAGTTTCCTTTCCTTTCTGTCGAGTGAGGAAAAAGAAGAAAGTGAAGATTTAAGAAGAGATGAGGGGTTTACATATCAAGGGGGAAGGCCCATATGATTTGTCATATCACATGCATGTAAATTTGGTTATTGATCGACCCAAGTGGCCGACCGGTTGGTGAGGGAGGGTGTGCAGGTACGCTAAAATGGTAGCAACAGCAGACGACACTATTGGTGGACAGCTTTGGATTAAAATCTTATTATTGGACTAGCTGTCATAGAAATCTCTTCTTCATACTTTTCTTTGTGTGATCTACTAATACATTTTGAACCTATGTCCGCATCAGGATATAATGGAGCTATTAAAAAAAATGCACGAGGTAAGTTCATTTGCGAAGACACTCAACTTTATTTTCCTGGTCTTAGTAGCCAAGGTAAAGGGAGTAGTGAATATTAAAGAATTTTTACCAATTAGTTTAGTAGGGTGTGTATGGTAAAAGTATTGGATAAGTGATTTGGGAATGTTAACATGCATTTGTAGAAGGACAACAAATTACGGATGCAAGTATTGGTGGATAACGAGGTTGTGAATGATATATTTTCTAGAAAAAGAGATGGGGTGTTGTATAAATTCAATATAGAAAAGCCTACGATTATGTTAATTAGGGTTTTATAAGTTACATGCTGATAAAAATGGGATTTGGAGTTAAATAGAGGAAGTGGATCAATATTTATACCACTACAACTTTCTTTGCGATCATAATGAATGGAGGACTATCATCATACTTCAAGACATCTAGAGGTATCACCCCTTTTCATTCACCTTTTTTTGTTTATTGTTGTTATAGAAGTCTTGAACAAATTTCTTTTAAAGGCTAAGGAATTGGACTTATTTAAAGGTCTCAAGGTGGGAAAGAGAGAGAAGAGTGAGGATGTTTCACATCTATTTTTCATGGATGATACTTTGGTGTTTTGCAAACCAAATGAAAGATCATTGTCAACTTAAGATCCATTCTACTTTGTTTATATGTTTTTTTTTTCCTAAACATTAACCTTACAAAGTGTAGGATCGTAAGATTGGGTGATGGGAGTGATACAAGTCTATTAGCAAAAGTTTTAGGTTGTAAGTTTATGAAACTACCAATTAAATACTTAGGCATGTCATTGGGTACTAATTATAAAGATGTGAAGACGTGGGATCTTATAGCTGTAAAATTTGAAAGAAGATTATCTTAGTGGAAGAGAAGTTTGCTTTCCAAAGGTGGATGACTAACTGTCATAAGAAGCACGTCATTCAACCTTCTTGTTTACTACATGTCACTTATAACGATGTCAGCATGTGTTTCTAAGAAACTCGAAGTTATTAAATACAGATTTATTTTGGGTGACTCAAAGATATAAAAAGATACCATGTAGTGGCATGAGATGTGATCAAGAGAGCATTGACTAAAACGGGATTGGATTTGAGATATCCAAGTAAGATGAACAAGGCACTTCAAAAAAAGTTGATGTGGTAATTTATGAAAAAGAGAGATGTTCTTTGGATGAGGGTTATTGAAGTGAAGTTTGGCATGATGGATAGATGGTGGTACTCCAAAGTAATGACTAGCACACATGGCAAATGGATGTCAAAAAATTTTTTATAAGAAATGACAAATTTCTAAAGTGCAGAAGTGGAAGAATTGGAGATGAGGATAGAATTGATTTTTGGTCGGATTGTTGGCTTGAAGGTGGAGCATTAAGAGAGAGGTTTTTATTGATTTTTATTATTGCTCGATATAAGAACATTTTTATCAAAGAGGCATTTAGAGGTGGTGAAAGACGTAAGGAATGATATGTGGAAGTCTTGCGAAACCTCAACGATTGGAAAATAAATGAATATGAAGTACTTTTGAGTACATTGATGTTAATTTCATTGAACAAGGATTATGACCAATCACTTTGGACACTCAATGCTATTGAAAAATTGACTTTTGGTCCTTATATAGATATTTGTCTAAAAATGAACCCATTGAGAACAATTTTCCATTCAAATAAGAAGGAAGATCATTTTTTAACCATTGATACGGAAAAAACGAGAGGGAAGATCATTTTAAATTAGTGTTGCTTATGTAAGAGGGTGGAGGAGACTTGTAACTACATTTTACTTTGGTAGCCCCTTGTGCATAGCTTATGATTTATGACAAATGTGATTATCAGTTTCAATTGGGTTATGATAGACATTGTAAAGGATGAATTATGAGCATGAAAGGGATTGACTGAGTGGAAAAAACATTTGGGGGTGGAAAAAGGTATTGATAAAATTCGAGAGAGTCGGTTCTAGACCATAGGTTTTTTAGTTATGGGTCAACTATTATACTCCATGGAGAATTTAGGAGAACGAATTGATATCTTTACTGATTTGTAAATAATTTTGTACATGAAGTTGCATTCTTTTGGTGTATATACTTAATGATATGTCTAATGCTTGTTATTAGAAAAAAAAAATGCTTGGCATATTTGAGTTGTCAAAAGGTATAACTAGTTTTATTAGGTTTCCTTCCTTACATCATGATCGAGTCCAATAAGCCTTTTTCTATTTTGAAATGAAAGAATAGTCTAAGTCCTTGTAACTTGGTCTCCTCCCTTAGTCAACTTTTTGGTTAGTTATGAGATAACAAAGAAGGGAAAATTCTTATTCCATCAACTATTATGCTTTTATGAAATTCTTGCTTTAAGTCTTAAGGACATGAAAGAATTGTTTGGGTATTTATGATTTTGAAGAAGAATTTCTTTCTTCAAACTTCAATGGGAAACGAACTTTTTGTTAAGATGTTATTTGATATGATAGTGGGGGTGATTTAAGAAAAAACTATCCTTTTAATGGGGTTAAATATCTTCTTTGTTGCATATACCTATGTTTGTTAGGTTAATTTTCATGTATGAAACATGTTTTTTTGGGAGGGATTTACAAAAATATAACTATAAATCTATTATTATCTATTATCTTTGGGAATGAATTTTTGGGGAGGAATTGTGAAGAATTATTTGTGAATGATTATTGTCTAACAAATAGTGATTTTTATTTTTTGTGTTCATCAGTTTTTGAAGAAATATGAAGGTTGCTAGTTATAGAATTTAAATTTTAGATTTTAAGTTATGCGTTGAAACTTTTACATAAATATAATGATAATCTTAACTCTTAGTAAAAATGTATTTAATATTTAAATTTAATTCAATATTATTGTAACCAATATATGAATTTTATAAAATGTTTGCATTTTAATTACATTTGCAATTTTATATTTATAATGGCTTTGTTTGAATAATTAGAATGATTATATTTATAATTTAATTACTAATATAAATATAATATTTAAATATTTTATAAAGAAAATATTATATCAATTGGGAAGTAGTTTTTACCACTGGCTTAACCAGTGGTGTAGATTCGACCTATATAAACAGAAAAATTATTAGTGTAGTGTAAAACTTTTACCAATAGACTATTCTTATTTGTATAGACCTAACACCTATTCCGACAACCATTAAAAGTAGTTTGGAAGAATCATTTGGAGGGACGATTGAGAGTTATGTTGATACAACTCCCAGTGCCCTATATGAACAAAATAAATATTCATAGTAACAGTTTTTATGTTATATGTTATTTTTCTTGGAATAACTGACATTTAAACTACTAATTTTGTAATGTAATTGATTCTAGAATTGATATATTATAATATGATTGTAAATTTAATTGTAATTATGATTATATTATAGGACATTGTTAAATAATTAAATAATAGATATAAACAAAATAATTAACTTTAGTTACAAATTTATTTTTTAATATACGTTATCAAAATAAACGAATTATATTGTATAGAGATGGGTTTCTTTCAGTTTCTGCTTTTTTCAGTGTTGTATCACTTTCGGATCTTTATTTTGAAGTAGTTTTTATAATATTATTGGATTCTTATTTAGCTAATTTTGTAGCGTTTGGGGTTTTAACTCAACAACAAAATCTTTTGTGAAAAGATAAAATAATGGACCAAAATTATATTAAAATGTTAAAACATTTTATTTTTTTTTATAATATTCTATTTGACATGTTTGTCCTTTTTCTAATAAAATTTTATTCAATCATATTTATGTATAAATTTATATTTAATTTAATCTTACATATGTATAGTAAAAATTTATTATTAGAATTTATACAAGTTTATCTTAAAAAAATTTCTGTAAAAAGGAAAATAGACAATTACATATATATATAGGGAGAGAGCCGCGAAACGCAATAAGCACGGTGCAGGTATGAAGTGTATGTGTTAGTCCATATATAAACATAATCACTATATATATATATACATGCATACATGTGTGTGTGTATTGGTGCTCATAATCTCTATCACCATAATCGCCTCTTCCAAACGCCAAGCATCACCTACAGTCGCGATGTACTTCTTTTTTTTCTTTCTTTTTTTTTCTTCTTCCCCTCACCAAGTATATATATATATATATATGTATAGTTGCTTGTATATATAAGAATATATACAATCTAAGAAAATAATTTTTTAGATGAAAGGAAAATATATTTTGAAATTTAAAGAATAGGAAACAAGTTTAACTATTCAAACATTTTTTTCCTTATGCCCTTTTTGGTAATATCTCTCTATTTATAATTTCTTAAATATAATAATTTATATTTTTAAGGATGATAGCAAAAATTATATATATTTATCAAACATACTATAATTTTTAATTAAAAAACTTTTAATTTCATGGTATCTTAATAACATTTTAATTATGTACAATACAAATACCAAGTTGTTGCAAACAAAATTTAAATATTTGTGTTAATGGAATATTTTGATAATATTTTATAAAAATCAAAATGGTAAAAAAATTAACTCATATTATTTTTTTTTAATCTTTATTATTTGAATATAACATAAAAACCAATCATTTTAATAGTAATGAAACATTTTACTTCACATTTTTAGTTTATTTTGTCGTGTTTAATTATATAATATTATATAAATGTATGTCCAATATATATTAATTATATCATATGATTTTATATTGAATAAATTATTAAACTACTTTTCAAAATTTAGTACTTGTTACAATTTTATTTTAATTAATTTTCTTGTTACAATATGGTGTTCGATATTTTTTTATTTTTTTTAAATTTTTTTTAATTTTAAAAATTTATTTTTTCTATTTATTATTGAAGAATGTTTCAAATCGTTATGTTATGTTTGAAATTTTCAAAATATAGTTAAAACAATTACTTTAAATAATTTATTAAATTAATAACAATATTTGACATATTTTTAATATTATTAACTGTTTAGGTTTGTGACGGGGGCGACCGTGAATTAACTAAGAAGATTAAATGGCTATCATAAAAAAGCATGAATGGAACCGTCTCTAACTTTAAAAACCCATCTTTTTTGCCGTTATAATAACGAATAGCGCGGCCCTAAACTAGCTAAGCTAAGTACGTACACAATAGCGCGGGAAGAGCCCAGTTTGAAACTAGCTCTGAATCAAAGAAGCTAGCATTCCTAACAAGACTAACTCAAATAAGGACATCCCTCTATTCTAGTCTTGTGCTAGCTTAGGAATGGTCGGGATGAGAAAAGTGAACTCAAATAAAGGCATCATGTCTATCCCCTTCCTTCACAAGTTTAGGAATGGAAGTGATGATCAAAGTTGCCCTAAAACGACAATAAAACGAGATAAATCCTCGTTTCTTGTCGACTGGGTTACTTGGGATAAGGGCATCCCTCTATTTCATTCCTGCACAAGCTTAAGAATGGTTGGGATGAGAAGATATGGGGGATTAATTAATTAGTTAAATTGTTCATTACAATATAATCTCCGACATTTTCTATTCATTTTAAAAGTTTATTTTTTTTATTGACTACTAAGAAAAGTTTAAAATAATTAGTTCATATTTTCAAGGTTTTAAAAGTAGTTTAAAAAAATGTCTTTAACTAATTGACTAAATTAATAATAATATTTAACATATGTTTTAATATTATTAATTTTTTAATTTGATTAATTAATAAAATTATTCGTTTGAATTGTTTGTCAAAATATTTAAATATAGTATATTTATTTTTTAAAAAATTAATTAGAAAATAAAAGAAATCTAACATTTGTAAATAAAAAAATATTAATAACTAAATTATGATAAAAAAGATTTTAATAACTAATTTAATTATTTGATAATATGATAAATTCTCTTAAATAGTACAATAAAAATATGAGTTAAAATTTTCATTAGAATATTATGTTATTATAATTAAAATAAATATGAATTTTATGAAAATAATTTATTTTTTCGGACCTGAAAGTCGAGCCCATCCTCTCTTAACACTATCAACTTCAAAGTCGGACTCTGCAATCCATGCCCATGTCTAGAGAATTATTCTTTTTTTTGCACTATCAAAAAATATTTTGGAAGCATAAAAGTTGTCATAATCAAATCAGAAATCTGATTCGTCATCTTTAAAATTCAAATTTACAATCAATCTTCTGATTCAACATCATATTTTTCCAACATGTATGACTCAACCTTCAGCACATTTTTCCAACTGTGTACAGTTGTGCACAGTTCGCTGTACGTCTGACTTCATGAAGTGGGAATAGGATGGGACGTATAAGAGGTGATAAATTCTGATGTTATCATATCAAAATTTAACAGTGGCAGTTCTTTGCTCTCTGTTACCCCTTCTTTGTGCACATTTCACCATTTGATTATACATTATTTCACCTTCTCACAAATATTTCCCATGTTCTACAGGCTAATTTTTTTTTAATATTTTTACCCTTGCAATTCTTTGAAAAAGAAATTGAAAGACAACATGACTGAATTTCAGATTGGTCAAGAAATAACTACTTTAATGATTATGGTCAGGATTAACAGTGTCAATTTTACAGTGTTAAGGATTTTGCAGACTTTGAAAGAAACCCTTTGTAAGGAATAGCGGAAAGTTTTTAAGAGGCGTGTTTTTGCAGGTTTGAACCCCGATACTGCTTTCTGTCATTGACCAGTATTGGCAATCTAAAACTCTCGATTTTTTCCAATATTTTGGAATCTTGATGTGTATTTTGCCTTTGTTATCTCTAGTAATGGGAGCACGAGCTAATGAAGTGGTAAATTTTTATGCGATTAAGTCTTCAATAAATTTTATCCATGCAAGTCTGTTTCTAAGATTTCCTTATTGCACAGACAATTCACAGATTGATTGAGACTGGAGATAGTGAACAAATATTTCAGAAAGCAATTCAGCTGCAAGGGCGAGACTAGGTTTTCCTCTTTGTGTTCCGCTTTTTGAAGAATCTTTTGAACCATTAAGGAGAATACAATTGTAATGTGGCCAGTTCTCCTGAGAATTCGTAGAATTTCCTTTATATTCAATTAATTCCTATTATTTATTGATGTTAGATGGTCAAAAATTACTATTTGTGCTTTGCTCATAGATATGAGCACTCTTGCTGAAATTCAAGTGTATCATGATGCTGTTAGAAATTTAGAAAAGAAGCTCCTTGAGTTACAGCAGGTATTTTGGCTTATTGGTGATGGGAGGTGATCCAACCAAAAGTAGAAATTAGCTTGTCGTGGTTAATTTGTATAATTTTTAGGCATTTAAACTTCTCAGTTTTAACTGTTACACATTTAAATTTGCTCCCTGATTTTGATTGTTGGATGCTGATTCATATCTTATGCTGTTTTGAGCATGAACTTTTGTTGGCAGGTTAGACTTGCATATGACATTTAACATAGGTCATGTATTATTTCAAAAAATTTTTAACATAGGTTATGTGGAAAAAGAGCATCAGTTTTTGTAAATTTGTGTTTCTGTTGAATACATATGTAATGCCGTGATTGTACAGTTGGGCTTAGAAGCAGGAATCTTTTGGTGTTTATTGCTTTCTCAGTGTTCAATGTTATCATTCCCAAAAACCCATTCTTCAGTTTTGATTTATGCTTTCCAGTGTGGCTTAGGGTTTAATACTTACGGTCTAGGGTCAGAGTTTAGGGCTTAGGATAACAAAACTACAGTTTGAGAAAAGGAAAAAAAAAAGGTTATAATGTTTGTTTTTTCCCCCTTCATCCAGTTTGCTCAATTAATCATCTTATTATTTTTTCTTTAGTTATTCTATGTAAGCAGCCTGGAAACTATAGATTTTATGCATAATTTCTATCTATGAATTATGATGTTAGGTATTCTTTTATGAATTTGCTTACTCAGAAAAGGACCTCGCTTTAGTAGTTGTTGGTGAAGGATTTTCCTGATTTGGTTCTCTTGGCTGTAGGGCACCTTGTATGTGTCTTGCCAATGGTTTTTATTTATAAAATGATCAGTGTTTAAATATTTTTACCTATTCTTTTACTATTCATATTATCCACTCCCATCTTTAGATTTTTGTAGTTTATTATTTTTGTAAGTACATGTGCTTAAAACAACGGAATGTGTACTCTTCTCCTTTTGATTTCTGTTTTGTCATTGGCAATTCAATTAAATGTTTTTTGTATGATGAAGCTAAATATGGAGGTGTTTTGTTGTAAATACAATTGATTAAGTTGTATGTTCTAGATTATTACATTTTTATTTAATATTTTTGCCAAGATTGTGTTACATGCTATCACTCTTTGGGGGTTCTTAGATAGCCTTGCACTATTTTTGAACCGGTTAGTAATGTCCCAAATTTTTTTAGAGATATTCAAATTAATAATATGTATTTTTTAAAAAATAAAAGAAGTTGTATTAAAAGATAATATCAAGGGGGTACCACCTAATACAATTATATCTTTATTAAATGATATAGTACCATTCCAAATTCATCAACATTAGAAATATCTTAACCTAACTATAAAATTAAAAGTGTGTATCTAATATATCCATAATACAATTGAAATCTTTTTCTATTCCTTCGAAAGCTCGAGTTTCTCTCTTTCCATACGATTGATAACGGAATAAGCATAAAATTGTTTCTCTTTTTGCATAAACTTGTGCATGCACAAAGTTCAGCTTTCACGGTGTCTGCTATACCTAGTTTATTTCCAAAAGTTCGAAAATCATTGTCCATAATTTGTAAGACAACGGGCATCCAAGCAAGAAATGGTTACATGATTCCTCATCAGCTTTGCACATGAAGCAACAATTAACCATGTATCTTCCCCTCCTCATCAACATATCAATGGTTAATATACTTTCTCTACAAGCTTCTCATGCGAAAAAAGCCATTATTGGCAGTACTTTGATTTTCATATTTGCCTATGTGGAAAATCAGTCCCCTTTATCGTCATCTCTCCAAGTTATTTGTAAAACGATTTTACAATAAATACTCCACTTTTTTCTGCCATATGTTGTTTAAAATTCTCATCTTGACCCATTTTTGCTTGAGAGATCATAGTGATTAATTGTTGGAACTCATCTATCTCCCAATCATTCAAATTCCTTTTAACTTGCACATCTCATAATTTGTATTCTCCATCCTCGAACCATACCTTCTTAACTTTCAATAATATTTTATTGCTTCTTTTTTGTTACTTTGGATTGCAAATGATGATTATGGGTTTTTTTTTTAAAGATATCTCAACTTTGCTTTGGTAGATTATTAAAACTATTTTTTAGGTATAACTTATCAGGGCTTAAGGCTTAAAGCTTAGTATTTAGGGCTTACAGTAACATACCTACAGTTTGACAAAAGAAAAAAAAAGTTTTATAATATTTGTTTTTTTCTCTTCATTCAATCTTTTCAGTTAATTATTCAGTTATTTTGTTCTATAGTTATTCCATGTGAACAATTTCGAAGTTATAAACTTCGTGGGTAATTTCTATTTATGAATCTTGATGTCAGGTATTCTTTTATGCATTTGGTTACTAAAAAAAAGACCTTGCTTTAGTGGCTGTTGGTGAAGTATTTTCCTAATTTATTTCTTTTTGTTGTAGGGCACCTTGTATGTCATGCAAATGATTATTATTTGGTTAACTTTTGCCGATGGTTATTATTTCTTTAGTAGCTGTTGGTGAAGGGCTTTCTTAGAATTATTACATGTTCAAGAATTATTTTATTTTTATTTAATATTTTTAAAGAGGTCGTGTTACATGCTATCACTTCTTGAAAATTCTAAGCTTTAAGCCTTGCATCCTTCATGAACGGGTTAGTAGTGTTGAAAAAATTTATATAAATTTTCAAATCAATAAATTTTTTGCATCTTTTTCGTTACTATGGATTATATGTGATGATTATGGGTTTTTTGAAAGATGTCTCAAGTAGGCTCTTGCATATCATTGAAACAACTCTTTAAATATAACTCTTTAGGGCTTCGTGTTTAGAGCTTAAGGCTTAGAGTAATGCTTGGGCTTATTGGAGCTTATTAATGCTTATTTAAATTAGGGCTTAGATCTTAGCGCTTAGGTTTTAGGGCCTAGGGCTTACTAGGGCTTATGGCTTAGGGCTTATGGCTTAGGACTTATTGCTTATTAAGACTTATTTAGGCTTATTAGGGCTTAAAGTTTAGGGCTTTAAGATTTAGGTCTTAGGGCCAAGGGCATAGAGCTTAGCACTTATTAGTTTTTATTAGTTCTTATTAGGTAGGGCTTAGGGTTTAGGCATAGGCTTAGGGCTCAGGGCTTAAGCCTTAGGGCTTAGGACTTATGGGCTTGGAGATTATTAGGACTTATTAGGGCTTATGGCTTATTAGGGTTTAGGGCTTAGAGCTTAGGCTTTAGGATTTGTTAGGGCTTAGGGGTTTGGGATTAGGAATTAAGGTTTATTAATGCTTAGGGTTTTGAGCTTATTAGGACTTTAGGCTTATTAGGGCATAGGGCTTAATAAGGTTTAGGACTTAGTGCTTAGGGATTAGAGCTTAGTGCTTAGTGCTTAGGGCTTATTAGGACTTGGAGTTTCAGGCATAAGATTTAGAGTTTAAGGTTTAGAGTCTAGAGTTTAGGGTAACATACTTACAATTTGAAGAAAAAAAAGAGAATGTTTGCTTTTTTTCTTTTATCCAATCTTCTTAGTTAATCATCTAGTTATTTTGTTATGCAATTATTCAATTTAAGCAAATTGGAGGCTGTAGATTTCGTGAATAATTAATAGCTATGAATTCTTATTCTATGTATTTTTTTTTTGCATTTGGTTACTAAATAAAGGATGTTGCTTTAATGGTAAACTCTATCTACATAATTATCAGTGTTTAAATATTTTTACTTATTCTTCTGCTATTCATATAATCCACCATCATCTTTAGTTTTTTGTAATTTATTTGTTTTTTAAGTAAATATGTTTAAATTATATGCTTAGTGATAAAAAAAGAATATGTATTTTTTTTGTCATGATTTATGTTTTGTTATTGGTGATTAATGCTAAATATTCATCTTATGATGAAGCAAAATATTAATTTTTTTAAACACAATTGATTAAGCTGCATGTTCAACAATTATTTCATTTTTATTTAATGTTTTTACAGAGGTCATGTTACATACCATCACTCATTAAAGGTTCTAAGACTCAAGCATTGCACCCTTTCCGAACAAGTTAGTGATGCCTAAAATATTTTTAGAGATATTCAAATCAATCATATTTTATTGCTTCCTTTTCGTTACTTTGGATTGCATGTAATGATTATGGGTTTCCTGAAATATGTCTTAACTTAGCTTTGGTAGATAATTGAACATCTCATTAGGTATAACTCTTTAAGGCTTAGGTGAGCTTAGAGTTTAGAGCTTAGAACTTGAAATTACATACCTACAATTTAAGAAAAAAAAGAGGTGTTATAATTTTTGCTTTTTTCTCTTCATCTAAACTTCACAGTTAATCATATAGTTATTTTGTTATAAAGTTATTCCATGTAAGCAGCTTGAAAGTGGTAGATTCATGGATAATTTATATCTATAATCCTGATGTCAAATATTCTTTTATGCATTTACGTACTAAAAAACAACCTTTCTTTAGTTGCTGTTGGTGAAGATCTTTCCTATTTACTTCTCTTGGTAAGACAACTTGTATATCTTGACAATGAGTTATATTTAGTTAACTATCTACAAAATGATCAGTGTTTAAATATTTGAGGCCATTTTTTTTGCTATTTGTATTATCCATTATCATCTTTCGATTTTTTAAAGTTATTCTTTTTATAATTACATGTGCTTAAATTATACGCTTAATGATAAAAAAGGACTATGTACTTCTTTTACACATGATTTCTATTTTGTCATTAGCGATTCAACTGAATATTTATTGTAAGATAAAGCTAAATATAGAGGTTTTTTTTAACACAATTGATTAAGTTATATGTTCAAGAATTATCGCATATTTATTTAATGTTTTTGTCAAGGTCATGTATGCCATCACTTATTGAAGGTTCTAAGATTCAAGCCTTGCACCCTTTCTGAACAGTTTTGTGATGCCTTCAAAATTTATAGTGATATTTAGATCAGTAATATTTTATTGCTTGTTTTTCGTTATTTTGGATTGCGTGTGATGATTATGGGACTTTTGAAAGATGTCTCAACTTGGCTCTGGTAGATCATTAAAACAACTCTTTAAGGTTTAGGGTTTAAGGATTGCGTTTTAAAGGTTAGGGCTTAAGGCTTAGGTTTTAGGACAGACTTAGGGCTTACTGCTTAGAGTTTAGGGTTTATGACTTAAGACTTAGGGCATATTAGGGTTTGGGCCCTATTAGGGTTTAGAGTTAGAGCTTATTAGGGTTTAAGATTTAGGATTTAGGGCTTATTAGGGTTTAAGACTTATTAGGGCTTAGGATTTAGGGTTATGGTTTAGGGCTTAGGTCTTAGGACTTAGGGCTTAAGGTTTAGAAATTAGGGTTTTAAGGCTTATTAGGACTTAAGGCTTAGGACTTAAAGTTTGGGGTTTAAGGCTTAGTGCTTACTAGCACTTAATGTCTAGGGCTTAGTACTTATTAGGCTTTAAGGTTTAGGGTTTAGGACTTATTAGGGCTTCAGGGTTAAGGTTTAGGGTTTAGGGTTTAGGGCTTAACTAGGGTCTATGGTTTATTCGAGCTTAGGGTTTAAGACTTAGGTCTTAGGGCTTAGAGCTTAGTGCTTATTAGGCTTTAAGGTTTAGGGTTTAGGGCTTAAGCTTTACTAAGGTTTATGGTTTATTCGAGCTTAGGGTTTAAGACTTAGGTCTTAGGGCTTAGGGCTTAGGGCTTAAAGCTCAAAACTTATTAGGGCCTATTAGGGTTTGGAACTTAGGATTTAGGGTTTAGAGCTTAGGACTTAGGTCTTATTAGGGCTTAGGACTTGGGGCTTAGGACTTGGGGCTTAGGAGTTCGGGTATCATATCTATAGTTTGAGAGAAGAAAAAAATAGAGGTGTATAATGTTTGTTTTTTTTCTCTTCATCCAATTTTCTTAGTTAATCATCCAACTATTTTGTTATGCAATTATTCCATGTAAGTACATTGGAAGTCGTAGATTTTATAGATAATTTCTATCTATGAATCCTAATTTTAGGTATTCTTTTATACATTTTCTTACTAAAAAGAGGAATTTTGTTTAGTGGCTTTGGTGAAGGGCTATCTTGATTTGCTTCTGTTGGTTGTAGGGCACGTTGTATATCTTGTTAATGATTTTTATTTTGGTAAATCTATCTAAAAAATTATTAGTGTTTAAATATTTTAAGCTATTCTTTTGTTATTCATATTATTCACTCTCATTTTTAGATTTTTATAAATTATTCTATTTGTTAGTACATTTGCTTAAATTATATGCTTAGTAATAAAGAATGAAACATATACTTTTTTTTCTCATAATTTCTGTTTTATCACTGACGATTAAGCTAAATATTTTTTCTATGATGAAGCTAAACATGAAGTTTTTCTTTGTTTTTTTAACACAATTGATTTGTATATTGAAGAATTTTTTTTGCGTTTCTTGAAATAAAAAGTTTGAAAAATGTATTAATATAGTACCACAAAAAGGAGGTATTACCCATGTAAAAAAGTATTTACAATGAAGTTAAAGTGCAATGATATCCCTAAAATCTACATCACTAATGATGTCATGACTTAGCATAACCTATCTTTTAATCTATTAGTACTATTTTCAATACTATCAAAAGCTCTTCTATTCCACTCTTTTCAAATAACCCAAAAAACAGTTAAAGGAATAATGTTAGCAATATTTCTTTTTACATAGAAACTATCCCAAGCACAAGTTTCGTTCCCAACCGAACCCAGGATAACCCAATTGATCCCTAATAAACCATACATCATACACCATAAGGTGTAAGTTGTAGGACACCACAAAAGTAAATGGTTGCACGTTTCCCATCTGCTTTTAGACAATAATGGCATTCGTTAACAATGATCTTGCCCTTGTTTTTCAGCCTGTCTAAAGTAAGAATTCTTTCCCAGCATGCCTTCCACGCAAAGAAAGCAATTCAGGGAGGAATTTATCTTCTAAATGAGCTTTGTAGAAAACACCCTTTTGTTATCATCACCTTTATCACTTAAATATGTATAATATAAAGAAACAAAATTTTTTTCATTTTTTTTCCAATTTCCATATAACTTGATTAGCCTTAGTCGACATATGCTGTGAATCAAGAAGCTGCAGTAAGTCTTCAAACTCTTCAATCTCCCAATTATTCAAATTTTGCTTTACATTAACAGATCATTTCTCATTTATAATCCGATATGTCACCTTAATTGATGCGGGAGGGTATGGGGAGGATTGTTTTGACTCCTAAAACTTAACCCAATCGTATACAATATCAAAACTCAAACAACCTAATTAAAAACCCTCCCTCTAATTGAATTCACAACCCTAAAAATTAGGAATGTAAAAAAAAAAACTTGGAAAACAAAAATAAGAAAGAAAAAAGATGTCACAGACTTACTCGATAGGTCGACCCCAACTCCTCGGCTCAATCAAGACTTCGGCAAGCCCACCTAGCTTGGAAGAACTTAAAGAGAAAAATTAGCATAAGGTTAATAAAAGCTCAAAATATTGTGTTCACTATGCTTGAGTTAAGACGTTTATATAGGCTCTTCATTACTATTTCTACATGAAATAGGATTTAGAAATCCTATCCAAATTCTAGGATTTATTCTAAATAAAAAACAAATACTTAATTAATTAAAGAATAAAATTCTATATGTAATTTGAATTTAAATGCATAAAATAAATACCTATCTTTATCCAAATCCTAAAATAATAATTAATTAATCCTATGGATAAAACTTACATGAAATAATATTATTTAATGGTCTCCTCCTAATTCTTTAAATACATCTTCTCTTTAACCTTGAGTAGAATTCCACCTTTATAATTAGCATATTTTGCACATGGAAAATTTGGAAACTTAGGTACTTTGTGGAAGTAGGAAAAGTTGAATTTTTGGAGTCCAAAAATGACTAAGAAGAAGGACCGCTTGGGCTGGTTGTTGGGTTATGGGCCGGGTTATGGATCGTACGAATTAGGCCGCGAGTTGCCCGAATGGGTTGGTTGGGTCGCACGACCCTATCTCGTGTGCGGGTCGTGTGTGAACACGGTGCTGTGCGTGTGACCGGCCATTTCAATTGCATGTGTGCTGCTGTGCGCATGCTAGCAGGCGTGGGCGTATAGGTCCACACACCTCGCATGCCAGCAGGCGTGGACGTGCAGGTCCGCACGCCTCGCATACTCCTCCACGCGAGTGAGGCTCTCATATGTGCCGGGTAGTTTTTCCCACATATATGCCAAAGGGATCACATGCACGACACATGATGTCCATGGATCTCTTTTGGGCCTTAGCCCACATTGGCCATGATGTCTTAGGGCCACCTTGGGTTGGGCCGTAAATGGGCTTTTCTTCTTGCCATGTAACTCTTCCAAGCCCACGAAGCATTACTTGGGCTTTAAGTTTTCTTTGGACAAACTTGACCCACACCTTGTAATAGTCCCATTTAGGAAAGTAGTGAGGTATATAATTACTTTCTTTTTTAGGATGCCCCAATTTTGGAAACTAAAATTTACTTTCTTGTTCAGTGCAGTCCTATTTAGAAAGTTGACATTTACTTTCCTGTTCAGGGCGTTCCTATTTAGGAAATTGAAAATTACTTTCCCGTTTGAGCTGATCCTATTTTGGAAGCAAAAGAATTCCGGACTTGCTTGCCTATTTGGGATGGGACTTGTAGAACCTACATGTGCACGTTTATTGTGCTGTATGAGCATGACCTCATGTTATAGCAGACTCGTGGAAAATTATTCCGCAAGAGTATGGATTTCCATGGGATTCCTGCTTGATGCATTTCATATTTGGAACTAAATTTAGGCCATCTGGGATTACATGATCAACTATCATCATATTCAATTGGACAATATTATAAATTATGGGAAATCTCGTCCTTACATCACTAACCTAGTCATCCTCCCAAAAATTAATTTTGTAACCTCTACTAGCTTTCTACTTTATTACATTGTTGAAAGGGTTTGTACAAGATCAAAATTTTTCTCTATAGACCATGCTTGTGAGGAATTGTAATTCTGTCATCACTGCTACTATTCATATGTTCTCCCTATTTTATTTCAATAATCCTTCTCCATAGTCTATTTTTTTCTCCGCAGTACTCCATAACTATTTTCCTTGTATGGCCTCATTCAATTTTATCAAGGAACTCATCCCCAATTCTCCATAATCAAGGGGTACTTTGATGGCTTCACAATTGATTAAGTGATATTTGTGTTCATCTATACCATCATCCAACAAAAATTTGCATTGAATACTTTTCAATCTTTCTTTGCCATTTTCATCGGAGTAGGAATCGTAGATAAATCATAAATTGGTAAATTGGCCAAGGTGCTCTTGATCTTAAGTATATCATCCTCCTTTTGATAAATCTCTTTTCCAACCTGTAAGCCTTTTTTCAAACATATCAATGATCGGTTCCCATGTAGTTTGGTTCTTATATTTAGCACCAACTGGAACCCCAAGACACTCAAAAGGAAATTTTACTTCTTTGCAGCCCAAAATTCTAGCAAAAGGTCCAACATCACCATTACCTCCTATTTTGGCCAATTCAGATTTGTTAAGGTTTATTTTGAGTCCCGAAACCGCTTGAAAAACATAATAACATGTATCGTAAGTGTTAGAGATTCTTCAAATCTAGTTTGCAAAATACTTAGGTATCATCCACAAAGAACGAATGAGTCACCACCGTGCTGTTCTCACCCTTACCAACCAAGACATCCCTCAATAACATTCGTTCATTAGCTCTTTTCAATAGTCCATTGAAAGATTCCATCACTAGAGTGAATAGGAGGAGAGATAGGGGATCCCATTGTCTTAATCCTTTCGAGGCCGTAAAGAAATTTGAAGGACCCCCATTAATTACAACTGCAAAAGATGTTGTTATAACACATGATTTCATCCACTTCCTCTATTTTAATCCAAAACCCATTATGTTAAGCATGTAATCCACAAAGGCCAATTTCCATGATCATTGCATATCTAATTTGCACTCCAAACCTTCTCTTTTATTGATTAAAAGATCATCAATCGTCTCATTTGTCGCCATCACCGCATCTAAAATTTGTCTTCCTTCCACAAATGCTTGTTGAAATTCCTCAATAACCTCACCCAACATCTTTGAAAGTCTTCTAGCCAAGACCCTAGCAATTAATTTGTAGATACACATCATCGAACTTATTGGTCTAAAGTCTGTGAATTCATTAAAACTATTTTTTTTGGAATTGGGGTAATGAAAATAGTGTTTAAGGATTTGACAAATTTACCCAAAGAATGCAATTCCTTGAAAATATATATTATATCATTTTTTAACAAGTACCACAAAGATTGGAGGAACTTCATATTGAATTCGTCAGGTCCGGGAGTCTTATTCCCATTACATGATTTCAAATCATCAAACACCTCTTCCTCCGTAAAATCCACTTCTAAGATTTGCCTACTCTTTTATGAAATTATATTAAATAGTAGATCATCTAATTTGGGGTTGACAATAAGATCTTCTGTATATGGATTAGAAAAATGGCATTTGACAGCCTCCCTTAGCTTTTTGTTACCCTTAATTTTTTTGTCTTCAAACCTCACCTCTTCAATATAATTACTTCTGTGCCGAGAGGCATTAGCATGAAAGTACCTAGTATTTCTATCCCCCTCCAACCATTTTTCCTTCGATTGCTGCCTTTACACCATTTTCTCATCCTTCAAATATATGGCTAATTTTAGCTTCAAATTGTCTTTCCTCCCTCTTTTCTCATCATTTAAGCCTATCGTTTGATGCAGGAGGGTATGGGGATGATCGAATCAACTATACTGAAATTTTAAGCACCTAGAAAAATCTCTCTTTAATTGAATTTACAATTTTAAAAGGAATGCAAAAATAAAGGTTAGGAAAAATAAATAAGGAAAGAAAAAATTTCATGATCTTATCGATAAGTTGATCTCCGCTCTTTAGCTTAACAAGACTTCTGAAGACTCCTGCTTATCGAAGAACTTGAAAAAGCTAAATTAGCAAAAATGTTAAAAGAAGAAAAACCTAAGCTTTTAAGAATTTTTCTCAAATCGATTATAATTGGTGTCTATAATCTATGGGTAAAAACTTATTTATAACTTTTCTCGAGAAAATCTAGATGATTACTAACTCTCGAAGAAATTAATAAAATAATATCGTATATAAAATTTTATCTAATTTTAAGATAATTACATAATAAAATATTTATTCTATCTCATCTAAATACAAAGAAATTAATTAAATAATCTTAGGAATAGAATTTACATTAAAATAATAATAAGATAAGACTTTATGATTTAATTATATAATAAAATAATAACTTAGGATATCCCTAATGTTAAAATATTGTATAATTAAACATTGGAGAGACTTAAAATTTAAATAAATTAAATAATAATAATTAAATAATAAAAGATACTTGCCATGTGAATGTGCTGAATTTAGGATTAAAAATCACGTGGAGTATGTGGTGAAAAGAAGTCCAAAAAGCTTGCCACCTCTTCCCTTCCCTCCCACATGTCACACTTTACCCGTGCGCGCTAAGGAAGCCCGCAAGCGTGCACACGACCCTCATGCCCTACCACTATGCTGTCCGCCCAGCTTTCTCGTCGACTGGGCCCATAGTTGTTATTGAGCCGGTTGTTGTAGTCAACTTGCTGGGCAGTGCGATCGACCCGACACCTTCTTCTCTGAGTGCAGACTTGTTGGAACATGCAGGTACTTTTAAAACGGCTTGCCTCGATAACGAGTGATGCACACTTATCAGAATCACTTTTTATAACACATGGACAAAATAACACTTAAAGCATAATATCACTTTCATAATCAATTGCACTTTATATATGAAAATGTGTCTAAAATAGTGGAAAACACTTGAAAACTACATAGACTATGTAATCATAACATCCACTTACCTCAAGTTCGATGCAATCAATTTAAGCTTTCTCTATTCTGACAAAGTCTCCCTCTATATTTTTCTCAATTTTCTCTAGTCACTCTGTTGGAGTCTTCCCTTAAAAATACTTCAATTTTGTCTTTTCAGTCGAGTTGAGTCTCTTCTTATATTTTTCTCAATTTCCTACCGAAATTTCAGCAACATCTCTCCTTAGAATTATCATCATTTAACACTAAAAAATATTCTAATTATAGGTAAATTAATTTTCATGAAAAGAAACTTGAAACTACATACCTCGCAAAACACGCTACTTTAACTCCAACAGAGTCCTATTTTAATTTCTAAGATTTTTTTCTCAAAAATCCAGCAGAGTTCCAGGATGCTTTTAAGTAATATCTAACATAAAAAATATTGCTCACATAACTCAAAAATCATTCTCAAAATTTTAAGACAAACAGAATTCAAATGAAAGAGATAACTTACCTTACGCTTACGGGTTCTCCCATGATTGGCCGTGAGCTTTCACTTTCCTTTCCTCTTCTTTCTTTGGTTTTCTCCTTTCTTTCTTCCTTCCTCCCTCTTCTTCTCACAATTTAGGCAGATTTTCTTCAAGGAAAAATTTGCAAATTCCTTTAATTTCCCTCACATTTCTTGGGTATGCACCATTTTCCTCTCTTTTTCTTTTCTTATCTCTCTCTCTCTCTCTTTTTTTCTTATCTCTTTCTCTCTCTCTCTCTCTTATCTCTCCAGCTTTGCTCTCCATCACTCAAGAATGCATTTTTCATCTCCTCACACCCCTATATATAGGGAGGGACGTCTATGTAAGTTGATAAGCACATGAGAGGTGGCAAAACATGATTTGCCATTTAAACCACTTCAAGCTTCATCCGTATCCTTATCTTTTCCTTTCCTTAGCTTTTAAGTAATTTTAAAGTATTATAATCTTATCCAGACTCCCTCCACATCTTATCCACTTTTCAGGAGCTTCTATACCAAATTTAGGCTCTATTCTATATGTTTTGGCTTTACTCATAAGGCCAAAATTGCACTCCATGCACATGTCTTCACTTCAAATAGCCATAGTTCTTTGATTCTTATGTGTTTCCAGCCAATTTTACCTTCACTTGTTCTTTGTGGTTTCAGCTACTTGCTAAACAAATTTGGGCTCAAAACAACCACATTTGGCCCATTTAAGGTCCACTTAAGGCCCAAAAAGTCCAAACTCTGCACAAAGCTAGGCCCATGCCTATGCCCTTATTTCAAAACTCCATAACTTGCTCAATTCTTAATCTTTTTAGGCAAACTTATGCTTCATATGTTCTTCAAGCAGACAACTATCACATGGTTTTGGTTTGGGCTTCGTTTGAGTCCATTTAGCCCACTTATGGCCCAAACAAGCCCAAAAGGAAAAATTGTCCTTCATGTGCATGTCTCTCGAGTTTGACCTCATTTCTTCCTATTTTTCTTCTATGGATATTTTTTTATTTTCTTCACACTTATGTCTTAATATCTTGGCTAGTACTTAGCCAAATTTGAGTCCTAAATTCTAAGTATTTTAGTCTCAGGACACAAATCAAGATAAAAGGATCAAATTAGAGCTTCTCGAGGGATTTCTTCCCTCACATGGGAGATTGCTCTCTTGATTGTCAATATAATTACTCTCTCATATTCCTAAAGCGTCTTCTTACCTTCTACAATGTTGTTCTAGTCCCAAAAGGCATTCCTAGGTTTAGAGAACTCAGCTTCCTCCTTGAGAGAGTTCTATTTTTGAGGGGTTCCTTTTATCCTAATTTCATCATTTTCGCTCTGTTTGACATGAAATTTAGTTTTATTTCATCTCTTTGCATACATATACATGCTTAAATAGCCACATGAAGTATGAGAAATTCGTCTAGAAAAAATCTAAATCATTACACTTAAGGTATAACTCTTTAGGGGTTAGAGCTTAAGGCTTAAGACTTAGGGATTATTGCTTTAGATGAGCTTAATGCTTAGGGCTTAGATCTTACTTAGTGTTTAAGGTTTCAGGTTCAAGGCTTAGGGCTTAGCACTTTAGGCTTAGAGCTTAGCACTTTGATCTTAGGGCTTAAGATTTTGGGTTCAGGGCTTAGGGCTTAAGGCAACATACATACAGTTGAGAATAAAAAAGAAGATGTGTTATAATATTTGCTTTTTTCTCTTCATCTGATCTTATCAGTTAATCATCCAATTATTTTTTTTTTTTGCAGCTACATGGAAAACTGTAGATTTCATGAACAAGTTCTATCTATGAATTCTAATGTCAGGTATTCTTTTATGCATTTGCTTACTAAAAAAAAGACATATCTTTAGTGGCTATTGGTTAAGGACTTCTTTGATATGGTTTTCTTGGTTGTGGGCCACCTTATATGTCTTGCTAATGGTCATTATTTGGTTAACTCTATCTATAAAATTATTCGTGTAAAAATATTTTAACATATTCTTTTACTATTTGTCATTGGTGATTCAGTTAAATATTTGTTGTATGATAAAACTAAATATGATATTTTTTTTTCTAATACAATTGATTAAGTTGCATGTAAAAAATTATTACATTTTTATTTAATGATTTTGCAGTGGCCATTTTACATGTCATCACTCCTTGAAGGTTCTGAGGCTCAAGCCCTGCACCATTTATGAACAAGTTCCTGATGCCTAAAAAATTTCTAGAGATATTCAAATCATTAATATTTTATTGCTTATTTCACGTTAATTTAGATTACAGATGATGATTATTGGTTTTTAAAAATATGTCTGAACTTTTCTCTAGCATATCATTGAAACAACTCTTTAGGTATAACTTTTTATGGTTTAGTGTTTTGAGCTTAAGATTTAGGGTAACATATCTAAAGTTTGAGAAAAGAAAAAAAATCAGGTGTTATATTATTTTTTTTTTCTCTTTATCTAATTTTCTCAGTTAATCATCCAATTATTTTGTTCTGCAGGTATGCCGTGTAAGCAACTTTCTGTCAATTTTATGGATAATTTTTATCTATGAATCCTAATGTCAGATATTCTTTTATACATTTGTTTACTATAAAAAGGACCTTTTTAGTGGTTTTTGGTGAAAGACTTTCTTGATTTGATTCATTTGGTTGTAGGGCATCTTGTATGTCTTGCCAATGATTTTTATTTGGTTAATGTTATCTATAAAATGATCAAGATTTAAATATTTTAACCTATTCTCTTGTTATTTATATTATCCTCTCTTATTTTAAAATTTTTGCAATTTATTTTTTTTTGTAAGTACACGTGCGTAAATTATATGTTTAGTGCTAAAAAATTGAATATACATTTCTTTTCCTCATGATTTCTTTTTTAATTGTTGGAGATTAAATTAAATATTTGTTGTATGATGAAGCGCCAATATAATTTTTCTTTTTTCTTTTTTTAACATAATTTATTAAGTTGCATTATAAGAATTATTACAATTTTTTTTAATGTTTTTGTATGAGTCGTTTTACATGCAATTACTTTTTGAAGGTTTTAAAACTCAAGTCTTGCTCCCTTTCTAAAAGGTTAGTGATGCCTAAAAAATTTCTAGAGATATTCAAATCAATAACATTTTATAGCTTCTTTTTCATTACTATGAATTGCATGTGATGATTATGAGTTTTTGGAAAAATGTCTCTACTTAGCTTTGGTAGAACATCGAAACAACTCTTTAGATATAACTCTTTATGACTTAAGGCTTAAAGTTTAGGGTTTAGAGTTTTAAGATTTAGGACTTAGTGCTTAAGGTTTAGAGCTTAGGGCTTAAGGCTTATGGCTTATTAGGGTTTATTGTTTATTAGGTCTTATTTAAATTAGGTTTTTTTTAGGGCTTTGGGTTTAGAGTTTAGGACTTACTTGGGTTTAGGGTTTATTAGGGCTTGTTAGGGGTTAATGCTTAAGGCTTTGGATTTAGGGTTTAAGGTTTAGAGCTTAATGCTCAGGGCTTATTAACTTCGCGGCCTGCATCCCTCTTCTTCTAGGGCGTGTTCGAAGCACACTTACACTTTTCATTTAATTAAATAATAAAAATTAATTTTCATTAATATACAAAGTACGCAAAAATATTACATCCCTTGAATAATATACATCAGCGACAATACAATTTTTTTTTCTTACAATACAAAAGTATAAATTGGTAATATGAATTCTAACTTCTCAGTTTCTCTTTTGTATCACATACTATTTTGCAGTGAAATCTTCTTTATCTAAAAATGATGGGGGAGTGAGATATACTATCTTATTAAGCATATATTATGACAACACAACTAATACATGCAATATATATACCTTTCACACACAACAAAACATATATATAAATATATGATATACTTTTATCGAAAACATGTTCACTATATATGAAAACAGATTCACGGTTGAAAACTAAAATTAGAATCACGATTCAGAAAACACATTGTTGCATCATACAATGCGATATACTTTTACATGTATAAAATCACTCAGTAGGTACAGTGCACCACATTGTACAATGAGCCACAGGTTCCATAATAAGAAAACATATGCACTTCACTATATTGTACAATGAGCTCCACTACATTACTGTTATGAAGGGTCATTCACATCTTTCTACTGCCATGCATGCATAGGCGCACACTTGACACTTAACAATTCCCCATACACCCAAAAATGGAACAGTTATGTATGGGTTCACACTTGTCACTTTTTCACTACACCTAAAAATAGAACAATTATGTAGGGGTACATTGAAGTCTAACGTCATGCAGGTGCTTTCATAATGGCTCGCATCGATAATGAGTGATACAAACTTATCAAAATCACTTTTCAAAACACATAGGCAAAATAACACTCAAAACATAATAGCACTTTCACAAAACACTTTCACTTTATATATGAAAATATGTATAAAACACTAATGAAATATTTAAAAACTACTTAGGTCATGTAATCACAATATCCACTTACCTCAGGTCCGATACAATCAACATAAACTCTCTTTCTATTTTATAAGACTCTCTTCCTATATTTTTCTCAATTTTCTCTAGTCACTTCGACAGTCTTTCTTTAAAAATACTTCAATTTTATCTTTTCACTCAAGCAAAGTCTCCCCTTATATTTTTCTTAATTTTCTACCAAAATTTTGGCACTATCTTTCCTTAGAATTTTCATTATTTTATATAAAAAAATATCCTTATGATAAGTAAATTGATTTCCTTGAAAAGAAACTTGAAACTGCATACTTTATAGGTCATGTTGTTTTAATTATGGCACACTCTCAACTTAATTTCTAAATTTTTTCTTTCAAAAAATCAACAAAGTTTCGAGGTCTTTTTGCATAATATCTAACCTCAGAAATACTACTCATATCACTTAAAAATCATCCTCAAAGTTTCAATAAAAAAACTCACCTTAAACCCGCGGGGTTCTCCCTTAGTTGGCTGTAAACTTTCGCTCTTCTTTTCTCTTCTTTCTTTGTTTTTCTCATTTCCTTCTTCCTTCCTCTCTCTTTCTCTCAAAATTTAGGTAGAGTTTGTTCAAGGAAAAACACCCAAATTTCATCAATTTCCCTCACTTTTATTAGGTTTCTTCTCTTTTCGTCTCTTTTTTCCTCTTCTTTTCCTCTCTTTTAGTCTCTTTTTTCCTCTTCTTTTCCTCTCTTTTCTTTCTCTCTCTAACCTTACTTTCTCTTAACTCTTGAATACTTTTCCCTTCTTCCCACACCCCTATTTATAGGGGGGGACGTCAATGCAAATTAATAAGCATGGGAGAGGTGGCAAAATATGATTAGCCACTTAAACCTCCTCAAACTTCATCCTTATCCTTATCTCTTACTTTCCTTAGCCTTTACGTAATTTTAGAGTATTATAATCTTATCTAGATTCTTCACATGTCGTATTCATTTTTTAGGAGCTTCCATACCAAATTTGGGCTCCATTCGATATGTTTTGGGCCGTCTTAGGCCCACCTAAAACCATAAGGCCCAAAACTGCACTCCATGCACATGCCTTCACATCAAACCATCATAACTTCCCTGACTCTTATGAGTTTTCTACTCATTTCACCTTCACTTCTTCATCGTAGTTTTAGTTATTAACTATATTTAGGCTCAAAACGACTAAATTAGTGCCTGCCATTTCTTTTTGTGAACACTTCACACAATAATACACACACACACGTTCAACTGAGAAAGTAGTAAATGGTCACTTTTCATATTTGCACGTTTCCTTGTTGTTGGAAGTACAGTTGTGCACAGTTCGCTGTAGGTCTGACTTCACGAAGTGAGACTAGGATGAGACTTATAAGAGGTGATAAATTTCTGATGTTATGATATCAAATTGTAACAGGGTCAGTTCTTTCCTCTCTGTACCCCTTTCTTTGTGCACATTTCACCATTTGATTATACACTATTTCATCTTCTCACGAATATTTTCCATGTTCTGCAGGTTTATTTTGTTTAATATTTTTACCCTTGCAATTCTTTGAAAATGAAATCGAAAGACATGATGGCTGAATTTCAGGTTGGTCAAGAAATATTACTTTAGTGATTATGGTCAGGATTAACAGTGTCAAATTTACATTCAGAAGGATTTTGCAGATTTTGAGAGAAACCTTTCTTCAAGAATACCGGAAAGTTGTTGAGAGGCGTGTTTTTGCCGGTTTGAACCCCGATTCTGCTTTCTATCAATGACCAGTATTGGCAATCTAAAGCCTTGACTTTTTTTCATTATTTTGGACTAGGCTTCAGTCAGTTTTGCAGTAAAAGGATAAAGAATAATTTCATTGGGAGGAACAAAGAGGATTAAACTAATTAACTTAAAATATGCACATATATTTGATTTAATATTTGCACAAACAAATCTGCATTCTTTTTGCATGGAATCTACAGGGCGGCTAAATTGTTGCTGGAACTTCTAATTTTTTGAATAAATGCCTTTGTCTTTTCACAGCTCATTCGAGCTAGCATCAATGACATTCCTTGTTCCTTTCTTTTCTTGTATTCTTTATAAACTAAATATTATTTGCACTTTTATAATTTTGATAGTCATAATGAATCTTGCTATCACGTGCTCGATCAAACAACGAATGGAAAAGGATGTTGATGAAGTTGAAAAAATCGACGATTTCATAAATAGGAAAATTGAAGAACTTGACAGGGAGGTAACAAACTTATTGTATGTTTGTAAAGTATGAAACTTCTATTTCCTCACATTGTATTTATGGTACACAGAATTTATCTAATAGGCGGAAGCTTGGGTGTGGAAAAAGGTTTTGACTCCTCCTTTCTTTGATATATTTTGATGTTTTTTTCTTTTCACCTGTTTCTTCGTACTTATTTTTGTCTTGAATTTCATATTGACGATGCTTTTTGGTCACAAATTTATACTGTTAGATACTCAATTTCTATATTAGTTTTGCTGTATCAAAACATAATCAATTTGTAAGTTATTGCAAAACAAAGAAGTGGTAGCATCCGTCACAAACCATTTGTTTGTAGACTAACCTAATGTTATCACTGGTGTCTATATGGAAGTTTTCCTGCTGGAAATGAACTGCCACTCCCAGTTTTGTAGCACAAGAAGTTCATGCTTTGGCTTCATATTCCAAAGTCTTGATGCATTGTGTTAATTTCACATTAAAGTTTGGATATTTTACAGTTTATTTCTCTTTTTGTTTGAGGAGTGGTGTAAATGATAAGAAATGTTAAAGACAGAATTCTATTTTTCTCTTTCCTAATGTTTGGTCAGCAAAAGATGAAAGGAAAAGTAGTTATTCTCTTTTGAAGTTTATGAATGAAACACAGGTGCACATATTAGGACTCTAATTTTGTTATATTTTCTGGAGGTGTAGAATCTAATAAATTAGGCCATGCCTTTTGTTTTTGTCAACACTTCACAAAATAATACACAGACATGTTCAACCGAAAAAGCAGTAAATGGTCAGTTTGCATAATTGCACGTTTCCTTGTTGTTGGAAGTACAATTGTGCACAGTTTGCTGTAGGTCTGACTTCCGGAAGTAGGACTAGGATGGGACTTATAAGAGGTGATAAACTCTTATGTTATTATATCAAAATGTGACAGTGGCAGTTCTTTACTCTCTGTATCCCTTTCTTTGTGCACATTTCACCATTTGATTATACATCATTTCACCTTTTCACAAATATTTTCCATGTCTTACAGGCTGATTTTGTTTAATATTTTTACTCTTGCAATTCTTTGAAAAAGAAATTGAAAGACAAGATGGCTGAATTTCAGGTTCGTCAAGAAATAACTACTTTAATAATTATGGTCGGGATTAACAGTGTCAAATTTACGATCTGAAGGATTTTGAAGACATTGAGAGAACCGTTCGTCAAGAGTAGCGAGAAGTTGTTGAGAGGCATGTTTTTGCAGGTTTGAACCCCGATCCTACTTTCTGTCAATGACCAATATTGGCAATCTAAAGCTCTCAATTTTTTTTCTTTATTTTGGACTAAGCTTCAATTAGTCTTCTAGTAAAAGGATAAAGGATAATTTCATTGGGAGGAACAAAGAGGATTAAACTAATTAACTTAAAATATGCACATATATTTGATTTAATATTTGCACAAACAAATCTGCATTTTTTTGCATGGAATCTATAGGGAGGCTAAATTATTGTTGGAACTTATAATTTTTTGAATAAGTGCCTTTGTCTTTTCACAGCTCATTTGAGCTAGCGTCAATGACATTCCTTGTTCCTTTCTTTTCTTGTATTCTTTATAAACTAAATATTATTTGCACTTTTATAATTCTGATAGTCATAATGAATCTTGCTATCATGTGCTGCAATCAAACAATGAACGGAAAGGATGTTGATGAAGTTGGAAAAATGTCCAGTATATTTCATAAATAGGAAAATTGAAGAACTTGACAGGGAGGTAACAACATTATTATACGTTTGTAAACTATGACACTTCTATTTCTTCATATGGTATTTATGGTATACAACATTTATCTAATAGGCAGAAGCCTGGGTGTGGAAAAAGATCTGGAGTGGACGGATCAAGAATAGCAACAACTCTTTAATGGATCCTCCTGTTCTACTCCTTTCTTTGATATATTTTAATGTTTTTTTCTTTTCACCTGTTTCTCTGCACTTATTTTTGTCTTGAATTACATATTGACAATGCTTTTTGGTGACAATTTTATACTGTTAGATACTCAGTTTCTATATGAGGTTTGCTGTACCAAAACATAATCAATTTGTAAGTTATTGCAAAACAAAATAGTTGTAGCGTCCATCACAAACCATTTGCTTTAGACTAAACCTAATGTTATCACTGGTGTCTATATGGAAGTTTTCCTGCAGGAAATGAACTGCCACTCTCAGTTCTGTAGTACAGTAAGTTCTTTCTTTGGCTTCATATTCCAAAGTTTTGTTGCATTTTGTTAATTTTGCATTAAAATTTGGATGTTTTACAGTTTATTTATCTTTTTATTTGAGGAGTGGTGTAAATGATAAGAAATGTTAAACACAAAATTCTATTTTTCTTTTTCCTAATGTTGGTTCAGCAAAAGATGAAACGGAAAGTAGTTATTCTCTTTTGAAGTTTATGAATGAAACACAGGGGCGCATATTTGGATTCTAATATTGTTATATTTTTTAAAGATGTAGAATCTAATAAATTAGGCCCTGCCCTTTGTTTTTGTCAACACTTCACAGAATAATACACACACACACACACGTTCAACTGAGAAAGTAGTAAATGGTCACTTTGTATAATTGCATGTTTCCTTGTTTTGAAGTACAGTTGTGCACAGTTCGCTGTAGGTCTGACTTCATGAAGTGGGAGTTGGATGGGACTTATAAGAGGTGATAAATTCTGATCTTAGCATGTCAAAATGTAACAGTGGCAGTTCTTTGCTCTCTGTACCCCTTCTTTGTGCACATTTCACCATTTGATTATACATTATTTCACTTTCTCACAAATATTTCCCATGTTCTACAGGCTGATTTTTTTTAATATTTTTACTCTTGCAATTCTTTGAAAAAGAAATTGAAAGACGGGATGGCTGAATTTCAGGTTGGTCAAGAAATAACTACTTTAATGATTATGGTCAGGATTAACAGTGTCAATTTTACAGTCTGAAGGATTTTGCAGACTTCGAGGGAAACCGTTTGCAAGGAATACCAGGAAGTTTTTAAGAGGCGTGTTTTTGCAGGTTTGAACCCCGATCCTGCTTTCTGTCAATGACCAGTATTGGCAATCTAAAGCTCTCGATTTTTTTCCATTAATTTGGAATCTTGATGTGTATTTTGCCTTTGTTATCTCTAGTAATGGGAGCACGAGCTGATGAAGTGGTACATTTTTTCATGATTTAGTCTTCAATAAATTTTATCCATGCAAGTCCGTTTCTAAGATTTCCTTAATGCACAGACAATTCACAGATTGATTGAAACTGGAGATAGTGAACAAATATTTCAGAAAGCAATTCAGCTGCAAGGGTGAGACCAGGTTTTCCTCTTTGTGTTCCTCTTTTTGAAGAATCTTTTGAACCATTAAGGAGAATACAATTGTAATGTGGCCAGTTCTGAGAATTCGTAGAATTTCCTTTAGATTCAATTACTATTATTTGTTGATGTTAGATGGTCAAAAATTACTATTTGTGCTTTGCTCATAGATATGGACACTCTTGCTGAAATTCAAGAGTGTAATGATGCTGTTAGAAATTTAGAAAAGAAACTCCTCGAGTTACAGTAGGTACTTGGTTTATTGGTGATGGAAGGTGATCCAACCAAAAGTAGAAATTAGCTTTTCGTGGTTAATTTGTACAATTTTTAGGCATTTAAACTTCTTAGTTTTAACTGTTACACATTTAAATTTGCTCCCTGATTTGGATTGTTGGATCCTGAAAGCGAGAAAGGAGTGATTGATGGGTTTCTTTAGGTCTTCATATCTTATTCTTTTTTGAGCATGAACTTTTGTTGGCAGGTTAGACTTGCATATGACATTTAACATAGGTCATGTATTATTTCAAAAAAAATTTAACATAGGTTATGTGGAAAAAGAGCATTAGTTTTTGTACATTTGTGTTTCTGTTGAATACATATGTAATGCTGTGATAGTACATTTGGGGTTAGAAACATGAATCTTTTGGTGTTTATTGCTTTCTCGGTGTTCAATGTTAGCATTTCCAAAAACTCATTCTTCAGTTTTGATTTATGCTTTCCAGTGTGGTTTACGGTTTAATACTTAAGATTTAAGGTTTAGAGTTTAGGACTTAGGGTAACAAACCTATAGTTTGAGAAAAGAAAAATAAAAGTTATAATGTTTGTTTTTTTCCCTTCATTCAATCTTCTCAGTTAATCATCTTATTATTTTGTTATGTAGTTATTCTATGTAAGTTATTACTTAACTGTCATACAATGTATCATGCATCAACATTTATCACAAACATTTAATCATTTTAATTAAACATGTAAATAATCGATTTACATACGTTCATAAAAGCATGCATTAACACGTAATCATTTTAATTAAACATATAAGATTAAGCATGCGATCATTTAATTTAAAATTTCATTAATTTAATTTACAAATATTACTTACGATGTTTAAAGTAAATACTAAATTTTTTACCAAAATCGTAGTGTTTTCTGCACCTTTTTTTTCTTCCTTTCCTCTCCTTCTCTCTCTATATCACTCTCTCTCTTTCTCTCTAAAACTCTTTGTTACATTTACCTCACCTTAGAAAATTTGGTTCCCCAAATTTTTCATGAGTAGGTTAGGAAATTTCTCTCGTATTTTGCTTTCCAGCTTTTATGTTGCATCCTTCGAAGTATGGTGTTGCCACAACACCTTCACCATTGGGATCCTCTTGTTGTGTAAAACTTTATTGGTCTAATCAAGAATTTTCGCGGGGAGTTCTTCATAAGTCATATGTTTGAACCTGCATTTCTTGATGAGAAAGGATGTGAGAATTGTTAGAGTTGTACCCTTTAAGCATAGAAATAGAAAACATTATGCAGACCCACAAACTCTGGGGGTTCAAGTGAGGTAATATGCTACGGATCTGACATATTTCACGATCTGAAAAGATCCCACATAATGGGGGCTCAGCTTACCCTTCTTATCAAATCGCATTTATTTCTTATAAGGGAAAATCTTAAGAAAGACTTGATCACCAACAACAAACTCTAAGGGCTTTCTACGGTTATCAGCGTTGCTTTTCTGGCGACTCTAAGCAGTGGCTAGGTTCCTTCGAATAATGACAACTTTCTCGATAGTCTTTTGAATGTAATCAGGTCTTAATCGATACTAGTTCTTAATGTCGTTCCAACAAGTGGGAGAACAGTAGGGCCTACCATACAAGGCTTCATACGGAATCATGCCGATATTGGAATGACAACTGTTATTATAAATAAATGCACACAAGAAAGGTACTCATATTAGTTGTCTCCAAAGTCGAAGATACAAGCGCACAACATGTCTTCGAGTATCTAGATAGTACGTTTAGACTGACCATCGGTTTGAGTATGATAGACAGTGCTGAAGTACAATTCTGAACCAAGTGCTTTTTGAAAGTTATCCCAAATATAGTAGGTGAATCGAGGATCTTTATCTGATACAATTAATAAAGGAATGCTGTGGAGTCAAACAATCTCCTCGACATACAGGCAGGCTAATCTCTGGTGGAATATGTGGTTTTGATTGGTAGAAAATGGACGATTTTAGTCAATTTGTCAACGATGACCCATATTGCATTGTGACCAAAACAAGTTCTTGGTAAACTGGTGACAAAGTTCATTGTCACATGCTCCCACTTCCATTATGGAATAGGAAGGCCTTGTAACAAATCGCTGGGTCTCTAGTGTTTAGCCTTAACTCGCTGGCAAGTAGGGTATCGGAAGACAGAGTCGACAATGTCTTTTTTCATTTCAAGTCACCAATATTGATATCTCAAGTCCTTATATATTTTGGTACTTCTGGGATAGATAGACAATTTGGAGGCATGGGCAGCGTTGAGTACATCTGTCTTGATAGCGATAAGGACCTATATACGATCCCGAATATGTACAATCCATTATTTGTGAGTCTGAAATTAGGAAATTCATTAGAAGTAAAATTACTCAGATATTTAGTTATTTCTAGGTTGGTGGATTGAGGTTTTCATATCTTCATGAAAAGATCAGACAAAGCTTAGATCTTGGCGAGGTAGGCACCATTGCCATAATGGTTAAGGCAGAGCGCCTGCATAACACTAACTAATTTCTAACTAGAGGCCATTGTTTGGGCCAATAAAGTGGACTCTTTCTGGCTTAGAGCATTAGCAATTACATTACCTCTACAGGAGTAGTAGATGATCTTACAGTTGTAGTTCTTTAGGAGGTCCATCCAATGCCTCTGTCTCATATTCAATTCCTTTTGTGAAAGTATATACTTCAAACTCTTATGGTCATTATAGATTTCAAATGTCTGATTGTACAAATAATGACGTTATATCTTCAAGGCAAAGACTATAGCCGCCAACTCCAGGTTATGAGTGGGATAGTTACGCTCATGGAGGTTTAATTGTCTTGATCTATAAGCAACTACTTGATCGTACGACACAAAACACATCTCAAACCCATGTGAGATACATCATAGTAAACCTAAAATCTTCTAGTATTGTTAAGGAGGATCAACACTAGAGCTGACGTGAGATGATACTTCAATTCAGTAAAACTTTCATCACATTCATAGTCCCAATTAAATGGTACACTTTTCTTGGTGAGACGGGTTAACAGAGCTACAATCTTAGAGAATCCATCGATGAATAGTCGATAATAACCTACCAAACTAAGGAAACTACGTACCTCAACAACATTTGTTGGTAGGTTCCATTTTATCACTATTTCAACCTTAGTTGGATCCATAGAAACTCCTTCACCTGAAATTACATGGTCAAGGAAGGAGACTCGATCCAACCAAAAAGAGTATTTGCTGAACTTAGTGTACAGATGGTTCCAGTGGAGGGTTTCTAATACTTGAGACAAGTGAGTTGCGTGTTCTTCATGACTTTTAGAATACACTAAGATGTCATCAATGAAAACGATGATGTATTGATCTAGTGCATACCAAAAAACCCTGTTCATAAGATCCATAAAAGTAGTAGGGACATTAGTTAGTCCAAAAGGCATAATCTTGAACTCATACTGACCGTATCAGCATTGAAATGCTATTTTTGGAATATTTTCCTCAATTAGAGATCAATCTTTGAAAAAATAGTAGCACCTTTTAGCTGATCGAAGAGATCATCAATACGAGGTAAATGATATCTACATTTCACCGTTATATGGTTGAGCTTTCTATAGTCTCTATACATAATCGGAGAGAGCCATCCTTCTTCTTCATGAATAACACCAGAACACCCTAAGGGGAATGACTAGGCCAGATAAATTTTTGACCAAAAAGTTTGGAGAACTGGTGTTCCAATTCTGCGAGCTCAGTGCGACTCATGCAATAGGCAATTTCTGAGATAGGCTATGTTCCAAAAAGCAAATCAATAAAAATTCTATCTCATGTGGGGGAGGTAGACTAGGCAGATCATCCAGAAAAGACATCCGAAAAGTTATAAATAGTAGAGATAATGCATATGGTGGGATCGATATCCATATTCCTATTTATTTAAAGGTTAGAAAGTAGCAAAACAGTTTCATTTTTATTACATTTTTGGTGAACGCAAAGTTACAATCTTACTTTCACAATTAATGATTGCCCTATACGTCTCTAACCAATCCATACTTAGGATAATATCGAATCCTGAAAAATCTGAAAGTATGGTCTACTAATTCTACACATGAAGCTTTTATTTTACAATTTTTATATATACAGTGAGCTTCTAAAAGACCTCTAAAAAGAGATTCTACCACTAACACTTCATTTAAAGGTTCAGGCCTAGTATCTAACTTACAAGCAAAAGTATAAGAAATAAAAGAGTAGCAACTGTATCAATCAAAGCTTGAGCAGAAATGTCATGAATAAAAAACATACCCTAGATTAGAACAGAAGTGGCAAGGGCACCGGGTTCATTAAGGTGGTACACACGACCTTGGACTACTGGTCTGGCCATGTCCTTTGGTCGTGAGGGATAGTCTTTCACAAAATGTTGAATGCTTCCACACTTACAGCAGGTGTTGTTCAAATGCTTATAGGGCTGATCACCATGCAAGCATCCACAATACTAACATGGTTGGGTAGGTCGGGAAGGGTGTCCAGTAGGTGGAGGCAAAGCAGGGGGAGGGGTATCTTGAGGTCGTTTATCAGGATGGCTACTAATTGGGTCAAACCGTCTCTTTCTGGATTGTCAGGGTTGGTGTTGCTGTTGTTGGGTACGGACTCGAGTGATGCATTAGTGTCAGACTGAGATAAGATCTTCGACCAATTAGGCATGTTCCAGTACCTCAGCATATGAGCTGGGTCTCGGCATTGCAACCCGGTCATAGATATCGGTACAAAGGCCCTTCAAAAACTTCCTACCCTTACGACTCTCAGGGGTGACCATTAGTGGAGTAAACCTCCGGACTGCATATTGGGCAACTGTCAAATTTTCCTAGTGAAAGTCCTAAAATTTCTACTCCTTCTCTCGGACATAAGCATGAAAGAAGTTTTCAAAGAATGCATCCATGAAGACCTCCCAAGTGATAGGGGTAGGTAGGATTTTTTTTTTAAGTCACCACCAATGTTTGACTTCATTGGTTAGCATGAAGGTTGTTAGGAGAACTTTTTGTTTCTCGGTTAATTCTAAGACATAGAAAAGCTTATTTATCCGTAGGATTCAAACTTCGGTTACTAAAGGGTCGGGGCCTCCTTTAAAGTGATGTGGGTTGAGTTTCCTAAACTCTACTATATTGTAAGAGATAAACCTCTCGATTGGGCAATAGTTAGGGGCAGGGGGGTGTTGGCATTAGTTTGCTTGGTTTTGGCCTACTGCTATGGTTAGACATTGGATGGCTTGGAAGAGCTCGGTAAACTCAGCCCTAGTCGGATGACTTGGGCCTCAGGTATCTCAGTTTGCTCTACAAAAGGTCTTCTTCCCGTCATTCCTATAAAAGAAAAGGAATACACGAGTTGGTAGTCTAGTTTTGAAAGAAGACGTGTTTTAAGTATCTTAGAAAGATTTTCTATCTACAACCTCAGTTGTAAGGAATTATTCCACGTACCTACTCTGATAGCATTTTGTGACATCTCAAATGCTAATTAAAGTATAAGGGTGTCAGATACAGAAATAGATTACGAGTGCATAAAAGATAAATGTATGCAGTATAATAAATAATTACAATCCCTTGCAAAATAATAATAGAGTTTCATACAACACTGAGATAGAAACAAAATTAATTACAAGTCTCTATAAAAGATGGATTCATCAGAGTGCGGGACAACTATGCACTCATAAAAGTTAATGGATCTCCGGAATCCTCAAAGGCTTCAAGGGGAAGATCAACGATCTGTTCTTCACTATCTTCCTCATCTTGGGGGGGGGGGGGGAGACATGAAAAATAGATGAGTTTCATATATTCAGTAAGGATAATAATATTTAAATAAAATTAAAAAATTTCAAAGGTAATTAAAAAGTATCATCATTACTTACCATTAAAACTCATGTCATGAGTTTTTTATTAATTATGAAAATAATTTATTTTATTAAAAGAAATATCAAATTTATTATGTCAAAGTCATAACATATCAATCAATTTAATCATGTTTAAATAAATAAAATCAAATAAATCATGACATGTTCTGTATTTCATTTTATTTTTTTACACGAAGTTATTTCGACTTTTATCTATTGAGTACAGTATAGATTTTTGACTATCCATGTAGAGACTAATTCAATTTATGTGATAACAACAACTTACGATTTGCTAAACCAACAACACATTTATGGCTTGCCAAACCATGACACAATTTATGACCACGACATGTAAACTATGGTAACAGTCATACTTCACTAAATGTGACCCCTACAATCACATCTCGTCACTGCTCTCATCAGATGGTACACCGTCATTCATATAGAGTGATTCTCTTACGTCTTTTCAGACCAGATGAGGGAGAAACAAAAACTCCTCATATAGTAAAAACTTAACGAAATATTTTATGAATCATGCATGCTGTTACCGACACATATTTCTCATGCTTAAATATCACTTCATGCTTTATTAGTTTACCATCGTACAATGTATTATGCATCAATAT
The DNA here is from genome assembly GCF_054855325.1 of Carica papaya. NCBI lineage: Eukaryota > Viridiplantae > Streptophyta > Magnoliopsida > Brassicales > Caricaceae > Carica > Carica papaya. The sequence goes on from NC_142314.1 coordinate 15,594,934, forward strand.
TTATTATGAATATTTAATCATTTTAATTAAACATGCAAATAATTGATTTACATACATTCATAAAAACATGCATTAACATGTAATCATTTTATTTAAGCATATAAGATTAAGTATACAACCATTTAATTTAAAACTTCATTAATTTAATCTAGAAATACTCATTAGAATGTTTAAAGTAAATACTAAATTCAACCTTAGTGTTTCCTACGCCTTTTTTTCTTCTTTTTCTCTCATTCTCTCTCTAGATCACTCACTCTCTCTCTAAAACCCTTTGGTGGATGGAAGAGTAAAGTGGAAGTGGTGAGGAAATGGTGAAGTGGGGGTCTTTATTTATAGAAAATGGGGACTGTTAGATTTGTGCCGAGTGGCAAAACTAGTGAAGAGAGAGAAAGTTAAGGTGAAATGATGAGATATGACGATCAACATATGTGACTGATGGATGGACGACGTAACATGACGACAGCACAAAAATCGAAGGCATGCTACACAAACAACGACGACACATTGACTAAGTGACAATGACACATCGCCCAAGTTGCCGGCGACACACTACTTAACTTGCACCGCACACTGCCCTAGCCTGTCGCGTGTCGCGTGCTGCAGGCTTTACCTACCGCACGTGTAGGCCTATTGTGCACAATCCTCTTGGTGAAGGCCAATCGCGTAGACAGTGCGTGATGGGATGCATGCGTAGACCGCACCTCGCGTGGATGGGATATGCACACAAGTGCATGTCCTGTGCTGGCTGTGCGTGCAGCTCGTAAAGCTCGTGTTGACGGGGTCTTTCTCGCGAGCATTCCTGCGGGATTTTCCACCGTTTCTCCTCCATTTTTCGTCAAAATATTTTTAATTAAATTAAGTATAAAATATTAACAAATAAATTAAATAAAATAATTTTAATAATTATTTACTTAAATAAATACGAAATTAAAATTTGAAATTCGTCGAGAAATTCAAATAGTTTAAACGGCCTTAAGGGCCCGAATAAATAGAGGTTCACATTAAAAATTAAGCAGAAAGGTTTGTCGGAGTTTTACAGGACCTTAGTTGGTCTGGGTTTGATGTATGGGCCCCATTTGGGTTGGATTAGATTTAAGATCTTTTATTTGGTCAAGTTAAGTTTAATGGACCCAACCGAGTCTCGATTCAGTTGACCTCACCAAATCTAGGTCGGGTTAATGGGCCCTTTTTAGGTAGGGTCGGTTAGTGGACCCCATCGGGTTCGATTAAACTAATTAAAAGAGAAACTCGAAAATAAAACTATGAGTATGACTACAGAATCTCTAAGCATCCCCTTCGTCGTCCTCCTGCGGAACGGGCTCGGGAACCATGTTTTCCTGATCTGAAATGGTTAAATAAGGAGTGAGCTACACTAGCCCAGTAAGAACATCACGATATCTCACCGTCACGGAGGTAAAGGTGGGTAGAAAAACACAAAAGACCAATGGAGCATGATTTACAACAAATCCTTTTATTCATGATAAAATCTTTACCATCCACTTACCTCGGTGGAATTCATGAAACAATATAAGAAAGCAATAACATTATCACAATCATGGAATAATATAAGCTGTAAAACATAGCACTTATCACGCCTTTTGTAATTCAATCATTATACAACATATCATTTTCTCATTTACCAGCCTACTAGTATCCATGGGGGTCCATAGGGGTCCCGCTACCCGTTAACCTTTAACATTCATAATCAGTTTCCAAGGCCGTCCCCATACCCCGTCCGCACTGCAAAGCCGTGTTCGGACCCCAAAAACGAGTAAGGACCCCTCACCCTATTTTCTATCACGGTATTAAAGTTCAAAATGATAAAACGGTATTTCTTGAATTAACGAATGTGTGAAATTGCTTAAGGTGGCTAATGGAGCCCGAGTCTAGTGTGATTGGTGATTTACTGTTATTTAGCCTGTTTACAGCTTTAAATGCAGTATGAGGTTTGATGTGTTTATTTTATAGTTTCGTGTGCATATATTACGTTTTTATTGGTTATGGGTTGAATGACTAAAAAACTGATACCGTATGTTGTCTGTTTGGCATGAATTACGATTTGCTTGTTTAAAATGTGAATTGATAATGCTTACTGAGGAAGAGGAAAATGAAAGATTGTGTAGACTGATAATTGTATGATGGGGTCAGCCTGACTAGATATCCTGGGAGATGGTGGACGGACCGGGTTCGTAGGGAACCCTACCGGGATTGTGGTCTCACATGCCGGATGGGGTATGGAGATCTTATGTGTTTTGGTGCCCATACCGGACGGGGTATGGGGACGGCCCGTTTCACCCTCATACCGGACGGGGTATTGAGGTTTATGGTTTTGGCGCCCAATTTTTACTCTCTCTCTTCACCGAATATTGCCACTTGGCACAAATCCAACAACTCCTATTTTCTATAAATAGGGTCCTTTCTTCCCATTTTCACCACACTTCATTCTTCCACCTTTTAAGAGTTTTAGAGAGAGGGAGAGAGAGAGAGAGAAAAAGTGATCTAGAGAGAGAAGGAGAGGAAGAAAAGAATAACGGTGTAGAAAAAAATATCAAGATTTTGGTAAGAAATTTAGTATTTCTTTAAACGTCTTAATGGGTATTTTTAGATAAAAAAAGAAAAGATTAAATTGATAATTATGTGATTTTACCTGTTTTACACGCTTAGTATTTGTAGGCATAATAAGTTGAATTGTTATTGATCTCAAACTTACTATGTGAGTGATAGACACTTGATGATTTGCATGTAATTAAAATAATATAAAACCGGTAAGGGTATCTGGAAAATAAAAAGAGCAAAAGAAAAGAAAAGAAAAGAAAAGAAAAGAAAAGTGGAATGAAACATGAATAATCCGAAGTATGTACCTGTATTGACATGCATAATTCATCAAACATCTCGTTAGATTTTTTATCTCTAAGGGGTATCTGTTCCCCTATCCATATCCGGGGTATCTGTTTTCTCCCTTCCCCATTTGGTCTGGAAAGACGTAAGAGGACCGCTCCCTGTGGATGGTGGCATACCCTCGAATGAATATCTATTAGGGATCATTTTTGGCTAAGTATTATCGTGACCATAGAATATCTGATATGACCACTATGTTTGGCATGACAATGGTCATAGATCATGTCATAGTTTGGCAAGCTGGAAATGTGCCTGAACAAATTGTCGTTATCTGTATCTAATCTGATGATTCCACATGGGTAGTCAAAATTATGTATTTGCCTTTAAAAATGGAAGTTGTAACGATTTCACGAAGCATGACATGAAAATCTAAGTATTTCATGATTTATTTGATTTTCTCTATTATTTGGTATGCTGTGTGTTTTATTTTAATTGTTGGCTATAACGTGATTTTTTTTTAATTAAATAAATCATTTTCATAAAGCAAGATAGGGCTACAGTGTTACCAAATGGTAAGTATTTATGTTTAAATAATTCACCATTTAAAACCTTGCGATGTTATCTAAATATTATTTTTTTTATTGAACATATGAAACTCACTCTTTCCATGCCTCCCTCCCCTCCCCTCTATCCCTCCTCCCTTGATAAGGAAGATAATAAGGAACCACCAGCTGACCTATGCATTGAAGTTTATGAGGATCCCATGAATCCATAAAACTTGAGTGCATGATCGTCCTCGTACTCTGATAAATCCAATAGTATAATAAAAGAAGTGACATTTTTGTATTTTGACATTATATTTTGTAGCTACTTCTGGCCTTAGTTATATATGTAATTAGGAATCATATATTTATAAAGGATTTGTAATTCTGTTTCTGTATCTGACACCTACATGCCTTAATTAGTGTATGGGATGTCACAGATGGTATCAGAGCAGATTTTGCAGACTAAATCCCTTACAAATGAGGCCGCAGGTAGAAAGACCCTTAGAATACCTAGGAAGAATAAGTCCTCTTTTCCAAATTAGACCACTAACTCGTGTCTTCCTTTCTTTTCTAGGAATGATGCGAGGAAGACCATCTACAGAGCGTATCGAGAAACCAGAAGCACAAGATCCTCTAACCAGGGCTGAATTTGCCAAACTCTTTCAAGCACACCAAGGATTGACTGCAGTAGTAAGACAAAATCATGCCAACACTTGTCCACCTCCTGCCCCAGAATACCAAATAGTTGAGAGGTCTATTTCTTATAACATAGTGGAGTTTAGGAAGCTTAACCCGCCACATTTTGAAGGTGGCCCTGACCCCTTAATAGCCGAAGCCTGGATCCTATAGATAGAGAAGTTTTTCTTTGACTTAGACCTGACGAAGTAACAGAAGGTTCCCTTAGCAGCATTTATGTTAAACAGTGAAGTAAAACACTGGTGGCGACTTAAGAAGGAAATCTTGCCTACCTTACCACTTAGAAGGTTTTTATGGATGCATTCTTTGACAACTTTTTCCCTGTCTATGTTCGAGAAACGAAGGAGGAGGAATTTAAGGATCTCTACTAAGGAAACCTGACGGTTGCCCAGTATGCAGCCTGCTTTGTCCAACTATCTAGGTTCACCCCTCAAATGGTCACCCTCGAAAGTCTTAAAGCTAAGAAGTTTCTAAAAGGCCTTCGTGATGACACTTATGATTGGGTTGCGATACTGAGACCCAGCTTGTATGCGGATGTGCTAAAACATGCTCAATTGTCGAAGACCTCATCACGGCCAAGCACCAAAGCATTGCTTGAGTCTGTACTTAACAATAACCACCCCAACAGCCTAGAAGAAAATTGCCTGAACTAGTAAGTAGCCACCCTGATAAACGAACCTGAGTTGTCCTTGCCCTTACTTGCCTCCACCAACTGGACAACCTACTTGATCTATCCCACCTTATCAATATTATGGTCAGTCGCATGGTGACTTACCCTGTCGGCGTATCAATCATGCATGTTATCGGTGCGGAAGCACCCAACATCTTATAGAGGACTGCACCCAACGACTGAAGGACATAACCAGGCCTGTAACATGGGGTTGTGTGTACCACCTAGATAAATCCGGTGCTCTCCCCACTCCCGTTCTTATCCAGGTTATGCTTGTTATTCATGATACTTCTGCCAAGGATTTGATCGATACAGGTGCTACTCACTCTTTTATTTCATGTGCATTTACTTGTAAACTTGATATTAGGCCAGAGCTTTTAACATAAATATTAACGGTAGAGACTCCCTCTACGAGATTATTAGAAGCTCACTGTGTATATAAGGATTACGAAATAAAGGCTTCAGGGATAGAAGTATTTGTGAACTTGATACTATTAGATTTCTAAGGATTTAATATAATATTAGGAATAGACTAGTTAGAAAATATAGAGTAAAAATTGATTGTGAAAGTAAACTTGTAACCTTACGATCCCTGAAAAAGGAATAAAATCTATTATTATTATTTTTTCTAACAACTGAATAAACAGAAAAAATGGGTGTTGATCCTGCTGTGTGTTCCATACTGATTGTTTGCAACTTTTCAGAAGTTTTTTCCATCGAACTTCCTTGTTTATCCCCCCCCCCCCGGGTGAAAGGTGGAATTTTTAATTGAAGTGCTACCCAGAACCCAACCGATCTCAAAGCCTGCCACCATAGAGTTGTTCTGAGCTAGAAAATTAGCTTTCTGAACTGATTGCCTAGAAGTTTATCCACCCTAGTCATTCTCCTTGGGGCACTCCAATATTATTCGTGAAAAAGGATGGTTCCCTTAGACTCTGCATGGACTACCGGAAACTTAATCAAGTAATGTTTAAAAGTAAGTACCCTTACCTTGAATTAACGACCTTTTTGACCAATTTTAAAGAGCCACGCCCTTCTCCAAGATCGATATAAGAATGGGATATCACCAGCTGATAGTAAAAGAGAAAGATATTTCGAAGATCACTTTCTAGCGTAAGTACGATTTGATGAGTTCAGAGTAATGTTGTTCAGGGTAACCAATGCCCCTGTAGCCTTCATGAGACTCATGAAAAGAGTTTTTCGGCACGCAATAGATCAGTACGTCATCATATTTAATAACAACATCTTATTATACTCCAAGAGCCTGGAGGTACATGCAATACACTTGTCTGAAGTGTTGGAGACCCTTCGCCGGAACAAACTGTATACTAAACTTAGCAAATGCTCCTTCTGGTTGGATCGAGTTTCCTTCCTCGGTCATGTAATTTAAAGAGAAGGAGTTCCTATTGATCCATCCAAGGTTGAAACAGTAATCAACTTGAATCTGCGGCTGAGGTATGTAGTTTCCTTGGCTTAACAGGTTACTATCGCTGATTCATCAATGAATTTTCTAAGATTGCTTCTCCATTGACCCAACTCACATGAAAGGGCGTGTCATTTATTTGGAATTATAAATGTTGTGAAATTTTTATGGAATTAAAGCATCGTCATACCTCTACTCTGGTGTTGATCCTCCATGACAAAACTAGAAGGTTTCAAGTTTACTACGATGCATTTCATATTGGCTTGGGGTGTGTTTCGATGCAGTATGGTAAAGTGATCGCTTATGAATCTTAACAATTAAAAGCATATGAGTGAAACTACCCTACTCACGACCTGAAATTGGCAGCCATTATATTTGCCCTAAAAATATGGTGTCGTTACTTGTTTGGTATAACCTTCGAGATTTATATTGACCACAAGAGTTTGAAGTACATCTTCTTGTAGAGGGAGTTAAATATGAGACAGAGATGCTGGATGGATCTCTTAAAGGACTACGACTACAAAATCATCTATCACCCCGGTAGAGAAAATGTAATTGCTGATGCACTGAACCAAAAGGAGTCCGTAGTGTTGGCCTAAACCATGGCCTCCAGTTAGGAGTTATTTGATGTTATGTAGTCACTCCACTTAAGCTACTATGGTAAAGGTACCTATCTTGCTCAGATCCGAGCTCTACCGAATCTCTTCATGAAGATTTGGGAAGCTTAGTCCATATATCAGGAACTCACCAAGAATCTAGGTAAGTTCTCTTCGGATGAATTATCTGATTTCAAGATTTCAGATCATGGACTATTTAGATTTCATAACCGAATTCGGGTTCACATTACTATGAGGGCAGATGTTCTCAAAACCACCTATGCCTCCAAGCTATCTATCTACCCCAACAGTACCAAGATGTACCAAGACTTAAAGTGTAAATACTAGTGGCCGGGAATGAATAAGGACATAATTGACTACGTCTTCCGATGACTTAAATGCTAGAGGATTAAGGAAGAACATTAGAGACCCGACAGTTTGCTATAAGGCCTTTCCATTCAAGAACGGAAGTGGGAGCATGTAACTATGGATTTTGTTACCAGATTGCCTAGGACTTGTTCTAGTCGAAATGCTATTTAGGACATTGTTGATAGACTAACCAAGACCGCCCATTTCTTTCCAATCAAGACCAATAATTCCACTAGCCAATTGGCTTGTCTTTATGTTGATGAGATCATTCGACTTCATGCATTCCCTCAATCCATTGTGTCCGATCGAGATCCTTGGTTTACCTCCCATTTTTGGGACAACTTTCAAGAAGTTTTAGGGTCTAGATTGTACTTTAGCACCACTTATCACCCCCAAGCGGGTGGCCAGTCAAAACGTACGATCAAGATGTTGGAAGATATGTTGCATGCTTGCCTCCTTGACTTTGGCGATAACTAGTATGATTATCTTCCCTGATGTAAAATTGCTACAATAACAGTTATTATTTCAGCATCGGCATGGCTCTGTAAGAAGCCTTGTACAGTCAACCCTATCGTTCTCCCACTTATTAGAGCAAAGTTAGAAACCAGCATCATTTAGGACTGAACTTCATCCAAGAGACTATTGAGAAGGTCGCGATCATTCGTTACCTAGAGCCATCAGAAGAGTTACACCGATAATCGTAGGCAACCCCTGGAATTCGCCGTTGGAGACCAGGTCTTCCTCAAGGTTTTTCCCTACAAGAAAAAAATGCAGTTTGGGAAAAGAGGGAAGTTAAGCCCTCGATATATGGGACCTTTTTAGATCGTTGAACGTATTTGACCCGTGGTGCACCACCTCACTCTACTCTAAGAGTTTACGAGTTTACATGATGTTTTCTATGTCTCAATGCTCAAAAGGTACCATCTTGACCCTTCTCACATCATTCCTCACAATGAGGCACACCTACAAGCCGATATGACTTATGAGGAATTCCGCATGGAGATTCTTGGATAGACTGACAAAGTCTTGCACAACAAGATGATTCCCATGGTGAAGGTATAGTGGCAACATCATACACTAGAAAAGGCGACATGGGAATTAGAAAGCGGGATGAGGGAAAAGTTTTCGGACCAATTCAAGACAAATTTGGGGACTATCATCGTAATTCATAAATTATGCCGATTTTTATTTATTTTAATTTTAATTTAATTTAATTATTTAATCATAAATTTTTTAAAAAATAAATAATTTTTAGGAAAATAGAAAACACGGGCAAAAATCCCATGCAAAAAATCCTGTGAGTATAAGCTGCCCATGCGGGCACCTGTAGACATGAGCGAGCGCACATGTGTGCACGACAGGCGTAAGACATATGCACAGTGCGTACATCCCATCGCGGACAGTGTGGAGGACAGGCCTACGCACGCATCTTATCGTGCGCAAGGAAGGCCCTTCCATGCACATCACATTGCGCATGGACAAGCAAGCGCCGCACACTGTGTGCGCACCATCTGTGCAACAGGCCTGCGCGGATAAGCCTGCATGCCTGGGGCCTATGCACAATAGTCCTGTGCACGGCAAGGTAGCTCACCGCCTGCAACCTAGGCTTCCAATATGCATGTCGGGCAGGTAAGGCCACTGTCGCCTTAGGGAGTGTGTTGTCACCCCCCTTAGGCGGCGTACCGCCGGTAGTGGCTCCGCCACTTAGTAGAGGAGGTTTTTCTCCTCCATTTTTTGTGTCAAGCATCTTTTAACTCTTTATCTTCATCAAATTTTACCACTTGACACAAATCCAATGACTCCCATTTTCTCCACACTTCCATTTTTCCACCTTTCAAGAGTTACAGAGAGAGAGAGAGAAAGAAAGAGAGAGAAAGTGATCTAGAGAGAGAAGGAAGGGAAGAAAAGAAGAACAGTGTAGAAGAAATTATCAAGGTTTTGGTTAAAAATTTAGTATTTCTTTAAATATCTTAAGGGGTATTTTTAGACAAAAAAGAAAAGATTAAATTAATAATTTTATGATTTTGCCATTTTTGCTTGCTTTGTGCTTATAGGCTTAATAAGTTGAATTGTTCTTGATTTCAAGCTTGCTATATGAACAGTAGACACTTGATGATTTACACGTAATTAAAATAATATGAAATTAATAAGGTTATCTGAAAAATAAAAAGAACAAAAAAAGAAAAGAAAAGCGGAATGAATCATGAATGGTCCAAAGTATGTATTTATATTAACATGCATAATGCATAATGCATCAAGTGTCTCGTTAGGCTAATTATCTCTAAGGGGTATCTGCTCTCTTATCCCCATCCGAGGTATCTATTTTTTCCCTCCCCCATCTTGTCTAGAAAGGCGTAAGAGGACCATTGCTTGTGGATGACGGTGTACCCTCTGACAAGAACAGTGACGCAAATATCTGTTATGGGTCACCTTTAGCTAAATATTGTTGTGGAGATAGAATATCTTATATGACTATTATGGTTGGTACGGTCATGGTCATAAATCATGTCAAGGTTTGGCAAGCCGAAAATGTGTCTGAATAAATTGTCGTTATCTGTATCTTATCTGGTCATTCCACATGGGTAGTTAGAATTCTGTATCTGCCGTCAAAGATGAAAGTTGTAACAACTTTGCAAAGCATGATACGAAAATCTAAGCATTTCAAGAGTTATTTGATTTTCGCTATTATTTGGTATATTGTGTGTTTATTTTGATTGTTAGCTATAACATGATGCTTTTCTTTAATAAATAAATTATTTTCATAAGGTAAGATAAGGCTACGATGTAACCAAATGGTAAGTGTTTATGTTTAAATAATTCACGTTTTAAAACCTTTTGATGTTATCTAAATATTATTTTTTTTATTGAGCATTTGAAACTCACTCTTTCCATGCACCCTCAGATGAGGAAGATAATGAGGAACTGGCAGCTGACCTACCCATTGAAGTTTATGAGGATCCCGTGGATCCACAAAACTTTAGTGTATGATCGTCCTCGCACTATGATGAGTCCAATAGTATAATGAAAGAAGTGGCCTCTTTTGTACTTTGACATTGTATTTTGCAGCCACTTCTGGTCTCACTTATATATGTAATTGGAAGTCATATATTTGTAAGGGATTTATATTAATTTGCTCTGTTGCATATAATTTTTATCATGCACTCGTAATTTTGTTTCTGTATTTGACACCCACATGCCTTAAATAACATCCGGGATGTCACACTGTCCGTGTTAGATGTGACACGCACAAACTACCCTGCTGCGCGCGATGTGATGTGCGCAGATTGGCTTATTGCATAGACCGGCCTAGTGTGCCGCATGGACTGGATGTGTGCACAATACGCACATCCTGTGCTGGCTATACACATGCATGCGCATACGACCTGTGATGCCCGTGCAGGCGAGTTTTTCCCGCGGGCGTTTTCCCCCGAGTTTTCCACTCCTTATTCTGTTTTTTCTCTTGAAATTTAGTTTTTTAGACAAAAATAACAAAAATAATAAAATTGACAAAAATAATAAAATTACAATTTCCAGAATAAAATTAAAATTACGAATTAGTTTTATGAAATACGATATAAAATTACGAGATAAATTTAAAAGAGTTCATGTGCCATTAAGGCCCAAATAAATAGGAGTTTCCAGATACAAATTTAGTGCGAAGGTTAACGGGGTGTTACAGATTGTATTTTAGTATTGTCTATCACCTTTAACCGATGGTGAGTCTAAATGTACCATCCAGACGCTCGAAGATATGTTGTATGCTTATGTTCTCAACTTTGGTGACAACTGGTATGAGTAACTTCCTTTATGTTAATTTGCTTATAATAACAGTTATCATTCTAGTATCAGCATGACTCCGTACGAAGCCAAATATGGTAGGTAGGCCCTGTCATTCCCCCACTTGCTCGAAAGAAGTCGGGAACCAGTGTCATTTGGAACTAGATTACATTCAAGAGACCATTGAGAAAGTTGTCATTATTCAAAAGAACCTAGCCACCACTCAGATTTGCCAAAATGCTACACAAACAACTGTAGAAGACCCCTTGAGTTTTCTGTTGGCGATCATGTTTTTCTTAAGATCTTCTCTTACAAGGAAAAAATGCAGTTCGGTAAGAAGGGTAAGCTTAGCCCAGTTATATGGGACATTCTAATTGCAGAACACATCAAGCCCATGGCGTATCGTCTCACTCTACCCCCAGAGTTTAGGGGTCTGCATGATATTTTTCATGTCTCAATGCTCAAAAGGTACAACTTTGACCCTTCTCACATCATTCTTCACCAAGAAATGCAGGTCCAAGCATACATGACTTACGACGAGCTCACCGTAGAAATTCTTGGTTTAACCCGATAAAGTTTTGCACAATAAAAGGATCCCAATGGTGAAGGTGCAGTGGCAACATCACACTCTGGAAGAAGCAACATGGGAACTGGAGAGTGAAATGCGAGAGAAGTTTCCTCATTTATTCATGAGAAATTTAGAGGACTAAATTTTATAAAAGTGGAGAAATTTAATACCTCGAAAATATTTTTGTTTAATTGTATTGTAAAACCACTAATTATTTGGGCCCTAAGGCCATTTGAACTCTTTAAATTTTATGCTTTAATTTCCGAATGAAATGGTTTAAAATTTATTCACAAATTTTACGAAACTAACTTATTTGTTGTTTATTTAATTAAATAATTAGTTAAATTATTTTATAATTTGTTAAATTGTATAAATTATTTTAAAAAGATTTCAAGAAAAAACAGAGAAGAGAAACGGCAAAAAAAAATCATGTGGGAAGGCCTCCCCGTCCACACGGGTCCCACGCATACGCACGTGGCCAGCAGGGGTTGTGCGCCTGTGATCACGTCCCATCCATGCGGGGCATGAGGCACGTGGTTTGTGCGTGTCACATCGTACATAGATAGGCACGCAGCTCCACGCGCCATATGTGTGAGCCTGTGCAAGCGTGTTGCCGCTGGATGGGTGGTGTGCCTCTAGTTTTCGCACCACTATCACATCGTCTTCGTCACATCAGCAATCCATCAATCGCGATCCATCAATCATCACGTCACATCAAATCACCTTTTTTCGTTCCTCTCTCCTCACAAGATTTTGCCACTTGGTGCAATTCTAACGGTCCTCATTTTCTATAAATAGGGACCCCTCTTCACTATTTTCTCACCACTCTAACTTCATTCTTCCATCCACCAAAGAATTATAGAGAAAGAGAGAGAGCTAGAGAGAGAAGAGGAAGAGTTAGAAGAGGGAAAGGCCTAGGAAAACCTCCAAGATTTCGGTAAGAAATTTAGTATTTATTTTTATATACTAAGGTGTTTTTCTAGATTAATTTAATGAAATTTTAATTGGTTGAATGTATGATTAATTTTATATTCTTTAATAGAATTATTATGTGTTAATGCATGTCTATATTTAACAGAACTATAATAATAATTTTGCATGTGATAAATGTTAATGCATAATATATTGTATCATGACGAGATAAAGTAATGAAGCATAATGTTGTGTCATAAGTATGAGAAACATTTATCGATATTTTAATGCATTGTTCATAAATGACATGTTTCGTTAGACTTTTTAGCTCTAAGGGATTTCTGTTCCTCCCCCATTTAGTCTAAAAAGACATGAGAGAACCACTCCCTATGGATGACGGCGTACTCTCTTATGAGAGTGATGACACGATATGATTGTAGGGTTTGGCGAAATACAGCCGTGACCATGGTTTACATATAAAACCACTGTAGTTGGCACGATTGTGGTCATAGATCATGTCATAGACCCCTGACACGATTCCTGATGGTAAGTAACTGTGGTACCCTATTCAAGTTTAAATTATTTTAAAATTTTAGTGATGTTATTTAAATAATGATTTTCTTATTGAGTATGTAAAGCTCATCCCTTTCCATGCATCCCTCAAATGAGGATGATGGTGAGAACTGCCAGTTGACTTATCCATTGAAGTTTATGAGGATCATGTAGATCCACAAAACTTGAGTGTATCATCGTCCTCGCACTCTGATGAGTCCAATAGCATAGTCAAAGAAGTGACCTTTTTTATTTTGACATTGTATTTTGCAGCCACTTCTGACCTCAATTATATATATATGTAATTAAAAATTCATATATTTATAAAGGATTTATATTAATTTTCTCCACTGCATATAATTTTTATCATCCACTTGTAATTCTTTTTATGTATCTGACCACATGCCATAATTAGCATCTGCGATGTCATATATAGTATCAGAGCAAATTAAGCAGACCAAATCCCTTACAACTAAGGCCGTAGGTAGAAAGGCCCTTAGAATACCTAGGAAGAATAAGTACTCTTTTCTAAATTACACCACCAACTCGTGTCTTCCTTTCTTTTGTCGGAATGGTGCGAGGAAGACCATCCGTAGAGCGTACCAAGAGACCAAAAGCCTAGGATCCTCCAACAAGGGCTAAATTTGTCGAACTCTTCCGAGCAATCCAAGGATTGACTGCAGTCATAGGACAAAATCAAGTCAACCCTTATCCACCTCCTGCCCCAGAATATCAAACAGCTAAGAAGTCTATTTCTCATAACATACTGAAGTTTAAGAAGCTTAACTCGCTACATTTTGAAGATGGCCCTGACCCCTTAGTAGCCGAAGCCTGGATCCTACAAATAGAAAAGCTTTTCTCTATCATAGACTTGACTAAGGAATATAAGGTTCTCCTAACAGCCTTTATGTTAAATGGTGAAGCAGAGCACTAGTAACGACTTAAGAAGGGAGTCTTACCTACCCCTACCACTGAAAGTTTTTCATGGATGCTTTGATAACTTTTTTCCTAGCTATGTACAAGAAAAGAAGCAAGAGGAATTTCAGTTTCTCTGCTAATGAAACCTGACGGTTGCCCAATATGCAGCCCGTTTCATCCAACTATCTAGATTCGCCCCTCTAATGGTCACTCCTAAAAGTCATAAAGGTAGAAAGTTTCTAAAAAGCCTACGTGTCGACATCTATGATCAGGTTGCGATGCTTAGAACCAGCTCATATGCGGAGGTACTAGAACATGCCCAGTTAGCCGAAGACCTCTTCTTGGCCAGTCACCAACGCATTGCCCGAGTCTGTACCCAACAACAACAACCCTAACAGCCTAGAAGAAGATTACCCGACCCAGTAAATAGCCAACCCAGTAAACGAACTAGAGTTGCCCTTCCCTCTGCTTTGCCTCCACCAACTAAATAACCTACCCGACCTATCCAGCCCTGTCAGCATTGTGGTCGCTCACATGGTGACCCACCCTGTCAATGTATTAATCACGCCTGCTATCGGTGCAGAAGCACCCAGCATCTTATAAAGGACTGCCTCCAACAACTAAAGGATGTGGTCAGGCTTGTAGCACAAGGTCGTGCATACAACCTAGATGAACCTGGTGCTTTCCCCAATCTCGTTCTTATCCAGGGTATGATTGCAAGATCATCTATCACCCCGGTAGAAGAAATATAATCACTAATACACTAAGCCAAAGGGAGTTTATAGTGTTAGCCCAGACTATAGCCTCCTGTTGGAAGTTAATTAATGTTATGCAGTCGCTTTTCCTCAGCTACTATGGTAAAGGTACCTATCTCACTTAGATATGAGCTCTGCCAGATCTCTTCATAAAGATTTGGGAAGCTCAGTCCACGGATCAAGACCTCCCCAAAAATCTAAGTAAGTTCTCTTCTGAAAAATTTTTTGATTTCAGAATTTCAAATGATGGATTGTTTAGGTTTCAGAATCGAATTTGGGTTTTCGTCGCTGTAAGGGCGGATGTTCTCAAAACTGCCCATGCTTCCAAGCTATTTATCCACCCCAAGAGTACCAAGATGTACCGAGACTTAAAGCATCAATACTGGTGGCCAGAAATAAAGAAAGATATAATCGACTACATCTCTCGATGCCTTACTTGCCAGAGGATTAAGGCAGAACATCAAAGACTCGATGATTTGTTATAAGGCATTTCTATTCCAGAATGGAAATAAGAGCATGTAACTATAGATTTTGTCACCAGACTGCCCAAAACCTGTTTTGGTTGAAATGCTATTTAGGTCATTGTTGACAGATTAACCAAGTCCACTCATTTTTTGTCCATCAAAATCACTGACTCCACCAGCAAATTGGCTCGTTTATACGTTGATGAGATCGTTCAACTTTATGGCGTTCCCTCATTAATTGTGTTTGATCGAGATCCTCGGTTTACCTCCCATTTATGGGACAGCTTTTAGAAAGCTCTAGGGTCTGGATTGTACTTCAGTACTATTTATCATCCCTAAATGGATGGTCAGTTAAAATGTATGATCTAGACATTGGAAGATATGTTGTACGTTTGTGTCCTTGACTTTGGCGATAACTAGTATGAGTATCTTCCCTATATGAATTTACTTATAATAATAGTTATCATTCCAGCATTAGTATAGCTCTGTATGAAGCCTTGTACAGTATATCACGTTATTCTCCCACTTGTTGGGGCGAAATCGGAAACCAGCGTCATTGGGGACTGGATTTCATCCAAGAGATTATTGAGAAGGTTACGATCATTCGTAAGAGCTTGGCTACTGCCTAATGCCATCAAAAGAGTTACGCTGATAATTGTAGATGACCCCTGAAATTCGCTGTTAGAGACCGAGTCTTCCTCAAGGTTTTTCTCCACAAAGGAAAAATACAGTTTAGAAAAGAAAGGGAAGTTAAGCCCTCAGTATATAGGACCTTTTCGGATAATTGAACACATTGGACACGTGGCATATCGCCTTACTCTACCCCAAGAGTTTATAAGTTTACATGATGTTTTTCATGTCTCAATGCTTAAAAGGAACCATCTTGACCCTTCTTACATCATTCCTCATGATGAAACGCAGGTACAAACTAATATAACTTATAAGAAACTTTCTGTGGAGATTCTTAGATGGACTGACAAGGTCTTGTGCAACAAGACAATTCCCATGGTGACGATACAGTGGCAGCATCATACACCATAAGAGGAGACATGGGAGTTGGAAAATGAGATGAGAGAAAAGTTTTCGGACTTGTTTAAGACAAATTTGGGGACCAAATTTTTCTAAGGTGTGGGGATATAATACCCAACACACCACTGTGCTTAATTTGTATTTAGAAAATCCTAATTATTCGGGCTGTAAGGCCATACTGAACTCATTTATTTTATTTCGCAACTTATTATCGTAATTTATAAATTATGTCGATTTTTATTTATTTTAATTTAATTATTTATTTTTTAAAAATAAACAAATTTTAGAAAAAAAAAACAAAAAATAGGGGAAAAATGCCACGAGAAAAATCACGCAGGAATGAGCTGCCAATGCAGGCTCCTGTGCACAACACTTGCGCGCACGTGATAGGTGCAGGACATGGGCACACTGCGCACATCCCATCGTATGTGGTGTGGAAGACATGTCTATGAGCGCGTCTTGACGTGCATAGGCAGGACCCATCTGCGCATGTCACCTTGCATGCGAACAAGCAAGCGCTGCACACTATGCTCACGTTGTTCGCATAATAGGCCTGCACGGATAGGCCTACGCGCCTGGAGCAAACGCGCAGGCAAGCTCCTGCATGCAGAAGGGTAGCTCAGCACCTGTAGTTTAGGCCTGCAGTGTGCACACTGGGTGGGTGAGGCCATTGATGCCTCGGGTAGTGTGCTGCCGCCCACTTTGGGCGACGTGCTGCCACTGTCGGTGGAGGAGGGTTTTCTCCTCCATTTTTCATGCTAATGTCATTTACTCTCTCTCTCTTCACTGGATTTCGCCACCTGGCGTAAATCCAACAGCTCCCATTTTTTCCACACTTTCACTCTTCCACCTTTCAAGAGTTAGAGAGAGAGAGAGAGAAAGAGAGAGTGATATAGAAAGAGAATAAGAGAAAGAAAAAAAGAACGGTATAGAAGAAATTATCAAGGTTTTAGTAAGAAATTTAGTATTTCTTTAAACGTCTTAAGAAGTATTTTTAGACAAAAAAAAAGATTAAGTTGATAATTCTGTGATTTTGTCTGTTTTATATGTTTTCTATTTTGTAGGCTTAATAAGTTGAATTATTCTTGATTTTAAGCATGTTATGTGAGTGACAGACACTTGATAGTTTGCATGTAATTATAATAATATGAAACTAGTAAGGTTATCTTGAAAATAAAAAGAACAAAAAAAAGTGGAATGAAGCATGAATAGTCTAAAGTATGTATTTATATTGACATGAATAACGCATCAAGTGTCTCGTTAGGCTTTTTATCTCTGAGAGGTATCTGTTCTCCTATCCCCATCTAAGGTATCTGTTTTCTCCCTCCCTCATCCAGTTTGGAAAGACGTAAGAGAACCGCTCTCTGTGGATGGTAGTGTACCCTCTGACGAGAGTGGTGACACGAATATCTGTTAGAGGCACTTTTGGCTAAGTACTGTCGTGACCATAGAATATATGATAGAAGCACTATAGTTGGTACGATCATGGTCTTAGATCGTGCCATGATTTGACAAGCTAGAAATGTGCCTAAGCAATTTGTCGTTATCTGTATCTTTATCTGATATGGTCATTCCACATAGGTAGTCAGAAATATGTATCTGCCTTTAAAGAGGAAAGTTGTAATAATTTCACGAAGTATGACACGAAAATCTGAGCATTTCATGATTTATTTGATTTTTTCTATTGTTTGGTATGCTATGTGTTTATTGTTGGCTATAATGTGATGTTTTTCTTTAATAAATAAATTATTTTCATAAGGCAAGATAGGTTTACAGCACAACTAAATGGCAAGTGTTTATGTTTAAATAATTCACCTTTTAAAATGTTACAATATTATCTAATAATTTTTTCCTTACTCAGCATATGAAAGTCACTTTTTCCATGATCCCTTCCCCCCATATGAGGGATATAATGAGGAACCGCCAGTTGACTTACCCATTGAAGTTTATGAGGATCCTATGAATCCGCAAAACTTAAGTGCATGATCGTCCTCGTATTCTGATGAGTCCAATAGCATAGTGAAGAAGTGATCCTCTTTTGTATTTTGACATTGTATTTTGCAACCACTTCTGACTTGAGTTATATATATATGTAATTGAAAACTCATATATTTATAAGAAATTTGTTTTAATTTGCTCTGCTGCATATAATTTTTATCATGCACTTATAATTTTATTTTTGTATCTAACACCCACATGCCTTAATTAGCATTTGGGATATCACAGGATCCTCCTAGGAAGAATAAGTCCTCTTTTCTAAAATACACCACTAACTCGTGTCTTCCTTTCTTTTGTAGGAATTACGTGAGGAAGACCATCCGTAGAGCGTACCGAGAGACCAGAAGCCCAAGATCCTCCAACCAGTGCTGAATTTGTCGAACTCTTCCGAGCCATCCAAGGATTGACTGCAGCCATAGGACAAAATCAAGCCAACCCTTGTCCACCTTCTACCCTAGAATACTGAACAGTTGATAGGTCTATTTCTCATAACATAGCGGAGTTTAGGAAGCAAAACTCGGCACATTTTAAAGGTGGTCTTGACTCCTTAGTAGCCGAAGCCTGGATCCTATAGATAGAGAAGTTTTTCTCTGTCCTAGACTTGCCTGAGGAACATAAAGTTCCCCTAGCAGCCTTTATGTTAAACGATGAAGCAAAACACTGGTGGTGACTTAAGAAGGAAGTCTTACCTCTCCCTACCACCTAGGAGGTTTTCATGAATGCATTCTTTGATAACTTGTTTCCTATGTATGTCCAGAAAAAGAAGAGGAGGAATTTCAGGATCTCCACCAAGGAAACTTGACGGTTCCCAAATATACAGCTCGTTTTGTCCAACTGTTTGGGTTCGCCCCTCTAATGGTCACCCTCAAAAGTCATAAAGTTAGGAAATTTCTTAAAGGCCTGCATGTCGACATCTATGATCGAGTTATGATACCGAGACCCAGTTCGTATGCAGAGGTAGTAGAACATGTCTAGTTGGCCGAAGACCTCATCTCGACCAGGCACCAATGTATTGTCTGAGTCCGTACACAACAACAACCACAACAGCCTAGAAGAAGATTATCCGACCCAGTATGTAGCCACCCTGATAAACGAACTAGAGTTGCCTTTCTCCCTACTTTTTCTCCACCAACTAGACAGTCTTCCCGACCTATTTCATTTTTCTTAAAATTTTACAAATGGCTAGGGACCAACCCACGGGTGAGCAATTTTTCTCCTGCGCACACCTACACTCTTGGCACAAGGTTCTAACACCCGCAAGGCCCTCTCAGCGTGCACACGCCTTGCAGGACTGCATAGCTCATAAGGCTTGCTGCACGAGCAACATAAAGAGGGGCATGTGCCCTTGGCACATTCAGGCTCCCAGACACACATCCTAAGTGTAAGTGTGCTCACACCTCACACGACACGTTTAGTGCCTGTCGTAGGCCCTCTCCGCGCAATAGGGGCACCTAGTAGGACCTCGCATTTGCGCAACATTCTGCATATATATAACATGCCAGGGGACCTGTCCAACTGTTTTTAAGCACTTGGGGCAGTGCCCTGCGCATGCCTCATGCACAACTATGCCATGTCGGCCCATTTTGTCGACACTTTGGTGTTTGGACAGTTGCAGACAAACGCTAGTAGGCCATTCCTTCTCATTTCTTTCCATCTTTCTATTTTAAAAAATCATTAATAGATAATTCCATACATCATTAACATCATTCATATTCAAATCATGAGAAAGAATAAAATTATCAAAGAAATTATGCATAAACACATGCACACACACACGCACACACACACGCACACACACACACACACACACACACACATACACACACACACACTCTCTCTCTCTCTCTCTATCTTCTACCTTAACTTAAAACAGCAGTTAAATGGACATTTTTAAAAAAATCTTACTATTTAAATGCTTCTAAAAATCTAATTATTTGCGTTAGAAGGATTACTATTAATTTTACCTTACTGAAGACTAAGATTAAAGCCCAAACACGGGAGAGATCAGTGTGAAATCAAGAAAGAAGGTCTGTAAGTTGCCAGGACAGCATTTGCAGAGTCATAGCTATTTTGAGATGAATCCGTAGGGTTTTAAAGAGATTCTACTCTAGGAATTTAGTTTATAAGGATCTTAAGATCTAATTTAACTTTTTCCTATCCCTAAAATTAAATAGAACTTAAAAAGAAAGGCTAAAGATAAAAGGAATTGGTTGATTACCTGTAATAAGGTGTTGTGTCTACTGTAAAGAACAAATAGAGCTTCCGTTTAAAGTTTTGAATGCAATTCAGTATGATAGGTCCCTATCAAATTGAAGTTAGAAATAAGAAAGTTTTTTCTTCTTAAGGTGAGAAAATTACCTGAACTTTTCTAAGGAACTAATAAGGATAAAAATCAAAAGAAAATGATAAAGGGAAAATGCAGCTACTACGGACATGGGGAGTTGAGGATGGTGACTTAACCAAGTCGGTTTTCCTTTCTTCCCTTGATACGCAGTAAATGGGTTTATCACAGTCAAGGTTTCTGTATAGGAAAGATTGGCTAATAGTTGAGGATGGAAATTAGATAGAATCAAAGAGAAAAAAGCTTACCTCTCACAAAGAAGAAGGCGCTACTTTTCTGCAACACACACGCAGTCACACTCTGTAACACTCTGCCTATCACTATGCTAAAATGATTTGGAAACTCTATTTATTTAGATTGTTGATCGCTTTAAACTTAAATTAATTTACATTATTTAATATTTTTCGAGATTTGTGATCTTGACATATTTTTATTTTTTTATTTTATTTTTATTTTATCTTAAAATATTTTAAATTATTTTATTTAAAAAGAAAAATTTAGAAAAAAATCGAAAAACGGTAAAATGGGAGAAAATCTGCTTGCAGAAAAAATCCCGCGAGAAAGTAGTTTACTTGTGCAGGTGCTAGGCACTGTGAGCGCGCACATACATTGGCAATTGTTGCGAGGCATGCGCATAACGCACATGTCCCATTTGCATGCATGCACGCACGGACATGCGCATAGCGCGCACGTCCCCTCCACATGCACGTTGCGAGGTCAGGACCTGCACGTGTGTCCTGTCGCATGCAGGTGGGGTCGTCCACATGTCACTTCATGCACGGACTGGTGCCACATATTGTGCGCGCACCATCCGCGCAGCAGGCCTTGGGCCCGCACTGCCACCACTGGTGGAGGAAATTTTTCTCCCTCGTATTTCGTATCAAGAATCTTTTTCTCCTCTCTCTTCACCGGATTTTGCCACTTGGCATGAATCCAATGGTTTTGAACTTCTATAAATTGTCCTTTCTCTCCACACTTTCATTCTTTCATTTTTCAAAGGTAGACAGAGAGAGAGAAAGAGAGAAAGAGAGAGAGAGAGCAAAATAGTGAAAGAAGAAGAGAAAAAAAGAAAATGGTGGAGAAGAAAACATCAAGATTTTGGTAAAGAATTTAGTATTACTTTCGACGTCTTAAGGAGTATTTTTAGATAAGCAAATTTAATATGATTGTTATTTTGTTTGTTTTGCATGTATCTATGTTCAAATGAGTCGCATTATTCTGATTTTCAAGCATGCTATGTGAATTACTGACACTTGATGAATTTACATGTAATAAATGTAATATGTAGTCCGTAATAATAAAAGTAAAAAAAAAAAAAAAAAAAAAAGAGAAAAGTGGAATGAAGCCTGTGTGGTCTGAAGTATATTTGTATTGACATGCATATTGCATTAAATGCCTTGTTATGCTTTTTATCTTTGAGAAGTATCTGTTCCCCTTACTTTTCGGGGTATCTGTTTCCTCATCCCCTATATAGTCTAGAAAGACGTAAGAGGATCGCTCCTAGTGGATGACAGTGTACCCTCTAACGAGAGTGGTATCGCACTATTTGTAGGGGTCACTCGTGGTTAAGTAATTTCATAACTATAGATATCTGTTAGGACTACTATGGTCGGTACGATCGTGGTTATAGATCGTACCATGGTTTGGCCAATCAGAAGTAGGCCTGAGCAAATTGTTATATATGTATCTGATCTGGTCATTCCACTTGGGTAATTAGAAATTTGTATCTGCTCTTATAGATGGAAGTTTGTAACAAATTCGCGAAGCAGGACACAAAATATCTGTGCATTTGATGATTTATTTGATTTTCTATATTATTTGGCATGATATATGTATATTTGATTTTATGTGCTAACGTACTATTTTGATATTCAAGTAAATGGTTTTCTTTACTAATGATGAGTTAGATAAACAAGAAAGCTAAACGATAAGATAAAATAATAAACTTTTGAAATCTTACGATGTTATTTTAATACTGTTTTCCTTACTGAGCATATTAAACTCACTTTTTTCATCCCCCAAATGAAGAACCACAAGCAGACCTATCCTTTGAAGTTTATGAAGATTCTATGGATCTACAAGTCTGAGTGCATGACTATTCTCGTACTCTGATAAATTCCAGTAGTATAGTGAAAGAAGTGACCCTTATGTTTTGCATTTTGTTGCCACTTCTATTCTTAGTGATGTATGTATTTGGAACATTATATATATTTGTAAGGAATTTGTTAAAGTTTGATTCCGTTATATAAATATTATCATGCACTCATTATTCTGAATCATATATGACACCCATTTGCCTTAATTGGCACCTGAGGTGATGAGTGTTGTCACATTGCGTCCAGGCGGGAAGAAAATTGGCATGCCCGCAGGTGAGGAAAATTTCTACCCACAGTTGTGGGTGCTGTGAATGGGCTTATTTACATCCTCAAGGGTAAGTGTTCCTATATGCCTACACACAAGCAAAAATTTTACGTATGCCAGCTTGGCCGCAGCTGCGTAGGCATGTGTGTGTGTTCTGCGTGCAAGGGTTACCCGCAGATACTCAAATCTCGTAGATTAGGGGATTCCTTGAAATCTCACGACTTGCCTAGGTGGTTTTGAGAAATTTTAAAATGAAATTTTGAAAAAATTAAAAGTGCAAACAATCTCAATTCAAATTGTAAAAAATGAAAGCACGAGGAACATCAAATATTTTATTAAAAGAGAGGCATGGTTACATGCAGTCATTACATTTCTCCTCCCTTTACAAAAATTTGTCCTCAAATTTTGAAAAATTTTCCCAAATTTTGAAAATTTGTCGCATTAACAGAGATTTGATAAATTTATCTCAATAAAATTTGTTATTTTATATCATAGATGGGGAAACAAGACTTGCATATGAGAGTATGTATAATATTGACTTATCATATGAGAAAACATGCATCATTTGACAATTAATATTTTTCATTGTACCTCTTTTTTTCAGTGAAATGAAAGTTATTGCTTCTGAAAAAGTTGAATTTGTTAAATCACAATTGATTACTTTTGAACGTTCTTAATGATGCTAATTAATAAATCCTGTTTCTGATTTTTTTTTTTCTTTTGTGGCACTAGTTTTTCTCAATTTATTGTACTGAAGATAAATTAGTTTGAAGAATGTAATTCAAGCATTACGTTGGTATTACAGAAAATACAATGAAAACATGATTTTAGGAAATTAAAAAAAAAAAACTAAATTACAAAAAAACAACTAATTAAGAGCTGTGAACAAGAACACCACGCATCATGTCCTTGAATTCAAAGAAATCAACTCGACCGTCGTGATTCCGATCAACTGAGACAATCATCTGTTGAACTCTATCAATCTCTTTACCTTCAGGCAATCCCAATTTTCTGAGCACCTCCTGCAACTCTTGTGCAGAAATATATCCATCCCCATCTTCATCGAATACCTTGAAAGCTTCGGTAAGATCCGACTCCTGTTGTAACATCTCATCGTCGCCAGTTTCCCCTTTTTCTTCTCCGAAAAAAGTATCATCAAGAGACTGATGGAGGGCTGCAAAGTCTTCGAACGTAAGTCCGTCGTTCCCCGGTTTAATAAAGGAGTTGACAGTGAATTCCAGCTCCGACAAGTCGGTGTCAAGACCAAGAAGAGAAAGGGCTTGGTTGAGCTCCTGGACTGTGATCATGGCGTCACCATTTTTGTCGAAGAGATCAAAAATGCGATGGAGACGGAGAGAGTTGAGACTTGGGGAACGTAGACGAAAGGAAGAGGTCTTCCTGGTGAGGTCTTTTCCACTCCCTGCGGAACCGCCAACTTCTTCCATGGAGAAAGAAAGAACAAGTTTGAAGATTGTGGCGGCCGACAGGGAGGAGACGGAAAGAGTCGGCTGCTCCAAATTTGTAAAGTCTGATCTTGAATTAATAGAAATGGAGATGCTATTTTATAAGAGATAATGCGCGTTTGACGGGCAACGGGCAGTCATACATGACCATTTCCTCTCTTCCCTATTTTCAACTCTTGCCAACTGACAGATATAACCACTCAATCGTAACTACACGTTCGTTGACCCAAAATATCAATTTAGTTTTTTATCTATGGCTTAATGCTTATGTGTAATTTTATTAAAATATTCTAATATTATTAATTACATTATTATAGATGAATAAATACTAATTAATTATTGAATTATAAAAATTCTTATTAGAGAGAGAGAGAGAGAGAGAAATTATTGTTTGCAGGTTTCACGTGTGGATGTTGGATGGCTGCCCAGAAACGCGCAGAACCATGTCTCATGTGGCACGTGCGGCAATTGTGGCACGTACTTTAGCATTCACATGTACTGTTGATGACGTCATCGAATGGCAAATTACCATCTCATTAGTTTAAATAATCGGACGGTCCAAACTTTATACCTACTCAGAAAAGCAGTTAAGAAAACACAGGTAAAATCCCTAAAGTAAGACCCCACGCACTTGTGTCTTCTGCTTACCTCGCTCGCTGCCGCTGCTCCCGGGTATCTAACAGGTACTACTCTTCTCTGCTCTTAGGGTTTTTTTTTTTTTTTCCGTCAGATTTCAGGAATGTAGAAACTAATGCTATGAATTTTACTCCATTTATCTTTCAGATTCACTTTTTATTTTCTTTCGATTTCTTATCCGCTCGAAATTCATTTTTTTCTTTCTCTAGATTTTATTTGGTTATCGGAAGCATACTTTTGAATTTTGATATCTTCTGTTGGATGGAAGTTCGATTATTTCTTTTTGAAAGAGGTTAAGTTTAATGCTCCTCCTTTTCTGTGTTTGTTTTCTTCTCCGAAGTATGGATAGTGGAGCTCCTACGGTGCACTTGAATCAATGCCAAATGCCTTCCTGCAAATCTAGTGCGAAAAATGAGGAGCTTTGCGTTAACAAGGTGAATATACAGGTAGTTGAGCAACCGGTAGTTGTTGAAGGTGAAGGGAGAGGTTCTCTAGGGCCTAAAACTCCGATTGTTAGCAGAGATAACGGATGTGACTGTAATTCTCCTCTCACAGTGGTAAACAAAATGCCAAACATCTCTTCCGATGATTCTCTTTGCAAAATAACCACAGATGTCTCTCTTCTGATTGATCAGAGCAGTCCTCGAACTCCCAAAGAAAGCGTATTTGATCCATTTGCACCTGGCCCGGAAGACAAGGTCTTGGCTCCCATCTGTAACAAATATGCTGATGCAATGAGGATTAGTGTTGCACGTTGCCTAAGCTTCGATTCTCTGCTCCAAGTTAGAAAAGATTTAAGTCGCCCTTTTGATGTGGAATCCCTTTCAGATGAAGAGATGTTCGAATCAGTTTATGAGAATCTCTTAGAAGCTATTGTTTCCACACAGACAGAAGCTGCTCTTGCTGAAATTTCTATTGTAAATTTGGATGCTGATACTTGTAATACGCCTCTGCATTCAACTCCCCTGAGTGGCATCGCTGATACTTGTCCTGGAGCTCCCTTGAAACTTGCTGGGAAATCTAGAAAAATTGACTTGGGATTGTGCAAAAAGCTTGAGTTCTGACCGTACTGGAACATTGATATGGAGTTCATGTCTCCACAAGCAGAAAGCTATACAGTGAAGCTGGTAACTAATTTTGTATTTGTGCTAATATTAATATCCTAACATTTCTGCCTCTAATTTAGGACTCATGGATCCGCCAGAAATTGTTTTGACATGGAATGATTGTCTGTTACCAAGTTTGTTGTCTAGGTAGTGATATAGTTCCATTGTATAGCATTTGATAAAATAATTACATTTGAATTTTTGCGAACACGTCGTTCTCGGTTTTTAAGTGTGGCAATAATTACTTTCTGATCTTTTTTGCTCCCTTCCGCACCGTGCCCCAAGTAAAAGAGAAAATCTGCATCTTATATGTGCTACGTTTAGTCATATATCCAAATTTATCTGTATCTTGTCATTTTTGTCGACATTGTTTGGCTGCCGAAGTAAAAGAACAATCTCATATTAGATGTTATGGCAACTCTTTATGAGGGGAACAGTTAATCTAGTTTAAGACAATTTATTTTAATTGTTGAGTGCATATATTTTCTTCCTCTTATCCTGGAGGTTTATACATTACTATCTGTCCTCTTGAGACACGTGTCCGCAATTTTGCTTGTGTGCATTTCGAAGTAGATAGAGAGGGAAGGATTCGATGTTGGATTACTACATTTAATCTGTTAACTGCTAGAATAGTGGATGTCATTTAATTCTTGTTTCCCTCAACGTGAAGTATGGACTGTATGATGGATGTTTTTTTTTTTTTTAAATGAGATTATATATTGGATGTTATCGCAACTCTTTATGAGGGGAACAGTTAATCTAGTTCTAAGACAATTTATTTTAATTGTTGAGTGCATATATTTTCTTCCTCTTGTTCTGGAGGTTTAATGTTAGTATCTGTCCTCTTGAGACATGTGTCCCTAATGTTGCTTGCATGCGTTTCGTGGTAGATAGAGAGAGAAGGATTTGTTGTTGGATTCCTACTTTTAATCTGTTAAATGCTAGAGTAGTGGATGTCAATTAATTCTTGTTTCCTCAATGTGAGGTGTGGAGTAGATTTTATGTTGGAAGGTTCATTGAAACTTTCATCAGGTTGACTCCAAGATCAAATAGCCGTAACTGTTTGTGACCTTACAGCTTTTAAGAGGGAAATAGTCTGAGGTAGAGTTGTAACGGCACATGTAAACACGAACACACGTACTTTCCTTTTTATTTGGCAAGAAAGCAGCAAATTATCAACAAGAGTTATCATTTAACAGATTCTGGAGCAATTGTGAGGCTAAGGCAGGATGTTTGCAATTGGCATTTTCTTTCTGTTTAACAAATTCAAATTCAAAAAATGTTTTAAGATTCACACACATGAATGATTATGTTGCGATTAATTTACGTATGCTTTTCTAATAGTAAATCTCTATTTTTTCTTGCCTATAAGACTGCAGTTGCATAGAATAAAATATCTACAAATTTGGTTACTGTTTTGTCAAATGAGAATATTCAGGCAACTTCTTGGTTTAAGTGGAAATTATTTAATGTAAGAGTTTTATATGTTTCTCTCTTGTTGTTTCACACTAATCTTCATCTTAGTTCAGATTATAAACACAAATTGGGATCTTAATCAAATGGTTCTAATGATGTTAAAATAATAGTTTATAAATTGTGGAATAAAAAGTTGTCTTTCTTTTTAAAATAGAAAATATATCTTTGATGGTGATCTTGCTTGATTTTGATTAAGGTTGTTAAGGAGTGACTTTTGTGATGAACCATCAGAGAAATGGTTAAAGGGTTAGTGCTTCTGGATTGATTGATTGTTGGAAAAGATTGCACATTTGATGTCTGTGATGATTTGTGGATTGTTTTTTCTGGTGGAGTGTTTATGATCTTGAGTTTGCCTTGATGTTTAATGTGTGAAGTTTATTGTTTTTATTGAATTATTAATATACTGTTGAGTTTTACTTGTGTCTAATTGGATAGTTACAAGTTCAAATTTTTATATTCTTTTTGGTGCATTCAGAATATCTTTTGTGAAATAGAACAATTGCGGGAATTGAATCCAGATTAGTAAAGATTGGAAATTTAGGACATGTCTTGGTTCACTATAAATAGTTATTACGTAATAGAGTTGTTTCATAATTGGGTTGAGTAGTTCATGATTATGATACTTAAAATTTCTGATTCATTATTGAGGGCAAATTTTAATCCTTGTTTTACTTTTACACCTTTATGTTCCCACTCAACAATTGGGCTGTGCGGAGTCCGGTCTGAACCGGAAACCAGATGAGAACTGGCGGTTCAGTCCAGACCGGATAAGACCTGACTAAGACAAAAAAATCGGTCCTTGTTCTGAAATGGTCGGGTTTCAGTGCAGACCATTAATGGGCTACATTTTTAGTCTCGGTCTGGTTTTGGACCCTTACATACTGATGTACTGTTTACATGGATTTATTATTCTTTAGTCATCAATGTGATTTTTAATTTTGAACTGTACTGTCTTATTGTCTACTTCAGATTTTAGATACAGTGCACATCATCAATGGTTCAAAAAGCCGACAGAAAGCACATGCAGATTTTGAAAAGTAGATGCTACAACTTTTTCTTTAGAAGGATTTGCCTGTCAATACTCGAATAATATATAAAGTGAATTCAATACAAGAATTTTTAAGGATAACAAGAGGACAATTTGTATTAGAGACAATTTATGTGTAATTCAATAAATTCTATGGCCAAGATATTGGATATCCTTGAGATAAATAGTGTCGATATGAATATATATAGTTGTGTGGACGCATAAGATTCTATTTAACTTTAAAATTATTTTAGTTCATCAATATAAATCCAAACAGACTCTAAAAATGGATTAAGCTCAATTAGTAAATGAGTTATAAGATTGAGTTAGTCCAAATATTAATTTTACATAATATAAATTAGAGGATAATGCAATTATAATATACATTTTAATGGAATAAAATTTTAAATTGGATTTATTCCAAGCAATGTCTTTTTTTACAATTTCTATTTTGACAAAGGGAAATATAGATTCATGTGTAGAGTTTACATTTTAAATAATGTAAGTTTAGGAATAGAATAAAAATAAAACATGTATATAGTAAAAAATTTCAATATACGCATAGGTTTAAAAAGGTCATGTATGAGCAACTTACAGAAGAAGTAATGAGTTTTAAGCACAAAGAAAGCAAAACCGGATAACACATTTAAACAGCAAACAAAAAAGAAGTATTTTGCTACTTTGTATGAATATGTAAAGGAAAAATTAGGATCTTGGTATACAGTGATATTGTCTCCAAAACTAATATACTTGACTGTATGGACTACTAACATATCGAATGCAGTTTAATGAACAAAATACCAAACGTCATTGAATCATCATAACTTGGTCTTATTATTACAATCTTGTTTCTGAACCTTCATGGAAGGGAGATCAATGATGAATCCACATTCTGAAGTAGCAATGACATGTTTCTTGAATATCCCTAGGAATGTGACTCTGCCGGGAATTCTGGTTTGCGACTTCATCATGATTTGACCAGCCAATACATCACGGATCAAAGCAGCAGCGTCGGATGCGAACTCATGGAGCTGGAGGGTAAGGCGACATGGAATCGTTGAGGAGGCCATGGCAGGCATCAGACCAGGAGAGATGTCAGCCTCTCCAACCTGGTTATTCTGATAGAAAAGCAAACCCTTGCCAGAGCCATGCTTGAAGGTGGCATGATTTGGGTTGTGAACTTGGATTTTTAGGTTGAGGGTGATGTTGAGTTGAATATTTACCACAGGAAACGACATACGCGGAGCAATCCCATCAACCGTGGCCGAGAGAATTTGTGTTGTGGGCTGCCGGGGCTTGAACACCGTTAGAACTAGGATCAATAACACCATAGAAATCAGAATGATGAGGAGAACAACCATTACGGCAGCCACAATTAGACAGTGGCGCTTCCGGCTCCGTTTCTTTTGCTGGTTATCATTGCTCGCAAGATGATCCTGCTGGTTACTCATCGTTCAAATTTCTGGTTAGTGAACATTGTTGGTGTGAGTCAAAAATGAGTTGGAGGTGAATAAATGTAGGATGAGTCAAGGTGAGGTTGGGGAGAGTTGGGCAGATTTTAATGCAGCTTATCACCCACCTAATTCCTCAGAAGACCAAGTTTTCCGGAGTATTATAGTCTTCTGTAATTAATGCACCCTTAATAGCTGCCACATACTTGCTCCTCTATCTTGTTGTATTTATAATCTTTTTATATATTTTTTTTTTTATGGAAAAGGCAAAAGATCATGTTGCTTCGTCAGAGGCTTTTCGTTTTAATTTGTTTCATTTTATTTTCTCTGCTTTTCATTGAAATCCTAACAAGGTAGCTTATCCTATCACTCATTTAATTATAATTTTCTTCTCTAAAACAAAATAAGAGAGAGTCAAACTTGGAAGTGCAGTGAAAATATATTGTGATGTCAGTTATTAAGAGATAAATAAATACACAAGTCTCATTACATTGATCGGAAAGAATTCGTAGTGATTGAGAGAATTAAACACCAAAAAGTGAATTATTTTGTCAAATCAAGTATTTTTCTTACTGTTACAACTAATCTTCTAAACCTTACAAAAAGAAAAACGAATTTCACGTCCTTCTTTTATGGAAATAGAGAAATAAAAAAAAAAAAAAAAATTCTATTAATTACATCATTGTTCTTGATTTGTGAAGATACGTTATTAGCTTCTCTATCCTATTTTATGTTTTAGATAAGATAAAAGTAAAATTTAATGCCATTCTATCTCAACTATATCTATACCTCACCTTCCAATTGCTGATTTGCATATGGAAAACAAAGGTACTACGTGGGAGAAGTCAGAATCTATTGCGTGTTTTTTAATTCGTAAGCCAACACATGGGCAGAAGGTTTTCAACCCGTAATTAGCAGAAAGTGCCATCTTTCACTTCACATGCAATGCATGAAAAAAACAAAGAAAAAGATATTGGCAAGCTGTCAGCAAGAAGACAATTTCAATACACAATAAATACAAAAATCAACTATTTTTTTAATTTAATTTTAAATTTCTTTGATTGAACCACTTCAATTTGTATCCTTCCAAAATAATCCTCTTTAAATCAAACTTCCCTCTTCGAATTATATTTTGTAATAAAGGAAATACAACTTTCGTTGATTATCTTCTTCTGTTTATTGACAAGCTACTACGCTGAATCAGTACAATCTGAAAAAGGAAAAAACAATTACAACCTATACATACATATATATATATATATATATAGCACAAACTGAAATCTCCACGATTGCATCTGAAACCCACAAGGACTAAAATCTGCAAAAGCCAAATAGACATCTTGGAAGGAAGAGGAGGAAGAAGGGAGTGCTATAATTTGGTCTTATATTGGCATTGCTGATTGCCAACGCTCCTATTGGGGATAAATACGGTGAAATCACAAGAAGTGGAAGAAACAAGATGGAATTTGAAGATACTGAAAACGATAACCTTGCCTGAAAGCTTGACGAAGGTGTTGAGAGGCAACTCACCTGCCGTTGCATCAGATATAAGCTGTGAATCGGAGAGGAAACGATCCGCCATGAGCGTAAGCGTCAAGTTCATTGGCGAAGTTTCGCCTGAAGAAATCTTGCCGGCGGGAATAGGAGCTTCTCCGACGAGTTTCCCTCTGTAGTTGAGAAGCGCGGAGGAGTTGGAGTACTTGAATCCTACCTTGTTAGGGTTACGAATGGAGAGATCCACGTCGAGACTGACATTAAGATGGATTCTGAGCGCCGCAATGTCCATCGACAAGGAGAGATCGTCGAGAGCGATGGAATCGATTGTCGAAACCGGATGTTTTGGCTTGAAGACCGTGAATGCTAAAATCACAATCAGTATTATGATTACAACGACCACCACTGTCAATCCAACGCACAGGTTCCTAAGCTTCCGACCGCGGCGGTTGCGATCCTGAGCTTCCGGTGCTTTGTTGAGGCCCCTCTGTGATGATTTCACATCCATCTGTGAATTTGAGATTCAAAATGAGTAATTTTCTTGTTTTCAGAAGACAAGACTCAGGCAGGGAAGGCCATGGGAGTGGAGGTAGAAAACGAATGAGAGGAAATCAATGGAGACTTGGTAGGGTTTGAGAAGATGAGAGGGAGGAGATTGCGGTTCCATTCACACTCTTTTCGGGAAAAATAACTTGGAGAGACTTTTCAGTGATTATCTTTATTTCTCAATTTTATTTTGCTTACCTAAAATTTGATATTTGGTATATTATATGGAATGTATTTGTAAGTAAAAAAAATATAATTGAAGAATATATTAAAAAAATATGACTAGTGATACTTGCACTGAATTAATTTTGTACCTGAATTTAGTTGGTGTTTCACATCAAATTATTTCTTACAGGGTTACGCAACATATAATATTCAAAGGAGCTAATAATAATTTCTTATAATAATTCTGATTATGAAAAAAAAATTATTTGAAGTTATTCTCTTGGTTCATAGAGATTCTACAAATGGAAAAGTCTTTGAAAGGAATTTAATGGAAAGAAATATGATTCTATAGATATAAACACAAGTAGTGAGAGGAAGAGAGGATAAAAAGCTTATTGAAAAAAAATATATATATATAATTTTATTGATAAATCATAATTTGGACATTTTAATCCCATTTTATGTTAAATTAGATTTTCATCTTCTTATGTATTTGCATGTTGTGAAAAGTTTAATTTGGTGTTGCATAAGTGCAAAAGAAACTTAGTGGAAGAGATAGAAAGGTCAGACTTAACAACTCAAAACTTACATAGAGTCACCACTGTTAAAACTCTCCATGGATCCAGCCATCAGTTATGACCAATGATAGCTCTTAAGACTGTTGGAGTTTGGTATGAGGAGGTAGGAGAACCTGTTAACTTTTGAATCTCAATCCTTATAAACAATGACTTGAACCAGCTCATGACTAGAATGTGGAGAATCATCAAAACAAGCTCTATCAATAATATATATATATATTATAAATATATATGATGTATATATATAAATGATGAATACTTTTTCACCTAGCTTATAAAAGTGAGGTTTTTTTGTATTAATGTCTTAGTAACTATTTTGTCTTACTCTTACTTTTATGTTTATTTTAAGTATTAGTATCAGTACTAATTACAATAATTAAAAATAATCTTAATCACAGTAACTAGTCTACAAAAATTTCTAAAATAAATAAAAGATCTACTCTCCATTTTTACCCTTCTTGAAAGGAATCTAGGCAGGGTTCTTTAGTAAAGTTCTGAGTCAATATTTAAAAAAATTAGATTTGGGGTGAGTTTCAAAATATTAAGTAAGAAAAATAGTAATAATGTCATGCACATACGTTTAAAAATATTAATTAAAGAAGAGATTTAAGAAATCAATGATATTTCAAACAAAATTAAATATTATATTTGAGTAAATCAGTAATATTGAAATATCAATATTAATATCCAATTCAATCATAAAAAACTTTCAATAAAGTATTCAATATATTTACATAACATAAATTCAAAGGATTGGACTGGTATTTCTTTTTATGTTTTATTATTATTTTATTAATTCTTTATTAAATTACAGTGATTACAAACCTGCATATGCAACCACTTACACCTATTTTTAAGGGAGAGCAAATGGGACACCGCTAGCTATAAGTAGGTACAAATTCAATAAATACAAAACAATGGCATAATACATATAATCTTTCATATATCTCTCAAGGTGCCATCCCACAATTTCACTCGGGTCGCCGTCATCCATCTTTCGTTAGAGCATGGATAGTAATCAGTTCAGATTTCTAAAGAAAACTTAATTGTAGTTCCAATGTAGAACCCAAAACTAACACCCATAGCCTTAGTGGTTCCAAAACCAATACCAATACCAGTCCAAGGAAATTAAGTGAACCAGACTTAACTAGACACTGTATTGTTTATATTTTAATTTAATTTAATTTTTATTTTTTATTCCTATTAATTTCTAGGTATTTTGACTTGGAATCCTAAAATTTTAATGAGTTTGGATTGTGTTTACTTAATATTTGCTTGGTTACTTTAGGTTTATTATTCTTAGATCCAATATTTTAATTATAGTCTTAAAATTTTTTATTTGTCTATTTAGGGTTTTTTAAGTTAATTTATTATTCTTTAGCGATAAATTTATGTTATTAGTTCAGTTTTATAATCTTAAGTTATAAATTTTTTATTTTATTTTATTTTATCTTTTACATTATATTTTTCACTTACAATTTCCAAATTTCCATTTTTACTTTGTATTCCTTTTTCTTTTCAAATTTCTTAATTTACTGTTAATCCAATTCAAATCATTTTTAAATTTCAATTCTAATTAAGCAAATCACCAATTTACCTTTTCCCACGGCCTGCCCGAGGTAATTTTTTGCTTTCACGTGCTTGTGGCACGGTGGGCATTCCATGAAGGCCTCTCGACATATGCACGCCTGCCAAGCCAGCACGGCTCGCCTTGCTTGCAGCGCAGGCAGCTAACCTGGGGGGCATGCGTTGGGGTGCAATGGGGCACCCACACACATGTCCATGCATGCATATGCGCGCTCGCTTGCCTTACACATGATGTCCACGCACGCGCAAGCTCTCTCGACATCCCCAGATGCCTTATATGTTGAGTTAAACAAGCTTATGTTTAATATTTTTTTGCTATGCATAATGATTTAATCCTATTATACTTAATATTTTAAAGTAATAGAATATCAATTTACATATGTTTGAGGTATTGGAAGAAGATATCATAACTATTAAAACTACTGCATGCTAGATTTATCCTTATTATGAAAGAAACTCATCACGCTATAGATAACTTAGATATAATTTTAATTGTTTCTTAGGATAATTAATAAACTTCATTATTTTGTTTGTAGCGCCCGGAAAGGGGGCAAAAAAAAAAAAAAAAAAAAAAAAAAGCCACGTCGGCAGCCACGTCAGCAGGCCCGGTCAGCAGTCCCGGCCAACCGGGACCTGCCACGTGGCAAGACCACGTCGTTCCAAAAAGGGCCACGTTGGCGATCTGTGTAGGCGTGATCGGACGGCCCAGATCAAGCGTGCGATCGGACGGCCCAGATTTAAGCGCACGGACAGCCCAGATTTAATCAAAAACGGACGGCCCAGATTAAAACATAATGGACGGCTGAGATCAAAAGACAAAGGGTTATAAATAGAACCCCCACACCAGACCACAAACCCTAGCCGCCTGCCGCTCGCCGGAGAAGATGAACCAGAAGCCGGCCGCCGCCACCCGCCGCCGCACCGAAGGAATTTTCGACCGCCGATCGAGGTAAATTTCGTACCCCCGACCCGTTTTTCCACGATGATTCCTCCTGTGGCCAAATTGGAGCCAAAATCCCGGCCAAAATGCCGGAATACACGGCCGAAGCCCAGCGGCGCCGCCGCGCCCCTTCTCGGTTTTTGCCTCCGATGAGGCCCTTCCCGGCCTTCGTTTGATGCAATTTTTATATCACCGTGATCACCATTCTTTTCTCTACAGGTTGACCGCAGCCGAATCACCAAAACACGAACCTCGCCCGAGAGCCGCCGCACCCGAGAGCGCCGCCGCCGGTAAACTCCGTTTTTCCATGATTTTTTGGCCCCCCGAGGGCCCTAGGGTTGTTTTCTCGCAGGGACCGATGCGAGTGTGGCCGAATTCGGTCGGAAACGGTCGAAAACAGCCAACCCGAGGCGAATCGCCGCCGCCAGCGGCGACGCCGTCGCCGGAGCACGGCGGAGCCGTCGCCGGAGCACGGCGGAGCCGCCGTGCCGGAGTTGCGATTTGGGCCGAAAGGGGCCCTGGGCCTAATTTGGGATTTTTTTGGAACACGTGCAGGTACCAGTAGTGCGTTTCAGTTCCCCGAGGAAAATTCAAGGAAAATTAGGGACAGCCTGCAAGCGCACTGTGAAGCCGTGTTCGGACCCCGAAACGAGTAAGGACCCCTCACCCTATTTCCTATCACGGTTTTAAAGTTCAATAGATGATAAAACGGTATTTCATGAATCAACGAATGTGTGAAATTGCTTAAGGTCGTTAATGGAGCCCGAGTCTAGTGTGTTTGTCGGTTAACTGTTATTTGGCCTGTTTTACAGTTTTAAATGCAGTATGAGGTTTGATGTTTTCATTTTATAGTTTCGTGTGCATATTTTACTGTTTTATTGATTATGGGTTGAATGACTGGAATATTGATACTGTATGTTGTCTGTTTGGCATAAATTACTATTTTGCTTGTTTGTATGTGGATTAATGATGCTGACTGAGGAAAAAGAGAATGAACAATTATGTAAATGGGTAATGGTATAATGTGGTCAGCCTGATTAGATATCCTGGGAGATGGTGGACGGACCGGGTCCGTAGGGAACCCTACCGGGATTGTGGTCTCCCATATCGGACGGGGTATGGAGATCTTATGTGTTTTGGCGCCCATACCGGACGGGGTATGGGGACGGCCCGTTTCACCCTCATACCGGACGGGGTAATGAGGTCTATGTTTTGGCGCCCATACCGGACGGGGTATGGGGACGGCCCGTTTCACCCTCATACCGGACGGGGTAATGAGGTCTATGGTTTGGGGCCCATATCGGACGGGGTATGGGGACGACCCTAGAATATGATTTCAAGTGTTAAGGGTTAACGGGTAGCGGGACCCCTATGGATCCCCATGGATACTAGTGGGCTGGTAAATGAGGAAAAATATGTTGTGTAACGATTGAATTACGAAAAGCTTGATAAGTATTACGTTATACAGTTTATATATGATTTCATGATGATAATGATGTTATTGTTTTCGTATATTGTCTTATGAATTTCACCGGGTAAGTGAATGGTAAAGGTTTTATTATTGATAAAAGGTTTTGTTGTAAATTACGCTCCATTGGTCTTTTTGTGTTTTCTACCCACCTTTACCTCCGTGACGGTGAGATATCGTGATGTCTTTACTGGGCTAGTGTAGCTCATTCCTTATTTAATCATTTCAGATCAGGAAGACCTTGTTCCCGAGCCAATTCCGCAGGAGGACGACGAAGGGGACGCCTAAAGACTCCATAGCCATATTTGTAGCTTTTACTTTCAAGTTTCTCCTTTAGGTAGTTTGATCTTTTATATTGTGAGCACGTTTTTGGTTTTAGTGTAAGGGATGTAGTGTAAGGGATGTTAATCGAATTTTTGACTTCGCTTCCGCATTTGATATTTATAATATAAATTCCATTTTAAATTTCCGGGGCTGCTACATTGTTTGTCTCAGTTAGCATAAAAAGTATAGTTAATTATAAACCCACATCAAAGGAATCCTTGTCGGGAACAATACTCTATATTCACTCGTTATTATTTGTTCGACAAGTGCGCTTGTTAGTATTAGAGGGTTTTCCCCATCTTAAATGCATAATG
Organism: Carica papaya; assembly: GCF_054855325.1. Taxonomy (NCBI): domain Eukaryota; kingdom Viridiplantae; phylum Streptophyta; class Magnoliopsida; order Brassicales; family Caricaceae; genus Carica; species Carica papaya. The sequence continues at coordinate 15,632,321 of NC_142314.1, forward strand.
ACAAATTAAATTCATTCGCTTTTTACTCATTGTAATTTATATTGTAGGTAACATCGAATCTTTAACGTTTTTTAATCATTGGAATTCATTCTTGTAAGAACATTATTAGTATAAGATTAATGCTTATTTGTTTTATGTTTTGTTTAAATTTTAAATTGATTTCCTCAAGTTTCGATCATCTAAATAATGTTAAGAATATAATTATTGTAAACACAAAATTGAATCAATCCTCGTGGGACAATAACTCTCTCATCTCTTTATTATTAAATAATTGTGCGGTTGCTAGTGTATTATACTCACATCATAAAATATGATTCTCAACTTTCTAAGAATATTAATCAAATCAATCAATTAAGTAGTATATTCAGTTCTTATTAGATCAATTCAACTAATTAAACTAGATGTAAAAAGAAAATTTTATGGCAACCTAAAGATTTTTTAAAAGATTGACAAAACAACATTTCTTTTGACCCAAAAAGTATAAAAAAAAACCTCAAAGTTAAAAATGAAAAATTAAATACAACTTCATCACAAACTCCTCCCAACTTAATCTATGTATTGCCAGCAATGCAAACAAAATACAATACAATTAAAGAGTTGGGAACTTACCCATGAGACGAGGGTCTTACTATAACATTTCAGATAATTGATGGGGTAAAAGAGAGTCTGATAACAGAAACAAACATGAGTGCAAATAATAAAATATACGCAGCAGAAAATAAAAATCTTTTACAACAAAATCAAAGGTTCATTTCATACTTGAAGCCAGAAGATGACTACTAAATATGAATATCCAAAAGTAAGTAATCACTTCAATAATTACAAAATAGGTGTCATCAAAGTGCGAATAAAATAAAGCACTCATAATCATCCTAAGGATCCAAGAAGGGATCTAGACAAGCTTCAAGGGGCAACTCAACGAATAAATCATCACTTCCATTAATGTGATCCTACACAGCCTAGAATTGATTCTAAAGATGCAACCTTGCATCAATGAGGAATGTCCAGAACAAGAGAGTAGTTTCATCCCTGAATGCTTTCCTAATTGGGATTATTCTAAAAGATGTGTCAAGTTTGTCTAAGCTAGAAGGCTTAAGGCCTAAGTAAGATTAATGGGCTTAAAAAATTGTAAGAAAGCCCACTCCCGAGGAGGAGACCCACACGTGCGCCGAACAAGCGCAGCCCGCGAACATACACCCGCGCTCGCATGGACCGCATGCATGAGTGCATTGGATCGCCCACCCATGCAGCCCTCTAGGCTCGCACAGAACCGACTATGCACGCGGACCCAAGGAGCTACACACCCGCACCTCGCTTGAACAGGCCTGCGGACGGCCCAAGCCCACCAGCCCGCGACACCCGCAGGTCTTTTCTCGCGACTCCTACAGTTCTTTTCCTGCGCATCCCACGTGAATTGACTAGCCCGGCCCATCTAGGTAGCCCAAACCCCGCTGACCCCCTTTCTCCTTTTTAATTATTTAATATTTATTTATTTTATTATTTTAAAATTTTTAAAGGATTTGGAACCCACTTTTAAAATTACCCATGTTTTAAATTAAAACACCACATGCCTAAATTAATTTCCATGTGTTTTACATAAAATTCACATGGGATAAACATTATATTATTTTATTTATTATTTTATTGTAAGTCTACCTTAAGATTATTTAATTAATTTATTTTGGATAGAATAATTATTTTATTATATAATTATTCTACATTTAGATATAATTTTATCTATGGATTATTTTATTAAATTATCTCAAGATCTTGTACTCATCTAAATTGTCCAAGAAAGGCTATAAATAGGTTTTTGCCCCTAAGATGTAAAGACACCAATTGATAATAAATTTAAGAGTATTCTTGAGAGTTTCGGCTTTTCTTCTTTTAGTATTTTTGCTAAAATTAGTTTTTTTCAAGTTCTTCAGGAAGCAGGAGTCTTCAGAAGTCTTGTTGAGCCAATGAGCGTGGATCTACTTATTAGTAAATTCGTGGCGTTTTTTCTTTCCTTATTTTATTTTCCTAGTCTTTATTTTTGCATTCCTTTTAGGATTGGAGATTCAAGTATAGGGAGGGATTTATTCGAGATGGTTATAGTTTCGGTATTGCATAAGTTGATTGGGTTTCAGAAGTTGATTCGATCTTTCTCATACTCTCACGCATCATCTGGTATAAGAGCTTTGGCTCCTAGAAACCCAAATCTATCTTTATTTGCTTTCAGCATTTTGTTCTTAAATTAGCATTCAAATTTATCTGATTGTTAATTCATACTACATCCTGCTTGAATTCATATCTATTCATTCAATTCAAGTAGTTCATGTTATTATTTAAAAAATGTATATATATATAAAATACTAAAAATATTTCAATTGCACCCCATAAGGCAATTGGCATATTGTTTGCATTTTGCATCACAAAAGCAGAATAGCCACTTAATTGGTTACCAAAAATCCTTTGAGAAACGAAGGCAAAGTACATTGCCTAACTGGTGTGCGCGAAAACTTTTATTTTCATTCCGTACACTATCCACATTTAATTTTTGAATTGCATTTATGTAATCTGCATAAACATTGCATAAAAAAACTTGACCGGTTGTAGAGCATACCTGAAAAATTGGGGGTAATATAGGAAGATAACCTGCCAATTATATCTATTGGGATTGATCAGATCCGTGTGCATCAGTCTTAATTGTCATTCTTTATGATATACGTTTCTATTGTTCATTTTACTCTTATTCCATTAGAAAAAAATTATTATTATTAAGTAACTAATTGGTTCTAGTTGCTTAACACACAAGAAGCACACCATTTCTTTTTCTGTATGTTTAATTCTAAGCTTTAGTAGAAATCAGATTATTTTAGGGTTCCTTGTTGTGTCGTAAGGACTAACGTGTACATTCGATTCAAGTGATTCTAATTCTAAACACTCAATTCGACAGATGAAACTGTCAATCGAGGGATTGCAAGGTAAACACGAGCGAAGGTAAGGGAGATAATGTATTCTTTTCACTAACCTTTCTTATAAGTACTACACTATGTCTCAATCATTGAAGATACTCCACTTGGGAGTAATGTCCTTGTTGTCCGAAGAGCTCTCAACGTGCAAGTTAGGAGTGAAGACAACGAGCAAAGGGAGAACATTTTTCACACGCAATGTCTTGTCAATGATAAGGTATGTGGAATGATCATTGATAGTGGTAGCTGTGTTAATGTGGTAAGCACTCTATTCGTGGAAAGAGCAGGGTTGGCATGCATCAAGCATCTGACTTCCTCCTAGTTACGATGGTTAAATGAGTGTGGTGAAGTCTAGGTTACCGAACAAGTCATAGTACCATTCTCTATTGAAAAATATCACGACAAGTTATGTTGTGATATCGTACCTATGCATGCTAGTCACCTGATACTTGGGAGACCTTGGCAGTTTGATAGATAGGTATAATATTATGGTCACACCAATCAATATTCATTGAGAAAGGACGATTTTGATCATGTCTTACACCTTTATCACTAGAAGAGACACATAAAAGTTAAGTCAAAATTAAATGCTCCTTTGATGAATACTCAAGAAGGGTATAAGAGAGAAAGAAGACCGTAGAGAAATTCAGTGGCCTATTGAGCATAAAGGATACCAAGCAGAAAATTAAAGATGGTCCATTACAAAAAAAACGAAGCGAGAAAATAAGAGAGTATCCTGATGACAATGACAAAATATTAAGGAATATCTCATGTGAAAAGAAAAGTTTGATTGTACTTACCTACAGGGATATTTATTTTGACATTAACTACTCTTTGCATAGTCGTCCTATTTTTCTCTTAAAGATAATTACCATTGCAAGTGGGCTACGAAGATTTGATCCAGATCTCAGAGAAATTATGAATCAAGTCATTACATGCATCAATAACAAAACAAACATGTCAGGGAGGTATGACATGTTTCCTACTGTAATCACTAATCTTTTCTCTTGTGATGAAGGCTAATTTCGAGGATAAATCTTTTTGAAGAAGGGGGGATGATGTGATCCTATACAGCTTAGAATTAGTTCAAAAGATGCAACCTTACATCAATGAAGAACATCTAGAACAGGAGAGTAGTTTCATCCCTAAACGCTTTCCTAATTTGGATTATTCTAAGAGATCGGCCAAGTTTGTCCAAACTAGAAGACTTAAAGCCCAAGTAAGACACACTGCTTGAAGAATTGTAAGAAAACCCACACTTGAGTAGGAGGCCCACACACGCACTGAACAAGCGCGACCCACGAACACGCACGTGTGCTTGCACAGACTGCATGCACGAGCGCATTGGAGCGCCCACACACATGATCCACTAGGCCCATGCAGAACCGATCGCGCGTGCGTAGGCCCAAGGGGCCGAATGCCTGCACTCCTTGAGAACAAGCCCATGGACGGCCTAAGCCCACCAGTTTGTGGCTCCTGCAGGCCCTTTCCCATGCAACCCGTGCGAACCAGCTAACCTGGCCCATCTAGGTAGCCCAAACCCAGCCGACCCCCTTTCTCTTTTTTAATTATTTAATATTTATTTATTTTATTATTTTACAAATTTTAAAGGCTTTAGACCCACTTTTAAAATTATCTATGTTTTAAATTAAAACCCCTCATGTATAAATTAATTTCCACATGTGTTTTACATGAAATTTGTAATATCTCGCCCATCACTGTGCTAAAATGATTTGGAAACTCTATTTATTTGGGTTTTTGGCTGCTTTGCACTTAATTAACTTATGTTGTTTAACATTTATCATGATTCATGATTTTGGTTGATTTTTATTCATTTAATTTTTAGTTAAATTTTAATTTAATTTAATTTATTTTATTTTACTTTAAATAATTTTAATTTAACTAAATTAAATTGAAAATGAAAATTTAGAAAAAAAATTAAAAAATGGCGAAACGGGAAAAAAATTCGCACGAGAAAAATCCCGGGAGAAGGCTGGTTGCCCACACAGGTGCTTGGCACTATTTGCATGCACATGAGTGCACAGTGGTTGTGGGACGTGCGTATAGCAAGCAAGTCCCATCCACACACACGCCGAGAGGTAAGGACCTGCGCGCGAGTCCTGTCGCACGCAAGTGGGCTGTCCATGCATCACCTCGCATGTAGACAGGCATTGCACACTATGTGCGTGCCATCCACGCAGTAGGCCTACACGGATAGGCCCTGTGTGTCTAGGGCCTGCGGGTAGTAGGCTTGCGCTTGCGGCGCCCAGTGCGCCTAGGCCCTGCGCACGTGGCAGGAGACCTGTGTGCCTACATCACGTTGACCAAAGCACTACCACCTCGAGCAGTGCACCGCCATTGCCTTGGGTAGCGCACTACTGTCGTCGATGGAGGAGGCCCTCCTCCCTCGTTTTTTGTGCTAAATATCTTTTTCTCCTTTCTCTTCATTGAATTTTGCCACTTGGCATGAATCCAACGTTTTTAAAATTTTATAAATTGCCCTCCCTCTTCCCTTCCTCTTCACACCTCTATTCTTCTTTTTACAAAGGTTTAGAGAAGAGAGAGAGAAAGATAGTAGTCTAGTGAGAAAAGAAGAGGAAAAAAATGAGAACATCAAGGTTTTAGCAAGGAATCTAGTATTTCTTTCGATATCTTGAGTATTTTTAGATAATCTATTCTAATATGATTGTAATTTGTCTGTTTTGTATGTCTTTATGTTCAAATAAGTCAAATTATTCTTGTTTTTAAGCATGCTATGTGAATTGTAGACACTTGATGAATTTGCATGTCATAAATATAATATGTAATTGATAAAAGTAAAAAGTATAAAAGAAAAAAAAAACAGAATGAAGTTTGTATGGTCCGAAGTGTATCTGTATTGACATGCATATTGCATCAAGTATCTCGTTAGGCTTTTTATCTCTGAGAAGTATATGTTCTCCTTGTATTTCGGGGTATCGTTTCTCTCTCCCCTATCTGGTCTGAAAAGACATAAGAGGACCAGTCTCAATGGATGATGACGTGTCCTCTGACGAAAGTGGTGTCACACTATCTATAAAGGTCACTCATGATTAAATAATATCGTGACTATAGATATCTGTTAGGGCCACTATGGCTGGTATGACCGTGGTCATAGATCATACCATAGTTTGCCCAGCCAGAAATAGGCCTGAGCAAATTGTCGTATTTATATCTGATATGGTTATTCCGCTTGGGTAGTTAGAAATTTGTATTTGCCCTCAGAGGTGGAAGTTGTAACAACTTCGCAAAATATGGCATGAAAATCTGAGCATTTCATGATTTATTTGATTTTCTCTATTATCTGGCATGATGTATGTTAGACTTTCTATATTAATGTATTATTTCTTTTAAGAAATAAATAGTTTTCCAATTTTATTATGCACTCATTATTCTAAATCTGTATCTGACACCCATTGTCTTAATTAGCACTTGGGATGTCATAGATGGTATCAAAGCAAAATTTTTGTGAAACAAATCTCTTGCACTGAGGTCTAGGGTAGATAAACCTTTTAGAGTATTTAGGAAAGAAAGAAATATGTCCTATTTTCAAAGATTAAACCTCCAACTCGTGTCTTCCTTTCTTTTGTAGGAATGACACAGGGAAGACCATCCGTAGAGTGTACTGAATGACCTAAAGCCCTGGATCATCCGACCAGGGCTGAATTTGTAAAACATTTTTGAGCCATTCAAGGATTAACTGTAGTCGTAGGATAGAACCAGGCTAACCCTTGTCCACCTCCTACCCCTGAATTTCGAAACATAAATCGGTCCATCTCCCACAATATAGCAGAGTTTAAGAAACTTAACCCCCCACACTTTGAAGGTGGCCTTGATCATTTAGTAGCCGAAGCCTGGATCCTACAAATAGAGAAGCTCTTCTCTATATTATACCTAACCGAAGAACAAAAAGTCCCTCTTGCAGCTTTCATGTTAAACGGTGAAGCCGAACACTAGTGGTGACTTAAGAAAGAAGTCCTGCCAACCCCTACTACTTGGGAAGTTTTCATGAACTCTTTCTTTGATAATTTCTTTCCTGCTTATGTTCGAGAAAAGAAAGAGGAGGAATTCTAGGACCTTCAGCAAGGAAGTTTGTCTGTGGCCCAATATGTAGCCTGTTTTGTTCAACTGTCTAGGTTTACCCCTTTGATGGTCGCCCCCCAAAGTCAAAAAGGTAGGAAGTTTCTCAAAGGCCTTCGTGCCGACATTTATGATCAGATCGTGATGCTAAGACCCAGCTCGTATGTCGAGGTGCTTGAACATGCTCAGTTGGCCGAAGATCTTATCTCAGTCAAGCACCAACACTTTACCCGAATTCGTGCCCAACAACTTAAAAAAAGATTATCTGACTCAGTAAGTAACCCTCCAGACAAACGAACTATAATTGCCTTTCCTCCTGCCTTACCCCCACCTATAGCTCCACATGCTCGAACTAACCAACCTTGTCAACATTGTGGTCACTCGTATGATGACCTACTCTGTCGGCGTATCAATAACACCTGTTATCGGTGCGGAAGCACCCAACACCTTATAAAAGATTGCCCTCAACGACCAAAGGATGTAGCTCGACCTGTAGCACAAGGTCAAGTGTACCACTTAAATGAATCTGATGTCTTTCCTACTCTTGTCCTCATCTAGGGTGTGCTTTATATTCATAATACTTATGTCAAGACTTTGATCAATACTAGTGCAACTCACTCTTTTATTTCCTATGCATTTGCTTGTAACCTAGAATTTAAACCATAAGCTTTAGAAAAAACATTAGTGGTGAAAACTCCCTCTAAAGGACTACTAGAGGCTCATTGTGTATATAAGAACTGTAGGATAAAAACTTCAGGGATAGAGGTATGTGTAAACCTTATACTATTAAATTTTATAGGATTTGATGTATTATTGAATGGATTTATTGGAAAAGTATAGAGCTATAATAGACTATGAAAGTAAAATTGTAACCTTACGATCTCCAAAAAAGAAACAAAAGTTGTTATTTTTTTTCTAACAATTGAATGAATAAGAGTATAGATGTTGATCTTGCTGTGTGTTCCATACCAATTGTTTGTAATTTTTTGAATGTATTTCCCAACGATCTCCCTGATCTACCTCGCCCACGTGAGGTAGAGTTCCTGATTGAATTATTTCCTGAAACCCAGTCGATCTTGAAGTCTGTGTATCGCATAAGTCACACTGAGCTAACAGAACTAAAACGTCAGCTTTCTGATTTTATCACCCGAAAATTCATTCGCCCTAGCCATTCCTCTTAGGGCACTCCAGTGTTATTCATAAAGAAGAAGGATGGTACCCTCTGACTCTGCATGGACTACAGAGAACTCAACCGAGTGACCGTTAAAAGCAAGTGTCTCTTACCCCAGATCGACGATCTCTTCGATCAACTACAAGGAGCCATGGTCTTCTCTATGATTAATTTTAGGACCGGGTATCACCAGTTGAGATTAAAGAAGATATTCTAAAAAATATCTTCCAGTACATATACGGTTTGTACGAGTTTAGGGTGATGTCGTTCAGATTGACCAATGCCCCAGCAGCCTTCATGGACCTAATGAACTGAGTTTTTCGGCACGCACTAGATCAGTGCGTCATCATTTTTATTGATGACATTCTTGTATATTCTAAAAGCCATGAGGAACACATTATGTATTTGGCTGAAGTGTTGAAGACTCTCTGCTAAAAGTAACTATATGCGAAACTAAGCAAGTGCTCCTTTTGATTAGATCAAATTTCTTTTCTCTCTCATGTAATCTCAAGTGAAGGAGTTTCTGTAGACCTGTCCAAGGTAGAATCGGTGATCAGCTGGAGTCCACCTACTAATGTGGCTGAGGTACGTAATTTCTTTGATTTAGCAGGCTACTACTGATGATTCATTGACGGATTCGCCAAGATTGCTATCGCTATAACTCGACTCACTATAAAGATAGTACCCTTCATTTGAAATTATGAGTACAGTGAAAGCTTCATAAAACTAAAATGTCGTCTCACCTCTGCTCCTGTGTTAATCCTCCCTGATGATGTTGGGAGATTCCAAGTTTAATTACGATGCATCTCATATTGGTTTGGGGTGTTTCTTGATGCAACATGGCAAAGTAGTCGCCTTTGGATCTCGACAGCTCAAAGTTTATGGGCAGAACTACCCTACCCATGACCTTTAGTTGGCAACCATTATCTTTGCTTTAAAGATATAACGCCATTACCTATATGGTCAGACTTTTAAAATCTACACTGACCATAAGAGTCTCAAGTACATATTTTCTCAGCAAAAATTAAACATGAGGCAAAGACGCTGGATGAATCTCCTAAATGATTTACGATTGTCAGATTACTTATCACCCTAGGAGAGGGAATGTATTAGTCGATGCCCTAAGACGCTGGATGAATCTCCTAAATGATTTACGATTGTCAGATTACTTATCACCCTAGGAGAGGGAATGTATTAGTCGATGCCCTAAGTAAGAAGGAACCTATTTTGCTGGCTCAAATAATGGCCTCCAGTTAGAATATGATAGACACTGTACAATCACTCTGCCTTAGCTATTATAATAAGGGCACCTATCTCAGCCAAATCCGAGCCATACCGGATCTCTTTATGAAAATCTGGGAAGCACATGCCACGGTACCAAAACTCATCAAGAATCTGGGTAAGTTCACTTCTGACAAATCTCCTGATTTTAGGATCTTCGATGACGAACTATTCAGATTCTAGAACCGAATTTAGGTCCCATTGTTGTACATACAAATGTACTCAAGACCACCCATGCTTATAAGTTATCCATTCATCCTAGGAGTACCAAAATGTACCGAGACTTGAAATGATAATATTAGTGGCTAGGAATGAAAAAGGATATAGTTGACTACGTCTCACAATACCTCACTTATCAACAGATAAAGATAGAACATTAGAGACCTGGTGGCTTAGTACAGGGTCTTCTAATTCCCGAATGGAAATAGGAGCACATGATTATGGATTTTGTCATCGGATTGCCAGGACTTGTTCTGGTCGAAATGCTATTTGGGTCATTGTGGATAGGTTGACCAAGACTACCCATTTCTTACCTATTCAAACCATGGACTCCACCAGTAAGTTAGCCCGCCTATATGGTGATAAGATTGTTCGACTTCATGGAGTTCCCTCATCCATTGTGTCCGACCGCGACCCCTGGTTCACTTCTCACTTTTGGGACAGCTTCCAAGAAACTCTAGGGTCTGGGTTGTACTTTAGCACCCCTTATCATCCCTAGACATATGGTTAGTCAGAGCATACAATCCAGACATTAGAAGACATGTTATATGTTTGCATTCTCAACTTTGGTGATAATAGGTATGAGTATTTTTCTCTTTGTGAATTCACTTATAATAATAGTTATTATTCCACCATCGGTATGGATCCATATGAAGCTTTGTATGGAAGGCCTTATCGTTCCCCTACTTGCTGGAGTGAAGTCGGGAACCAGCATCACTTAAGATCAGACTTTATTCAGAAGACCATAAAGAAGGTCGCAATCATCCGCAAAAAATTGGCAATTGCCTAAAGCCGTCATAAGAGCTACACTGACGACCCTTGGAGTTTGCCATGGGAGATCAAGTTTTCATAAAAGTCTACCCCTACAAAGGCAAGATGTGATTTGAAAAGAGAAGGAAGTTGATTTTAATATTACTAAACTAAATTAAATTAAAAATAAAAATTTAGAAAAATAATCAGAAAATGACGAAACGGGAAAAAAATTCCTTCAAGAAAAATCCTGCAAGAAGACTGGTTACCCGCGCAGGTGTTGGGAACTGTGCATGTGTGCTTGCATGCACAGTGGCCGCGGGACGTGCGCACAGTGCACATACTCCATTCACACGCACGGGACATGTGCACAGCATGCACATCCCCTTTGCACGCACGGTGCGGGGTCAGGACCTGTGCGTACGTCCTGTCATGCGCAAGCAGGTCGTCTGCGCATCACCTCACACACGGACAGGCGTAGCACACTGTCTGCGCGCCGTCCGCGCAGTAGGTCTTCGCAAATAGGCCCTGTACACCTGGGGCTTGCGCACAATAGACTTGCACGTGCGGCGCCCAGCGCGCCTAGGCCTTGCACATGCGCAAGCTAGCTTGCAGTGCACTGCCAGTGCCTTAGGCAGTGCACCACCGCCGCTGCCGGTGGAGGAGGCCTGCATCCCTCATCTTTCATGCCAAACATCTTTTTCTCCTCTCTCTTCATCGTATTTTGCCACTTGGTGCGAATCCAACGGTTTTGAATTTCTATAAATTGGCCTCCCTCTTCCCTTCCTCTTCACACTTCCATTCTTCCATTTTATAAAGGTTAGAGAGAGAGAGAAAGATAGTAGTCTAGTGAGAGAAGAAGGGAAAGAAATGAGAACAGTGAGGGATAAAACATCAAAGTTTTAGTAAGGAATCTAATATTTCTTTCGACGTCTTAAGGAGTATTTTTAGATAAGTTAATTTAATATGATTGTGATTTTATCTGTTTGGTATGTATCTGTGTTTAGATGAGTCGAATTGTTCTTATTTTCAAGCATGTTATGTGAATTACAGACACTTGATGAATTTGCATATAATAAATACGATATGTAATCGGTAAAAGTAAAAAAGTATAAAAGAAAATAAAAAGAGAAAATTGGAATGAAGCCTGTATGGTCTGAAGTATATATGTATTGACATGCATATTGCATCAAGTGTCTCGTTAGGCTTTTTATCTCTAAGGGGTATCTGTTCCCCTTACCCTTTGAGGTATCTGTTTCCCCCTCCCCTATCTGGTCTGAAAAGACGTAAGAGGACTACTTCTAATGGATGACGGCGTGCCCTATGACGAGAGTGGTGTCGCACTATCTGTAGGGGTCACCTGTGGCTAAGTAATATTGTGACTATAGATATCTGTTAAGGCCACCATGGCTGGTACGGTCGTGGTCATAGATTATACCGTGGTTTGGCTAGCCGAAAATAGGCCTGAGCAAATTATCGTATATGTATCTGATCTGATCATTATACTTGGATAGTTAAAAATCTGTATCTACCCTCAGAGATGGAAGTTGTAACGACTTCGTGAAGCATGACATGAAAATCTAAGCATTTCATCATTTATTTAATTTTTTCTATTATCTTGCATGATGTATGTTAGGTTTTCTGTATTAACGTATCATTTTCTTTACAAATAAATGGTTTTCCATAATATGAGATAGGTAAGCGAGGAAGTTTAATGGTAAGATGAAATAACTAACTTTTGAAATCTTACGATGTTAAATTTAATATTGTTTTCCTTACTGACTCTATGAAACTCATTCTTTTCATGTCCCCCTCCAGATGAGAAAGAAAGTGAGGAACCACAGGCTGACCTACCACTAGAAGTCTATGAGGATCCCGTGGATCCACAAGTCTGAATGCATGACTGTTCCCACACTCTGATTAGTCCAATAACATACTAAAAGAAGTGGCCCTTAATTTGTTTTGTATTTTGTAATCACTTCTGGCATCAGTATTTCTATGTATTGGAACTCATATGTATTTGTAAGAGATTTATAATGATTTGGTTCTCCTGTATAAATTTTATCATGCACTCGTTATTCTGAATCTATATATGACATTCATTTGCAGATTAACACTTAGGATGTCACAGAATTCACATGGGATAAATATTAGATTATTTTATTTATTATTTTATTGTAAGTCTATCTCTTAAGATTATTTAATTAATTTATTTGAGATAGAATAATTATTTTATTATGTAATTATCCTATTTTTAAATAGAATTTTATTTAGGATATTATTTTATTAAATTATCTCAAGATCTTGTACTCATCTAGATTGCCCGGCAAAGGCTATAAATAAGGCTTTTCCCTAGGATGTAAAGACACCATTTGATAATAAATCTAAGAGCATTCTTGAGAGTTTTAGCTTTTTTTTCTTTTAGAATTTTTGCTAAAATTAGCTTTTTCTAGTTCTTTGGGAAGCAGGAGTCTTTAGGAGTTTTGTTAAGCCAAGAAGCATGGATCAACTTATCGGTAAGTCCATGGCATTTTTTCTTTCCTTGTTTTATTTTCCTATTCTTTGTTTTTGTATTCCTTTAGGATTGTAGATTCAATTAGAGGGAGGGGTTTATTCTAGATGATTATAGTTTTGGTATCGCATACGTTGAGTGGGTTTCAGGAGTTGATTAGATCCTCCCCATACCCTCCCACGTCATCCATCATCTGAAGGGGCATAGATTGGGGTGAGTTCCATAAACTCAGTAAGAGAAATAATATTTATACTACACAGCTAAGGTTTATAAAGGTGAGTAACGTCACAAAAAAAGGCATTTCTCCATTAAATAATTTATCTTAAAAGGCATTGCAAGATGAGCTAAATTCAAATATTTAGTAAAGACCTTTATTTTATTTTAAAAATATATATTGACATCATCAACATATCAAACAATAAAGGTATATAAAATATAGTCAATCATAAATTAGGTATTACAATAGTAACTAGTTGAACCAACTAAGAATGTAATAAGATCAGGATAAAGTAAAAGAACCATTATACAAAATTACCATAAAGTATCAACAACTATCCTATCATGTTTGTGTTTTATTGAAATCTTTTACCGACCCCCACGCGAAACATTCTAATGTATATCTACTGAGGGCAGAAGGAATCCCCAACTACCACTGTGAATGACCAATCAGTTCTATTTCTATATTGGGTCAGTTCCATTTCCATATTAGGTATAATATATGACCACAATCATACATCGCCACTATGGCACTACATATCATATTGCGAATCCAACTCTTATCAGAGGGAACGTCGATCATTCACAGGGAGTGGTTCACCAACATTTCATATTCAGAGTAGGGAGAGATAGAAACCCTTAAGAGATAACAATTAAACGGATTTTCATTCTTTTCTCTTTCTTATTCGATGTTCATTCATAACAATCACTTGTTTAGAATCCAATGAGGATTTAAATTACATATCCGGTCTAAGGCCCATTTTACTCAAACTTGACATTTGGGTCACCCTGTTGAGTCAAGGCTGATTAAAGTAACCCTCTTCACGATTACCAAAGGTAAGGCAAAGGGGCAAACCCGCATGCATTTTTAATTATCATGTTTATATCTAACATATAATTCATTTTTAAATAAACAATAATCAATCACCCTAAAGATTTATGCATCAAAATCATCATGTTTATCGATTCCATATTTCATATCTAAATAAAAAATAGTAAATCACCATAGAATTTCGTGCATAAAAAATCACTCAACATTTGCATTTATCTTTCTAGAAAATGCACTTAGAAATATAAGAGAAAATACCAATAGAATCCCTTACCATAACTCTAACTAAATTTGTCTTTTGGTGGAGAAGAAAAGATCCTTGTGAGAATTCCTACTTCCTTCTTCTCCTTTTTCTCTCTATAGACTTCTCTTTCTTTTTCTAAGTTTCTTTTGAAAGTGGGAAAAGGGAGAAGAAATGAAAAATGAGGGGAAATAGGGAGAATGAGCCCTTTAAATAGAATTTGGAAGGGCTACGAATGCTTGCCACGTGGCAACCATCCATAGGGGATAAATGGCGGGTGCTTGGAGAAAAGCTGTCGCAGATGGGACGTTCACATGGCCAACATGTTCGCAGATGGGACATGTCCGCAAGGCAAACACATCCATGCACAAGAGGATAGGCACTCTCGTGCATGTCTATATGCACAATGCACAGACATGCGTGCACAGTGCTGCATAGTAGCTGACACGAGGGCCTGTGCAGTGGGATCGCACACAGTGTTGCGGGTCATTTCCCATGGGCTTTCGGGGACTTTTCCCCATTTTATGATTTTTCTTCATTTTATCTCTTTTCTTGAAAATATATTATAAATTAAAATACTTTTAAAACAATTTAAATTAATTAACAAAAATAAAGATAAAATAATTTTAAAGCAAAATACTGATAGAATTTAAATGGCCTAAAATAATAAAGTTTAACACCACGTTTAAATGTAAAAGTTTAGGGTGTTACACTTACCTCCTATCCATCCCCATCATCATGTGGCAAAGAAAAATTTGCCTAGAAAGTATTAAAGTCAAACATTAAACTATCCTACACTAATAAAAAAAGTATTAGGACTTAGGAGTAGAATATAATAGTGAAAATAAAATATTATGAAGAAAAAGATAGCTAGATAGAGAAAATTCAGAGAAAGAAGCTTGGGTTGTTTCTCAAGAAGCTCCTAGTTTAATGTCCTTAACTAGGGCATAGTTGGCTCTCATGTTTAATATGGCTCCAAACATAATTCAATATAATCCTTTTTCTTTGCTTTTCTACTAAGGTGTTAATTCGGGTTTTAAAGAGTGACATTGGATGCGTCCATCTTTTTTCTTTCTAGTTCCCATCATTTCAATGCATTGTTTAATTGATTCTTAATGACATAGACTACTTCAATATCAGTTTTGTTGGCAAAAGCTTTTCATAAAATTTAGAGTAGGGCACTTATTATCCTAGAGTATAGTCTCATATTACATATGTTTTACAATTAATTCTTATATCCCTTCTTTGTTTTAGCTTTCTCATCAACTTTTTCCTAGAGCTCTTTTAAAATAGTACATTAAGAATGTCATGATACTTATTTAAGTGACAATGTGTCCTGCAATTAATGAGAAAAATTTGAGGGCACATGGAAAATGTCCAAAGGGATCACAAAGTCTATTTTTTCCTTGTATTCTTCTATCCTTAATAAATGTTTCTTTCCCAGTTTATCTTGTAATAATTAAGTAGATCTTGGAAGAACTTTGGGAGTCTCCAAAGGGATCATGAACTCAGTCTCTTCTTTATGTATCTCATAAGCTTCTTCATCAACTAAATCTTTGAGGAAACCTACTTGTTAATCCAATTCTTCTTTCTATCCATCTTGATTGGTTGAACTTTCTTCCTTGGTTGGTTATGTACTATTTATTATTGGCTCTTTCAATGATACTACTTAGAAAATACTCTTGTATACACTCTTAAAATACCTTTGTAAATTTTTGTATATGCACTTTCAGATTTCTTATATAGGCTTTTTGATTTTAGAATTAAGTCTCTATGTTACTCATGAATTTGGCTATCATGTCCTTTAAGTTAGACTTCTTTTCTTAATAAGGAAGTTGTTGCTTAATATCTTTTTGATTCCATGTAAAATTTGAGTTATTTCCTCATCATCGATTATAACAATCATTATATGGATAGTTTTGATTTTTTAAAATGATTAACTAGATGAGAATAAATATAAGATAAATAATAGTTTCCTAATTGCCATTTGTGGTTGGCTGACTATCCCTACACCACTCCACTAGGGAGAGGAAATTAATAATTTTGAGTGTTATATATAAGAATATATGTCCATGAATGCAACTTTGATATAGGCTAGAAAGAGATCTAATATATGTAAGTCAAATTAAATGATGTAAGGTTTTTTTACTAGTAAGTACATTAATCGAATAAACAATGAAGTGATGAGTGAGTATCATTTAAAACAGGGATTATTTCAATATGACTTATGTAAACACACAAAAATTTTGAAGGACTTTCTAGAGATTTGGTGTTGTATAAATGGAAACAGATATGTACAGACCTATAGTAAGGATGAGAATTTAGTTCCAAGAGAAATAGGGTAACAAAAATCCCTTAAGGCGAAAATTTTCTCCTTTAAAGAGAAATGGAGTTTCTTCGGCCAATAAACATATTTCTAGGCCACAACGACATCTTAGGAGGTTAAAAACATATTCGAGAAGTGAGCAGAATATTCAAGTTGAAATTTGGAAGAGAAACAAACAATTAGGGTTAAGCGAGAGAAAATCCCCCGAGTGAGGGAGAAAAATTACCTTTAGTGATTTAAACACTTCCTGAGCCACAAATTAGTGGAATCTATAGCCACAATTTTGCAGAATGCTAGTTAACATATGAAAAAAGAAAGTCGTAAAGTGAGAAATATTTTTAAAGTAAGATAAATGGGAGAGAAATTAAGTTCAAGAAAGTTTTCCCTAAAAATACCCTAAAATAAACTTTATGGACGATTTTCCTTTCTATGACAAACATACATGGAATTTAAAGCTTAGATTTTGCATGGAGCAAGCTAAGATATAGAGGAAGAAAGATGTCAAGAGAAAAAAATTTATGTAAAAGAAAATTTGGGAGAAATTAAGTGAAACCTGATAGGGTAGTGGGAAGGCTTGAACCCAAGAAGAGAGAAAGAAAGAAGAGAAAAAGGGTAAAAATTAAGTCAGTGACATGAGGGGGTATGGGGAGGATCGAATTAACTTCTATAACTCATTCAATGTTATGTAATACAGAAACTTAACTGCCAAGAAAAATCCATATCTCTAATTGAATCTACAATCCTAAAAAGAATGAAAAACAAAGACTAGGAAAAATAACAAGGAAAAAAAAATGCCACAGACTTACCGATAAGTTGATCCTTGCTCCTTGGCTCAATAACACATCTGAAGACTCCTGCTCCTTGAAGAAGCTAAATTAGCAAAAATGCTAATAGAAGAAAAGTCTAAGCTTTCAAGAATTTCTCTCAAATTGATTGTAATTGATGTGTTTACAACCTACGGACCTATTTATAGTCTTTCCTAGGATAGTTTTGGATTATTACAATCTCTTGAAGAAATTAATAAAATAATATCCTAGATAAAATTATATCTAATTCTAGGATAATTACATAATAAAATATTTATTCTATCTTATCTAAATGCAAAATAATTAATTAAATAATCATAGGGATAGAATTTATATTAAAATAATAATTAAAATAAGATAAGACTTATCCCATGTAATTTTCATATAAAACACATGGGAAAATTAATTGAAGCATGTGTGAATTAATTTAAAAACGTGGGGAATTAAAAAGTGGGGTCTAAAAGCCTTAAAATTAATAATAATAAAAATATTAATTAATTAAAAAATGGGAATTGTTGGCCAGGTTTAGGCAACCTAGAGGGTTGGGCTGTGGCCTACGAACACGATTGGCTGGGCCGAACCCTAGCCTGTCCTCATGGGGCACACACATTCAACCCCTCAGGCCTACGCATCGGGCAGGCTTGTGGGCCGCACGAGGCTGCTGAGGGGCATGGGCTTGGGCTGCATAAGTGTGCCCTTGCTTGGCGTCGATGGATGGGCCAGCACACATGCAGCCTAGTGCGCACATATGGGCTTCCCCTGGTGCGCATGTGCGCGCATACCGTGCATGCAGAGTCTTGTCCATACATGCGTATATGTCTTCATAAGGCGTGGCATGGGCTAGCGTTTTGCCTTTGGGTTTGATCTTCTTAAGTCATGGCCCACTTTGTTCGTATGACCTTAAAGCCATCTTGAGTTGGGCCAAAAACGGATTTTTCCTTTCGATTCTTCAAATCCATTAATCTTACTTGAGCTTGAAGCCTTCTGGCTTAGTCAAACTTGTTCTATCTCTTAGAATAATCTCAATTAGGAAAGTAGTCAGGGATGAAATTACTTTTCTGTTTTGGACGATTCCATTTAGGAAACAAAAAGATGTTGGCATCATTTTCCTGTTTGGGGCGAGAGCTAAAATATTCCTCTTCGATGTAGGATTGCATCATTAGAACTAAATTTAAGCCATCTAGAATCACATCATTGGGACTCCATTGGAATTGTGATTACGTGTCCTAGAAGGAAATCTCCTAGAAGGAAATCAAGAAAGTATAATCTCCTCTACTCAATTGAGAAGAAAATTTTAGAAAAATCATAAAGGGAGACTCTACCTAAGTAAACAGAGGAATGAAGAGGTTTTATATAGGGGGACTCTGCCTAGGCCAACAATTAAGTTAATGACAAACAAGGACAGATATGCATAGAACTGAAGGTACGTAAATATTGTGATATCATAGCATATATAGTTCTAACATACTTTTAGTATATGTAAGTGGATATTTTGAGAACATTAGCCTATATATTTTTAAAATATTTTATTGTATTTTCAATATATGACTAATTTTGAAATACTGTTCATGTGTTTAATTAAAAAGTTTCACTTGAATCAAGTGCTTTTGCGAATTGTGTTTTTGAAAGTGGATTTTGTTCTATGTGCATTCCATGTTATGTAGGCAAGTTGTTCTATTCAACCCCCTTCATGCTAGGAATTAGTGTGATCTGCGTGCACTGTCCTTTTGTGTTTGAGGGTAACTGGTGTTTCAGTGTAATTACACATATCATTTCATGTTTGGGTGTATTAGTAAAATGACAAGTGTGTGCCCACATGTAACCTTTTAAAAAATTAATGTTGTAATTTGTTCGATTTTATTTTAATCTATTTTTAAATTTAGTGTTGAAATTATTTTAAGAAGTATCTTAATAGCCATTTTGCCAAAAATATATTTAAAATTTTTAAAAAATAAAAAATAAGGAAGAAAAAAAAAGAACTATGGGATAATAAATATATTTAGTTTATTTTAATGTTCATGCACCTGCATGCACGTCACCTCATGCGTGTCTGCGCGCTGCACGTATGTCACGTCGCACGTGCCTGCACATGCATGTGCGTACATTGCGTTGCCTGTACGCACCTACTCACACGTCTCATCGTGCACCTGCACGCACGTCTCGTCGCGCACTTGTGCATACTATCTTCGCAGATGCACGTCCTGCTTGCCTGTTGCATTTTTCATGGTCATGTTGTCGCCTGCTGCTCGCACCTGCCACCACGGGGCACACTTGCATGCCCTCCCTTTTGGTTATTTAAAGCCTTCTTTCTCATCTCATCTCTCATTTTTTTAATTTTCTTTCTTCTTCTTCATTTACTCTCGAGAGATAGAGAATTTAGAGAAATAAGTTAGAGAGAGAAACTAGATAGAGAAAGAGCTAGAGAGAGATTGAACCAAAAAAGACCGAGAAACTTTCCTATTCGCACTGTAAGCCTTCTTCTTTTTTCAATTTTATTTCTTCACTTAGATTTCTAAGAGCTCATTCTTAGGCTCTTCCTTTCCTTAATTTCCAGAAATTCCTTCTAAACTCTACAGGTTTTCAAACAACTTTCCTTCTCCTTCAAATCCGTAAGTAACCTCTTTTTTGGAAACCAAAAGCTTGGAAGTTTAGGTAAGGGTCTTGGTATTTTTATGTACTCTCCTATTGTGTTTTCTAGACTTTGAAAATGTTTAAAGATAATGAAATCTATGATTGTTTGGTTTAGTTTTTTGCATGATATGAGTATTGTTTTAAGGATTGTATTTCACATGATATTTAATAGATTTGGAGTGTTTTAATTTCAAACTATGTATGGGTATGAGTTTGTATGTTTAATTTGACTCATGGAAAATGGAAGGAATGGTTTTGAACGGTATGACTTGTGTACGGACTGGGCTCTCGATCTCGCCTTAAGGCGATGACCGAGAGGGTTGTCCGACTTGGCCTTGACTTGAGAAGGTAAGCCAATGATCCAATCCTAGTATATAGGTCCTTTTTGGGCTGGGAATGGTTAATGGACACCCACTAGGTCTGGACTGTAAACTTGATTGTGATTTTGAACTGATAAGAAAAGTAAAAAGACTGAAATCTATTTGACCGTTATTACTGAGGGGTTACTGATTATTACTACTTCTGACTGTTGATGAATCGGTACCTGTGAATGATACTGATGTTCCCTCTGATGAGAATGGAATCACAACTGATTATAAAGGGCCACAATAGCAAAGTACAACCGTGATCATTAGATTTCAATCGTTTACTGTATATCAAACTAAATTATTTTTCATTCATAATGGTAGTCGGGGATCCCTTCTACCCTCTACTGACGTAAGTTAAAACAGCTTCGCGCGAAGATATGTACACTCTGTAATTGAATCAAATCGTTTGACTGTCTAGCTAGGACTATTGATTGATTTCCTATGCTTAGACTGGTTCCTTGAATTTAATATGTTTCTCACTGTTCTGTTATGCCATACCATGCTATTCTTAGTTCTACTAGTTTCTATTATATTTTCCCTTGTTCCACTATGTCATGCCATGCTATTGTTAGTTTTATTATGGTTCTCACTATTCCGTTTTACTAATTATGTTTGAGACTAACATTTAAAATGTTATTTGATTAATTAAAGTAAGCATTTTCATGATATTTTAAATGAACTTATTCTGCGACAATTCTAAAGTTAAGTCACTGATAATGAAGGTAATGACACATTTTGAAAATAAATAACTTTTAAAACTTTGGTAGCGTAATTTAACTACTATTTCCCTTACTGAGTTTTATGGAACTCACCCCAATCTATTTTTCCTAGATGATAAGGATAGTGAGGAATCATTCCCTAAGCTGGCCCTTGAAGCTTGCTTAGATTCGTTCATGAATCTATAATAGACATTTGAGTGCATTTAGATGATTGTATTCTGATGAACAATTATTTTTTAATGAAAGAAGTGGCTTAGACGAATGTTGTATATATTTTGTCAACCAACTTCTTGGCCTTATGTGTATATGAACATCATATTTTGTAAGGGATGATTTTTGTCCGCTATATAGATAATCTTTGCACTCATCTCTATTATGTTATCGAACATCTTTACCCCACCGGGTATTGGGATGTCATGGGTGCTATTAGAACATGATTCTCGAATATTCCTTACACTGAACCTTAGGACTTAAGTTTAGAAATCTAGAATTATTTTTTAATGAAAGAAGTGGCTTAGACGAACGTTGTATATATTTTGTCAACCAACTTCTTGGCCTTATGTGTATATGAACATCATATTTTGTAAGGGATGATTTTTGTCCGCTATATAGATAATCTTTGCACTCATCTCTATTATGTTATCGAACATCTTTACCCCACCGGGTATTGGGATGTCATGGGTGCTATCAGAACATGATTCTCGAATATTCCTTACACTGAACCTTAGGACTTAAGTTTAGAAATCTAGAAATTTTTTAGAATAAGAAATAATCTTTACACCTTAGCAGACAACTTTGATTCTAAACCTTTGTCTCCCTTTTAGAGGTAATTATGACTCGATGGAGACCTTCCGTAGAAATACTTGATGCCCAAGATGCTCCAATTTATTTACTAAATTGTTTCAGATAATTCAGGGTTTGACTACCTCTATGGGCCACAACTTTGCCCATAACACTAACAAGCCTCAAACAAATGACCCCCGTCCTAATGATCGTGCCATTTTGCATAATATTTCAGAATTTAAAAGACTAAACCCTCCTCACTTTGATGGTGGACCAGACCCTATGGCCGTTGAAGGATGGATCATGGAAATGGAGAAACTTTTCTCCACTTCTGAGCTATCTGAAGAGTAAATGGTTCCCCTTGCAGCTTTCATGTTCACGAGAGAGGCCGAGTATTGGTGGCGTCTCAAGACAGACCGACCTACCCCGACTACTTGGGATCATTTTATCGATGTCTTCTTCAAGAGCTTCTTTTCAATCTATGTTCGAGATAAAAAAGAAGAAGAGTTTTTAGACCTGCATTAAGAAAGCATAATGGTGAGCCAGTACACATCTAAATTCATTCAACTATCTAAATTTACCCCAGAGATCATAACTATGGAGAACAATACGGCTAAAGGTTCTTAAAGGGTCTAAGGTCCAACATCTTCAACCGAGTGACCATAATGAGGCCAAACACCTATGTTGAAGCCCTCAAACATGCCTAATTAGCCAAAGAACTTCTTGATGCCCGTTACTAACACATCCACAATGCCATAATCGAACACCAATAGAAGAGGAAGTAGAAAAACCAGGGTTATGTTGATAAGCGACCCAAAACGAGCCCTATTGCAGTTGTTATCCCACCTCCACATCCTGGTAATCCCTCTCAGCCTGCTCAGGCATGCCAGTACTATGGTCAAGACCATGATAACTTATCATGCTACAAATTAAACAACGCCTGCTACAAGTATGAGAGTATACAATATTTCGTGAAGGATTGTCCCCAGAAGCTTAAGGTTACTACTAGACCTAGAGGAAGAATCTTTCACCTCGACGAGTCTGGTGTTGTGATGACACCTGCTATCATTTAGAGTATGCTTTCTATCTATAATTCTACTGTTCGTGCTTTGATTGATACTGGTTCCACCTACTCCTTTGTATCGTGTGAATTTGTTAGGAATTTAACTATCAAGCCTGAACCCTTAGGACAAACCTTGATTGTAGAAACACCATTTAGGGGACTTCTAAAAGCTCATGTGGTTTATAGGCTTGTCTGATGAAGGTTTTAGGTAAAGAAATAATCGTAGATCTTATACTCCTAGATTTTCCTGGTTTTAAATTATTCTGGGCGTGAACTGGCTAGAGGTCAATCATGCTATTATTGACTATTATAATAAAACTATAACCCTCTGTCCACCTAAAAAGAAATAATCTTATAACAAAGACAAAAAAAAAAATTGGTTTGTTCAAATAAATATTTCTTGAATGAAATTTTGAATTTTTTAAAAGTTTGAATGTGTTTAACATTTTATATGAAATGTATGACAAAGATTTTTAAAGTGAACTACATGTTTTTCTAAAATCTTTGGTGCATAGGTAAATAGATTCTAAAAACTCAATACAGACAATCCCTATTGTCTGTGATTTCCTGGATATGTTTCTCGATGAACTTTTAAGTCTGCCACCCAGACAAGAGATCAAGTTCTCCATCGACCTAGTTCTAGGGACACAACTCATTTCTAAAGGCACTTATCGGATAGGCTGAGAGAAACTTCGAGAGTTGGGCCATCATATTGCAACATTAAGAGAAAGAAGTTTATCATACCAAGTCATTCTCCATGGAGTGCTCCAATCTTATTTTCCAAGAAGATGGATTGAACCCTTAAGTTATGTATTGATTTCAGGGAGCTCAACTAGGCGACAATTAAAAACAAATATCTTGCCCCATACTGATGACTTGTTTGACTAGTTATAAGACGCATTAGTCTTCTCCAAGATTGATCTCAAGTCGGGCTATCATCAGTTGAGAGTTAGAACTGAAGACATTCCCAAGACAGCATACTGTTGTAGGTATGGTCACTTTAAATTCAAGGTCATTGATGTGAGCAAGGAAATGGAAAACCCCCCATGAGATTTTTTTTATTAATCGTAGAGGAAATCTTTTTTCTTAAGAGGGAGAATCAACTAAGGAAGGAAACTGATCCTAAATCACAAGATATCTTGAGAAATAGGAAACCTCCTTAAATGCCAAATCTTCTGAAAAAAGAAAACACTCGAGAAAGAGAAAAATATCTTGTTATAATTTCTTCTCCTAAATCAGCCACAATTAATTAAGATATTTTCTATTTAAAAAATTTTTGGCAAGATATTTTTCTATTTTTCAAGTGTTTTTCTTTTTTGTAAGATTTAGCATTTAAGGAAAACACTTTCCACAAGTAAAGTGTTTGACAAGATTTTTTTCTCTTTCTCAATCTGCAAAGCTTGATGGAGAGAAAGACCCTGTTGGCATCGAATTCTAGTCCAAAATGAGTTAGGATTTGTGCAAAGAAGTGTCAAGACTAATAGCTACCTTTAAGGAGTCGTAATCCAAAATTTGTTCTTTATAAATCCAAATTTTGTTCTTTATAAATTAACATGGGAGGGCATGAGGAGGATCAAATTAACTCCTACAACCCACTAAACGTTATGCAATACTAAAACTTAACTAGCTAGAAATCCCTCCCTCTAATTGAATCTACAATCCTAAAAGGGAATGCAAAAAGAAAGAGTAGGAAAAATAAAATAAAGAAAGGAAAAATGTCATGAACTTATCGATAAGCTGATCCCTGCTCTTTGGCTCAACAAGACTTCTGAAGATTCTTGCTTCTTGAAGAACTTAAAGAAGCTAAATTAGCAAAAATGTTAACTGAAGAAAAGGTTAAACTTTCAAGAATTTCTCTCAAATTGATTATAATTAGTGTGTTTACAACCTATGGGCAAAGGTGTATTTATAGTTTTTTCTGGGATAATTCTAGATTATTACAATCTCTTGAAAAAATTAATAAAATAATATTCTAGATAAATTTCTATCTAATTCTAGAATAATTATATAATAAAATATTTATTCTATCTCATATAAATACAAAATAATTAATTAAATAATTCTATAGATAGAATTTATATTAAAATAAGAATAAAAATAAGACACAGTTTTATCCCACGTAATTTTCATGTAAAACATAGAGAGAAATTAATTTAGGCATGTGCGAATTAAATTAAAAATATAAGAAATTAAAAGTGAGTTCCAAAAGTCTTAAAAATAATAAAATAAAAAATATTAATTAATTAAAGTGGGAATGGTTGGTTTTTGGACAACCCGAATGGGTTTGGCCAACCGGCCAGCTTAGGTCGTGCAAGGCAGGCCCGTTAATGGTGTCGTGGGCTGTGGGCGGGGTCGGCTGGGCCGATTCCTGGCCCATCCCCGGGGGGAGGGGGGGCGTTTGGCCCCTTGGGCTTGCGCGTGCAAGGTCAGTGGGCAGTGCACATGGGTGGCGTTGTGCACTTGTGCACACAATCTGTACTGTCGTGCATGCGCCGTGCGCATGTGGGGCATGCGGGTTGGGCTGTAGGCCCCACGCTCAAGCGAGCAACTTTTTTCGTGCGTGCGCCTCAGTGCCCAAGTGTCGAGGAGTTTGCCTTCCTTCAGTTTTCCTGCAAAGTATAATGTCACTTTGAATGGTTCATTATGGGACCTTGGAACATTGATGGATATGGTGGCCAAGTATCTTATATGTGCAACGCGACACAGGTGTACCCCAGAGGCACCCATATCTAGACTACTTTTGGACTTTCTTCTTGGGTAAGAATTTTTGAGCTGAGTTATTCCTTAGTAGTGAAGCTTGTTATCCTTCGAGTTTCTTGCACCTTCTGGTGTTGTTTTTTCCTAAGCCTGGATTTTTGTTTGACAGATTCAATCTCATTATTTGATACTTGATTTGGGATAGAGTAACCTGGAGTATTGTTACTTCGTAATTGTTTCCTTTCGCTTCCCAGAAGCTCATCAGTATTGGCCTGTTTTTTGTCTTCCACTAGTATTGGTTTGTCCTCAGCGGGTAATGCATCATCCCCCCTTCTTCGAGAGGATTTGTCCTCGAATCTGTAGAGATTATAAACTTTTCATCTAGGGTCAAATAGGACAAAAATTTACTAGATAACCGGTGGGGTGCTTAGGTTGTTCTTAAATGAAGAAGTAACTCTTATCTTTTAGTGATCCCATCATATGACTTTTTAATTTTTAGTTGGTCTTCATAAGCATTTATTTGTGACATCCTCAATACTAGTTATAGCAAAAAGGTGTCAGATACCAATACAGAACACGAGTGCATTTAAATAAAATATATGCAGTGAAAATTTTGCATTACAAATCTCTTACAAAATATATGAGTTCCCAATTACATATACAACTAAGGCCAGAAGTGACGACAAAATAAAAAATAATAAAATACAAAAGATGACCACTTCTATCATTATATAAATGGACTTATTAGAGTGCAAAACAAGGCATGCACTCATCAACGATCATGGATCCATGGGATCTAGGCAAGCTTCAAGGGGTAACTCGGATAACTCATCACAAACATCCTTTTTAATGTCATCTGGGAGGGCCAACATAAAAAGAGTGAGTTTTATGAAACTCAGTAACGCATACAGTATTAAAATAACATAACTAAGAAATTTTATAAAATTAAAAGCATGTAAGAAAATATCTTTTTTCTGCTATCCATTTTTCAATGATCCATTGATGTAAGAAAGCTTTTAATATCAAGATCATCAAATAACATAAAGATAATTCATCAAGTGAAAAAATCAAATAAATCAAACAATAACTGTTATTAAGTCTTTTACCATACTTCGTGCG
Organism: Carica papaya; assembly: GCF_054855325.1. Taxonomy (NCBI): domain Eukaryota; kingdom Viridiplantae; phylum Streptophyta; class Magnoliopsida; order Brassicales; family Caricaceae; genus Carica; species Carica papaya. The sequence continues at coordinate 15,659,104 of NC_142314.1, forward strand.
AAACCTGTTACAACATTTTATCTACTAGCTAATACTGACTCTTAACTACCACTGTGGTGACACTAACGACAACTTATGGCTTGCTCAACTACACCAGATTTACAGCTCGCTACACTATACTTGATTTGTGGCTCACCATACCATAGTTGATTTTTGGCTCGCCACATTATAGCTGATTGTGACTCGCCACACCATAGCACGATCTATGACCACGGTCGTGTCAATCATTGTGATCTTAAAGACTATGACCACGACCGTACTTTGCCATAGTAGTCTTAGGATATCCTACGCGTTTCTGCACCGTCATCCACAGAGAGTGGTTGGAACAACAGAAGTAGATAAAATAGTCTAACTAATTAATACATGTTTCATGTATCAATTCATAATTTTCATGCCATGTCAACAATTTCATGTAATCTCGTCTCATATCAATTGCATTTTAACTTTGTTCATGAAATAACACCTAAGCCTTTACACAATGTATGTATAATTAAAACAATCGTCATAATTAATAACTCATCACACTCTCAAAATCATGCCACGATCATGCAATAAAATCAATAATATTTTTTTAAAAAAATCATGCAACAATCATGCAATAAAATCAACGTTCATTTTTTTATTTTTTAAAACATTTATCTTAGAATGTACAAGAAAATACCGAATCCCTTACCAATATTAATGACTCTTTGTAAGCTACTCCCTCTTTTCTTCAAACTTTTCTTCTCTCTCTAACTTTCTCTCTCTAGAATTTTGGTCTTTGAGGGTGAAAATGGGTGAGGAAGAGTGGGGGAGAAGGTCCCTAGTTATAAAGAAAAAGAACTGTCAGGTTTACGACAAGTGTCAAGAATTCGTGAGGAAGAAAAAATATGATGTCATCAGTGTTAATCAATCAAAGGGAGGAACGATTCCCAAGGTGACGACAGCATCGCGGAGCTCGAGACAGTTGTGACAACAATGATAAGGCAGTGATAAAGGGCTCAATGGGCCATTCACAGTCCAAGTCTACCGTGCGTGAAGTGCTAGGCCTAACGCATGCACGCTAGCCAACGCGCCTGGACACGCACTAACATGCGGCGCAAGTGTCATATGCTTGACGCGTCACACGGATGCACACGGAGTTATGCACCTGACGTAACAGCATTGCGAGCGGGATCTGCGCACAACATGCACACGCGCGGAGCTGCGCATCTGACATGCACATCTGCACAGGTGATTTATGTGCAAACGGTGCTCGGCACGGCACCCAGGCAGATGGGTCGTGCACCTCGTGCGCACGGCCAGCAGGCATTGTGCACAAACGCACAATGCTCGGGGCACTTTAGCAAGGGTGTGTGAGCAGGCCCACACGAGCTGGGGTTTTTCTCGCTGTAATTTTTCCAATTTTCCTCTTCTTTTTTCTTTTAATTTGAAACCTTCAAAAATTTTTAAAAAAAAACAAGGTAAAATGAAATAAAATAACATAATAAAAATTAAAATAAATTTTGATAATTTAAAAAAAAATTGTATGAATTCAAAATAAAATAAAACAAAAAATATTACATCACAGAAATTTAATGACCAAATGCCCAAATAAAATGTAGTCTTAATACCACATGAAGCACAAATGTGCAGGGTGTCACACTCTTCTTGACGAAGGTATTAAAACATTGGTGAGGTTACCCGTTCAGATAAAGTACTGATTCCCTTCATCATCATAGCTAACATCTCGATCATATTGCCACGGCCTGCCTAACAGTAGGTGTCCTGCTTGCATGAGAACTATTTTGCACAATATCTTATCCATGTAGTCACCAATAGAAAATGGAACATATGTCTGTTATGTGACATCGATCTCTTTGTTGTCATCCAGCTAGTGTAATTTGTAGGAGTTAGGGTAAATAAGTAAACCCTGTCTGATCCATTAGCAAGGAACTAGTAACGTTAGCACAGCTGCCTCCATCAATTACCACACTACAGAATTTTCTATTGACCAAGCATCTGGAGTGGGAAATAGTTTCTTTATGACTATTGCCTTTGGGGTTAACTTGTATGTTTAATGCTCATTCAGCTATAAATACATCTCCCTGTACTGGTTGAGTAATACTTTTTCTACTTGTGTCCACTAGCAGTAGATCTTCTTATTCGTCACTACTTTCATGGTCATTAATGATATCTCCATCATCTCGGATAATCATAGCAAGCTAATTGGGACATTGGCATGTAATATGCCCAACTCCTAAGCACTTAAAACACTTAACAATACTTTGGAAAGTGGCTGGTGCCTTAGGATTAATTGTTGGGTTACCAGCGAGTTGTTTTTCCTTATTATTATCCATTTTCTTACCTTCATCCCTTGGAGCCCATCTAACATACCCCCCATTGGTTCTCTACCTTTCAACTACCTTTCAATCTTGATGGCCTTATGCACCCTTTCATCCAAGTCGACATAGTTTTGGAGTTTAAAGATGTTGGTGATATCCTTTTTTAGGCCCTCCAAGAATTGAGCCATGGTGGCTTCCAGCCGTTTGTCAACTCGTGCCCTAATCATGGTTATCTCCATATCCTTGGAATACTCTTCCACTAACTTGGAACTATGGGTTAGGTGTTGCAATTTCATATTCAAGTCCCTATCAAAATGAGATGGTACAAACTGCTTCCTCACAATGGATCTTAATTCTCTCCACATGATGATTGGCAAGTCCCCATCTTGTTCTTTGAGAAGGGCTAACTGGTTCCACCATACTGAGGCATAGTCAGTAAACTCAAGGGTGACCAACTTGAGCTTTTTCTCTTCACTATAGTTGTGGTAGTTGAAGATGCGATCGACTTTCCGTTCCCACTCGAGGTAGACTTTGGGGTCATTTTTCCCTTGAAATGCTGGTATCTAGAACTTGAAGTCATGGAGGTCCCTAATCACCTCTTCGTGATAGTCTCCTTATCTGTCACCAACATCATTGCCACAAGATCCTGTCTCCTCTCACACTATTTAGCATCGAACATGATTACGGTGTTTGCCTCACTCCTAATGATCCATGCGGGCAACCATGTTTCCTAATTAGACACTTAACTAGGCGAACATGTGACACGGGAGGGTATGGGGAGGATTGAATCAACTCCTATAACTCACTCAACATTATACAATACTAAAACTTTAACCGTCTAAATAAACCACTCCCTCTAAGATTCTAAGGTCTTAAAAGGAATACAAAAATAAAGACTAGAAAAAATAAACAAGGAAAAGAAAATTGCCACGGACTTACTAATAAGTTGATCTCTTCTTCTTAGCTTGACAAGACTTTTGAAGACTCTTAGTCCTCGAAGAACTTGAAAAAGCTAAATTAGCAAAAATGCTAATTGAAAAAAAGCCTAAGCTTTCAAGAATTTCTCTCAGATTGATTGTAATTGGTGTGTTTACAACCTATGGGCAAATGCCTATTTATTTATGCAACATTAATGCAATATTATAGAAATGCAATTCAAATATTAAATGTTGATAATATGTGGAATGAAAACAAAAATTTTCACTCGCATCCATTAGGTGAGGTACTTTGCCTTCAATTTCTCAAAGAATTTCTAGTCACCAATCAGGTGGTTATTTTGGTTTTGTTATATAAAATGCAAACAACGTGCCAATTGCCTTATGGGGTGCAATTGTGATATTTTTTATTTTTTTATATACATAATTTCTTTTAACAATAAACACGAACCACTTGAATTGAACAGATAAATATGAATTCAAGCGAGGTGCAATATGAATTAACAAACTAAAAATTAATTTGAATTGTTAATTGAAGAACAAAAATATTGAAGGCAATAAAGATAGATTTGGGTTTTAGGAGCCTAAACTCTGAACTACATGATGCATAAGGGTATGGGGAGGATTAAATAACCCACTTAACATTATGTAATACCAAAACTTAATCACCTAGAAAACTCCTCCCTCTAATTAAATCTATAATCCTAAAAAGGAATGCAAAAATAAAGACTATAAAAAATAAAATAAATAAGGAAAGAAAAAATGTCACGGACTTACTGATAATTTGATCCCCTCTCCTTAGCTCAACAAAACTTTTAAAGACTTCTGCTTCTCGAAAAACTTGAAGAAGCTAAATTAGCACGAATGTTAATTGAAGAAAATCCTAATTTTTTAAGAATTCCTCTCAAATTGATTGTAATTGGTCTGTTTACAACCTATAAGCGAAGGTCTATTTATAACATTTTCTGGGATAATTCTAAATAATTATAATCTCTTGAAAAAATAAATAAAATAATATTATAGATAAAATTTTATTTAATTTTAGGATAATTACATAATAAAATATTTATTCTATTTCATCTAAATACAAGATAATTAATTAAATAATTTTAGGGATATAATTTATATTAAAATAATAATAATAATAAGATAAGCCTTTATCTCCTGTGATTTTCATGTAAAACACATGGAGAAATTAATTTAGACATGTGAGAATTAAATTAAAAACATGGAGAATTAAAAATGGGATTCAAAAGCCTTAAAACTAATAAGATAAAAAATATTAATTAATTAAAGTTGGAAGGGCCAGTTTTTGGACAACCCGAACAGGTTGGGCCAACCGGCCAGCTCGGGTCACGCAAGGCAGGCCTGCTGGTCAGGCAGTGGGCTACGTGCGAGGCCAGCTTGGTCGATTCTTGGTCCATCCGTGGGGTGCCCGACGTTTGGCTCATTAGGCCTGCACATTCGACAGGCTCCACACATGGGGACAATATGCCGCATGCATAGGCGATGTTGTGTGCTTGTGCGTACAGTCCATACGGCCGTGCATGAGCTTGTGTGCACGTGGAGCATGCGGGTTGGGTTGCATCCCAGTGCTCGTACAGACAACTTCATTTGCACGTGGGCCTCCGTGCCCACGTGTCAAGGAGTTTGTCTGCCTGTGGTTTTCTTGAAGAGTATAAGGTCGCCTTGATTGGTTCATTATGAGACCTTAAAACATCGATGGGCATGGTAACCAAGTATCCTGTATGTGCAGCGCGAAAATGTACTCCATGAGCACCCATACTTAGACTACTTTTGGGCTTTGTTCTTGGGGCGGGATTTTCCGGTCGAGTCGTTCCTTAGCAATGAGACCCATTGCCCTTCAAGTTTCTGGCACCTTATGGTGTCATTTCTTCCTAGGTTGGGATTTCTATTTGATGGATTCAGTCGCATTGTTTGATACTTGATCAAGGATAAAGTAGCCTGAAGTATTGTTACTTCGTAATTATTTCCTTTTGCTTTCTGGAAGCTCATTAGTACAGGTCCACTTCTTGCCTTTCACCAGTTTAGGTTTATCCTCAACAGGTATCGTGTCATAAATTCCTATTTTATTGAAGAAAAGTCATAAATGAAGAAGAAAAATCAAGATAAGGATAACTCCCAAGCATGGTCGAATTCCTCTTCATAATTCTACTAAAAAAAGAAGTTTGATTTCCATTTAATTTGGAAGCCTCTTGGAGCATCTTCAACACAAACACTTCAACATAAATTAATAAATATGACAAGCATAATGCGAAAGCAGTAAGGAGACTAAATTCTACTTGATTTTTGTCTTTTTAATTATTATTTTAATAGTTTGTTAGATTAAGTTGTAGCTAGAGTCAATATTTTACTTTTTGAGTTCAAATAGAATTGAATAGGTGAAAGCCTATATAAAGGCTTCACCATATTTGGCTTTAGCCTTGGTTATTGTGAGTGTTCTTTGGGGAGGTTCTTCAACCATCTCATTGAGTTAGGAATTGAATATACTTATCGACGTAATCTTGTAACGCCTTTTCAATTCTATTTTTCTTATTTCCCAATTACCTTAGTTTGTAGTCACATGTTGATTGTGGGTTAAGTAAGGAGGGTTCATTAGAGATTTAAGTTTTACACAATAAAATTATATGTGGGGTTTTATATTGCATGTGTTGATCCTGGGTTCCGCATCAGAGAGTGTCGCTCATTGTATAATGTAGCAATGTATTTTTTGAATTGTTTATCTATATGCTGACTTTATGTTTCTAAATCATGATTTGATTCTCAACTTTAATTTTGAATCCTGATTTCAGTCTCTAAACTGTGAATCTATTTTTAGTGAATGTGAATATGTTTCGAGAAAGTATATAAAATATCTATTTTTTATACGAGTGAAAACTATGTATATTACATTTATTTAGCTATGTTGTCATGATATTTACTTATTGGGATTGTGAATCTAATCCCCCTATCATTGTTCTAATATTGAAAAGACCGCTACGAAGTAAGAGGTACTGAGACAAGAACTTTTTGGAGTTAAACCCTAGAAGAAGTCAGGTTACTATTTGTACTTTTTTGTATTTTGTAATGTAAGAAAAAGAAAAAAAATTAGAGTCTCGTATTTTATGTATTTGATGTATATATAAAGAAATATGAAGCTCGTGTGCCTTTATATTACTAAAAGTTCAATATTTTATTTAAGTGTAAAATGTAAGTGTGCTTTGGTCACGCCCTATAAGAGAGAGGTGGTCACGCCAACTTGCTATTGACTATACATTTTATGTTGTTTAAGACGTCAAAATAGTGAGTGTTGCTAGTGAATATTTTCCAAGAGTTAAAGAGGTTAAAGAATCAATTTCACCTACTTTAATTACAAAATGCATAGTTATAATTATGTTTTCTTTTTATGCTACATGTTATAGCATGATCCTAATCCTACAATTATCCTACTTAGGATACTAATAAACTATCATGTTTAGGATTAAAAATTGATTATCCCTATTTTTAGGTCTCCTTTCATATTAATTCGTTCTAAATGCATTAAGTTCTATAGATATGTTAAAGTTAAACATCCCTTCTCGGTTAAAGTTGAATTGAGCCTCATGAAAGTTCCTAAGAGTTAGTTAGACTCCTAATTTTTTCATGTTGTGTTCTAGAAGATGCTTGGACAATTCATTGTTGGAACAAAATTTCTTTTTAAATCTGTAAATCTGTAAAAATTAAACATACATCCTCGTACTAAATTAAAGAGAAATATAATCAGAAGCGTACCTAAATCCATCACAGAAAATTTATTCATGTCCAGTGGTAGGATTTTCTGAATCAATACAACGCCTTGAAACTAGCTTTTTTCTAGTGATGGAATTTCAAAAAAATAAAAATGACAGCGCTATTATTCGGGAACCATAACCACCTTTTATATCGACTAAGTTTTGCAATTTCTATTTCGTCCATCATAAAATGAGAATATTATAAAAAATAGTATATGCACATTACAAGCTCATACTTAAACTCGATGCATTAAAGCATAATATTTTTTAACCATATTTAATCATTTTTAAATGAGCTCATTAAATTGATAGTCTGATACGCATACTAAGGTCCACATTAAACCCACACGTCATAAAAATCCAACAATCTCTCACTTGGGCTTTATGTGACACCTTAATTATGCGTTAATAACCGTAGGAGTACTCAGAACTATGCTATTAATAACTGAATGCATCACCAAATAATCCCATCCACCATCACGAAGACATATGATCAAAGCGACCTTCTCTACAGCTAACGTAGCTAAACCCATCAATGGTCATGTATATCAGTATAACCAAGTAACATGGATCAAACATAGATGTGCAACATGAAAATTACACGTTATGTGATCTAAGCATGCCTATTTCCAACTGGTCCTGCCGTAACCTTAGTGAGATCAACTGTAAAAAAATTCAGAGATAATAATATATATAAATATAAATACAAAAAATAAAAACTTAAATTAAACCATATATCTATAAACCAAACCAAAGTACATAATTTATGATATGTCTTACAAAATAAATGCAACTATGATACAAGACTCCCACTGAAACTACACATCATCTAGGGATACAACACCTATATGAGCAGTGTGCTCATGAAAGACCTTAGGTGGTAATCCCTTAGGGAGTGGATCTATAATCATGGAGTTTGTTCTAATGTGCTCTATCAATATCTGTTTACTCTGAACTCTTTCTTTAACAGCAAGGAACTTAATATCTATATGTTTTGACTTCGTCGAACTCCTGTTGTTGTTGGAATACATAACTGCAGATTTATTGTCACAAAATAACTTTAATGGTCTTTCTATGCCATCAACAATACGCAGCCCAATGACAAAATTTTGCAGCCATATTTCATTATTGAATGCCTCATAACAAGCTACAAAGTCTGCTGCCATAATAGAATAGGCTACAAGTGTTTGCTTAGCACTCTTCTAGGAAATAACTCCCCCAACAAACAAGTAAATATAGCCTAATGTAGATTTTTTGTTGCCTTGACATCTGGCAAAATTAGAATAAGAATAACTAATTATCTCCAACTAACCTGATCTCCTATATGTGAACATACAATCTTTTGTTCTCTGTAGATATCATATTATACGTTTGGCTGCTTTCCAATGATCTATACCTCAATTGCTTAAATATCTACCTAACATCTCAACAATGTATGCAATATCTGGACACGTACAAACTTGTGCATACATAAGACTCCTTACAGCAGAAACATAAGGAATCTTTTGCATTTCTGTAATCTCTAAATCATTCTTGGGACATTGACTTAGAGTAAACTTATCTCCTTTAGACACATGGGTGTCTCCTAGTTTACAATCTTACATGTCAAACCTTTTAAGAACCTTTTCAATATAGCTCTTCTATGATAATCCAAGAATACCTCGAGAATGATCTCGATGTATCTGGATCCCTAATACAAAAGAGGCGTCCCTAAGATCTCTCATCTCAAATTTTGTTGTTAGAAATCTCTTAGTTTCGTGCAATAAGCTTATATCATTGCTGGTAAGCAGTATGTCATTGACATATAAAACCAAAAAATATATTTACTCCCACTAAATTTATGGTATGCACAATCTTTCACTAAATTCACCTCAAAATCAAATAAGATGATGACTAGATGAAATTTGTGATACCATTGACAAGAAGCCTGTTTAAGTCTATAGATGGATTTCTTTAGTTTGCAAACCATTTGTTGTGCATCTCCAGATACAAAGTTTTTTAGTTGCACCATATAAATTGTCTCATCAATATTACCATTAAGAAATGTTGTCTTAACATCCATCTGATTTAACTCAAGATCAAAATATGCCACTAAAGCCATTATAGTCCTAAAAGAGTCTTTCAACAAAATTGGAGAGAAAGTCTCTTTATAATCGATGCCTTCTTTTTGTATAAAGCCCTTAGCAACAAGACAGGTCTTGTACCTCTCCACATTACCTTTCGAATCCCTCTTGGTCTTAAATATCTATTTGTAACTAATAGGTTTTGCATCATTAAGCACTGAGACAAGATCCTAAACGTCATTGTCCTTCACGGACTTTATCTCTTCATTCATGGCACCAATCCACTTGTGAGAGTTATAACTTTCCATGGCTTGACTGAAGTTGATAGGATCATCTTCCACCATGCTAATGTCAAACTCATGTTCTTGAAGATATACAATATAATCATCTGGTATTGCACTTATCCTCTCTCTTGTGGATCTTCATAATGAAAAAAGTTCCTAAGGGTGTGAAGTTTGTGCTTCAGGAAGAATTTCTTGAACAGGAATGGGAGATACTACAACATTGTCTTGATTTGGAGTTGTTTCTTGAACAATGCTAGGTATAAGAAACTGATCCTGATCATTGTCAAGAGCACCTGAAGGAATAAGAATATTAACCCATTCCTCTTCAAAAATAAGGTCACGAACTCTTTCTCCCCCTGCAACTCAACATCCTCAAAGAACTGGGCATTTTTCGTCTAAAAAATTATCTTAATAGTGGATCACAAAAATTGTAACCCCTGGATCACTCAGAATAACCAATAAAATAACAATTAATAGTCTTGGAGTCCAGTTTCTTTTCCTATGGCCTACAAGGCCTAGCCTCAGGTGGACATCCCCAAATGTGTAAATGTCTCAAACTAAGCTTCTTGCCCGTCGAAAGCTCATAAGGGGTCTTTGTAGTTGCTTTAGCTGGAACTCTGTTGAGTAAATCTATTGTGGTCTTTAATGCTTCTCCCTAGAGTGATTCGGGTAAGGTAGAATGACTAATCATACTCTTTACTATATCCTTAAGTATTATGTTTTGCCTTACAGTAACACCATTCATGCTACGAGAACTTGGCATGGTGTACTGTGGGATGATACCACATTCCTCTAAGAATCGAGCAAATGGCCCTAGATGTTGTTTACTTTATCTGTAAGATCTACCATAATATTCACTATCATGGTCAAATATAACAACCTTAATTCTTTTGTTGAGCAACTTCTGCTTTAAAACTTTTAAACACATCCAAGGATTGGGATTTTTCATAAATGAGAAATAGGTAGCTATATCTTGAATAACCATCTATGAACGTTATGAAATATTGTTGACCATTCCAAGAAGCCATAGAGAACGGTCCATAAATATCTGTATGAATGAGTTCTAATACGTCCATAGCTCTACTGGCACCTAATCTCTTAATATTTGTATATTTTCCCTTGATACAATGAACACATCTATCAAAATCTAAAAAATCAAAGGGAGCTAGAATTCCATCTGACACAAGTCTCTTAGTTCTCCTTTGGGAGACATGACCTAATCTTTTGTGCCATAAAGAAGCAGAATCCTCCTTAGTTAATTTTTTCTTTATGCCTCTTATACCAACATGTAAGGATTCATTATAAGAAGCAATTGTATCAAGCAAATAAAAATTATCATGCACTGATAAAGAACTAGAACCAACCAGATTTGAATTAAGAAAAATACTAAATTTTCTATTTTCAAATAAACGTGAATAACCAAATTTGTCTAATACAAAAATAGAAATCACATTCCATCTAAATGACAATACAATAAAAGTCTATTTTAAATCCAAATAAAATCAAGTCCTTAACGACAATCTAAATTTGCTAATTGTTTCCACCTCGACTGGTTTGCCATCACTCACATAAATTAATTTGGCACCATCACTTGGCTTGCAGCAATGGAGGCAACCCTGCATAGACACACTGATGTTAGTGGTGATACCAGAATCTATCCACTAATGTATATTGATACAAAAATTAAATTAACTTTAGAACAAACAAAATTAAGAAGCATACATTTCTTTGGGCGCCACACATGATAGTTAGCGCATTGCTTCTTCTGGTGTTCCAGAGCTTTACAGAAGAAACAAACATTTTCCGTCTGAGTCTTTTGTTGCTTCTTCTATTGTACTGGAATCACAACAGATTTACATGTTTGCTTTTTCTTGTTCTTCTTATTCTTCTTATTCTTTGAGATCATTGCTAAATGAACACTCTTTGTCCTTAAAATGTTAAATGAGTTCATTCAAATTCCAAGATTTTTGTTAACAGTTGTATGTCACCTTAAAATGATTAAACTGTGGTAGAAGAGAAATCAAAACAAAGTATACAAGTACTTCTTATGACAATTCCACTCCAAGTGCTTTGAGTTTTACATGCACATGTGACATCTCTATTATGTGTTTTTTAATGTTTTCATTTTCCTTATACCTCATGGAAACAAGAGTCGATAAAAGTGTACATGCTTCAGTCTTATCACTTCTGGCGAAACGTTGTTTTAGAGAATGAAGAAAATCTCTACCTGTTGTGATCTCGTCAAACATAGTATCTCGAAAAACCTTTGGAATGACCTGTTCCATAACCAACATACTCATACGGTTTGACCTATCCCATCTTTCAAACTCCTTCTTTTCCTCAGGGGTACTATCAAGAGTAATCATATCAGATTGATCAACCCGTAAAGCCTAATCCAGATCCATAACTCCAAGCACAAGTCGAACACTATTCTTCCATGACTTGAAATTTGTGTTGTTCAAAATTGGGATTGAATTAACATTTGCGGTGATACTTCAAGTAAAAAAGGAAGTTGAACAGAGAACATACAAAAATAAATAAATTAATAATCACATAAAACTATAAATCATAAAATTTAATAATAAATTTTAAATAAAGGTATATTCCCATCTCAAGATAGCGAGTATTTCATTAACACTTTATCTTTGGACAGAATATTAACTTGTAAGTGGTACCTTGTAACAATAATTAAATACAAACAGTAAAAATACATCAAACAATAATCCTTCTTTTGGGCTGATTTAAAGTTTACATGTAATACTAAATAACTCTCACATATTCAGTACCACAAAAATGAAATACAATAATGTTAAATATTAACTTTCCTTTGAACCAATTAATATTCACATAAATTACACTCATACAACTGCCTACATTATGAAATAAATAAATTATCCATAAGAGATGTCACTTTGGTGACATTTATGTAAATTAAGTTATTTCAATATGTATATTCATATATTAATATTAAAATTCAAAATTAAAATCA